>NW_025336347.1:5033165-5233226 GCF_004798865.1 Varanus komodoensis
TTCCAGGGAAAGTTCAAGGAAGAAGAGGAGGGTTAACTAGGAGATGGCTTGATTCCAGATAGCTATGGTCTTGAGTTTACAGGAGCTGAGCAGGACTGTTGGGGGCCGGACATTTTGGGGAACGTTTTCATAGGGTCTCCATAAGTCAGAGAGGACTTGATGGCATGTATCAACAACCACAAACATATGGTGCATCATAAATTTGTTGATCATTAGAAGAACAATTCTATGCTCCCTTCAGCAGTTTCTAGTGGGATATGGGATAGTTTGGATTCCCAACAACATCAGCTAAAGCCCTGAGAATCATGGGACCAACCAGGACAGCTAAGAGAGTGTCTTCTCTCTTACCCACGTGCCCAGGCTCTGATACCATTTTGGCACCTGTGGAAGACATCTGTTTTGGGGGAATCTGTCCTTGCTTGCTATCCATAGTTTTAATATCATTGTGTTTTTAATTCATTGTTTTTTATTCTTTTATCTGTTTGACCTTTGTTTTACTTTATCTGTTCAAAACCAAACTACCTATGCTTCAAAGTAATGAAAGGATATGGAACTGATGGGTTGGATCTAAATTTAGCCATACTTATAATCCCATGCAAATGATCATTGGGACTTAAGATAGGTCACACTAACTTCAATTTCATTGATTTCATTGGGTCTACTTGAATTTGACTAAGCTAATTTGAGGTGATCACTAACTTTGTTTCTTGAAAGCAGGCCCCGAATGAGCAGGCTCAGGCCAGATGAATTGGCTCAAAGCTTTGGGTCACGTCTTGCAGGGACACCGTGGTGAAGGCTCCTGTGATTCGCTCCTGCACATCCACATGGACTGCTATGCCATTGCTGCTTGGTGTCCACTAGGGAAGGGCTATCCTGTCTTCCCAGGAATTGCACAAATGTTGTGGACACATGATCTCTTTTTAACTAATCAACTGAGGAATGGCAGTCTGAGAAGAACTAAGTAACTTGTTTGAAATGGATGGATCCAGGCTCTTTGGGGCAATTGGAACATCCCTTTCCTTGGCTTGTACAGGAGCAAATGAAGCAGCAGACAATGGTGTTTCTTCTTATAGGGTACATGATACAACAGAGATGAGCAATGTTTAATTCCGGCTTTCATACAAACTCACTTCCTTGTCCCCCATGAACAAATATTTTGATACAAGCGATGCAATTTTGCTGCCAGTGAGCAGGTTAAAACTTTATTAGATAAGGTCAGAAATTTCTTTGACAAGAGAGTGTAAGTGGAATAGCAAAGCAGTTATATTTCTGACTGAAAGGCTAATGGGAAAGATCTTAGTGCTCCAGAGTAAAGAGCCAGTAAATGTCATATCCCAACAGTTTATTCCATGTACCATCTAGGTCATGTTGTGCTTTTAATATCTCTATATGATTATATTTAGTTTTGCAGGCAGCTGTTAGGAAGGATTGTTATCTTTGCCTTGATGGTCCCAAACTGAGCAGAACGTTTTGTGTTTGTTGAACAATTACACAATTAATTGTTCAATATGATTAGCAATTGTGTTGCTAGGGAGATGAGCACAATTGTTGTTATTTTGTTATGAGGTTTAACTGAAGGTTGGTCCCAAGGTATATTTCTATTTCTGCCTTGTTTGCTTCATCTGGGCTCTAGATGGCAGAGGGAGAGAATGAGGCAGCTGAACCAAAGCACTTGATTTTTTTTAACCTGTGTTACCCATCTGCTTAAAAATCTTTCCCTGTTTAGAAAAACGTTTCTGTACTATGCTCTTTTCTCTCAGACTGTCAAAGTGGCAGAAGGAGTTCCGGCACCATTCTAGCAACTTTGGTTCCTATGTAAAGGTTTTTTGCAGGAAGACTTTCTCTCAATTACGAGGGATGCTTTGCACTACCAGATGTCTTGCACTTGCGGAGTTCTGGGATTTAGAAAGCAGTGATGCAAATTTTGAGACAAAGACCAGAAGCAGAAATAAAGATATTGGTTATGACTGTTTTTCTGTTTACTTCATCCTTGTTATCTAATATTCTAAGGCTTAGAATATAAAACTTCTTTGATGTGTGTATATGTGTTTTAATTTCTAACTTGCTTCTATGCATATTAATAAATTAATAGCCTGGTTAAAGTTTTTCAGATGTTTCAATAAATATAAAGGGTTTTTTGTATGTAAAAAAACAAGCATGTAATAAGCTGAAAATGACTTTGGAAGACTTCTATCTTATAATAATAGCTAATATAATAACTAATAACTAAAGGAATATTAATTGTTCCTTTAATGAAGTATAAACTTTTACCAGGGACACAATTCTATGTTTTCAAAAAGAGGGCAATGGAGATGTGCAGAGGATTTAAGAAACAAGCTCTGTATAGACCGTTTGTATAGAAGCTCTGCATATGGGTCTTCTCCATGCCCTACCCACTGTCCATGGGGAAATATGACTACTTTGTACACTTTCCAACTGGGATGCAGCTTAGCTTGCTATTGGCTTGGCTTGGCTTGGCTTGGCTTGCTATTTGCACTCACGGGGGCCAATATTCATGAAGCATTAGTCTACATGGGCATGGTTCTCAATCCTTGTCTAAATCTGGCAAGTGTATGAGATGGTTAGATTCACTAACTGCAATAGGGCCATCTGAAGGAATTTCTCCAGAGATTCTCTGAATTCTATCAGAAAATGCTCAAACCATTGAGCAAACCTACCATTCCAGGCAGCTGAGATCTCCTGCATAGTCACCATCAAATACAAACCCTTGCTGGGCTCATGCTAGCTGGGGGGGGGGGGGGTAAAATAACTATTCTCAAGAATGGTGTGTACCTGTACAACAAGGAAGCAACAGGGATTGCTAGCACATGACGAGGACTTTTCAGCAAGTTGTGAGTCTTCCTTATGCCCTCAAATTCTTCAGTGTTGCATGCTGACAAAGCTTCTGATGCGTGATCATGAAGTTTAATCATAGTATTTGAGTACCCTGTTTTCTGGCTGCAGATATAATAACTAATAGGAACCATATGGATGCAACAAAAGGTAACAGAAATCCCACAAATGGTGATTAATGCTTTCTCTCCACCACCCATAAACCAATTAGCACTCCATGCCTCGCAGCAGGTGGCCTCCTCCAAAAGAAAAGGAAAAAGTAGATTCCACAATTCAATTGACAGCACATTTTCATCTCAAGATGAAAACTGTTGCTAGCACCTCAGAATGGGAAGGTTATCTTGCTGGATTATTTACTTCTGTTTTTGCACAGATTTGCCGAGCTCTCCAGAAACCTTGAGCTGTTCCTGAGCAAAAATTTTCATGAACCAGGCTATCTTGCCAGTTCTGAAGAAATCTCAAATTCCCTCACCACTTGCCTTCTAAGCGGTTTGGATGACAGTTCCCATCATCCTGAACCATTGGCTCATGTCTATGCTGATGAAATGGTTGAGTTGTGGTCCCACACATCTGGAAGCTGCCAGCTTGGGGAACACTTGTATAATTCAGGAAGTTGCTGTCACAATTTAAGCTGGATCTTATGGATTTATTCTTTTAAGGTGGACATAAACAGGGAATTACAGCTATTGAGTGCTACAGAATTGTAATAAATAAAGAAAGAAAAAGCTGGTGATGAGCTATCAGTAGAATCTCCTCATTTTTTTGGCACTTAAGCACTTAATAATGCTGGTTGGGCCAACTAAGAACGACCAGAAAATATCAACATAATCTTAAGATTATGGAAGAGCATTCATGTACATTCTGTCTTCCTTGATCTTCTCATGCCATCTACTCCTTCCTCTCTCTCTCTCTCTCTCTTGCATTATCTATCTCTCACAAGCTTTATATTTCTGTTGGATCAAGAAGGACAAGGTTGAGTCATGACATTTTTCATCAGCATAACTTTGCTCCTCAACCATTTTTTTTCCTGAGGTAGCTAAGGGCTATGAAACTTTGGTTGATAGAGCAATATCACATTGACTAGAATGATCTATGAGACATATATAGAAACATACTCCAGCATGCTTCATTCGCCTATAGTGTCAACAGAGACAGAAAAATCTGAAGGGCAACATGACACCATGACCTCATCATGTCAAGCACATGATTCCTGGTTGGCTTGGATAACTTGAGAAAAAAATAAATCACGTTGAAGTGGCCTCAAATTGAAATAACAGTGCTTGCAAAGAGCTACAAACAGCCACCCCCCAACCCCCCCCCCCCCGCATTTTCAGAGGCTTATGGAGAAAGAATTGTCCTTCCAACTTTCTGCTTTTGAAGAGAAAATAAATTAGTTTTCC
The DNA here is from genome assembly GCF_004798865.1 of Varanus komodoensis. Lineage (NCBI taxonomy): Eukaryota > Metazoa > Chordata > Lepidosauria > Squamata > Varanidae > Varanus > Varanus komodoensis. The sequence continues at coordinate 5,037,419 of NW_025336347.1, forward strand.
TGTACATGATATCTATAAAGAGTGTAATTTCTTTGGCTGAAAACATTAAAAATGAATGTAGTCCCATTTCTTACAAAACAATTGGTCAAAAAAATCCATGGACATTTTGCCTGGTTCACAAAGACAAGACGCTTGGACAGCTAATGGTGCAAATAGGCACTGGATGCAAATAGGCACTAGCTGGAAGCTGAGTAAAACCTGGCCAATGAGACTTTACGGCAATTCTAGCTAGACAAACTTTAATTTTTTAACCACATGGAAAACATCGTGTCACAAATGCAAGGTCCATGTGGGATTTGTAAACAATCTTTGCACATGCTTCCTCACGGTTGTCTCCACAGTTCATATTCTGTGCTTGAGTGTTCAGATTGGTGCCTCTAGGAATGCAGTGCCGCATTTGGCCATTTGAAACAGTGCTGAGGGCTCAAGGGCGATCTCATTATACACACGCCGCGCACTAACAATGCTCATAAAGTCTTGTTCAGAATGAGCACGGAGTCTAAGAACGCTTTCCTTCAGATTCTGTGCCTTTGCTATTGATCTCTTAGAGGGAAGAAAAATCTATGCCAATGAGCCTAAAGGGCCAGATTGATCAAAAGAAAAATGGACAGATACTTTTTTTTTAAACTTTCCCTCTTTTAACAAATGTGATTCATTAAAAAACTGGAAAGTAGATAAATGGCAAAATCTGTTTTTAATGATGCTTCCTTGAGGCTATATGCAATTCTATACCCCACCTCCATCCCACCCAGAGCTAAAGGCTAAACAAGTGAGGATTGCAAAAATAATGTTAAAACGGGGTTTGGGGACAGACACAGGCAGCTGTTTTTTGCCTCCCACTGTGTGCCAAGATGCTGACAGACTCTCAGGGTGGTGGGATCATTTCTAGCAATGTATAGTCCTGTAGGCATCCACTTGAGATGGGGGGTCAGCCTGTGGGAAGTGGAACGTGCCAGGCAAAAACGGTAAGAGCCAAAATGTCAAAAGCCTCTGGTTCTAAGCAAGCAAGACAAGGCTTTCTGGTGTGTCCAAAAAGTCATGAGAATAAAGTCCCTATCCTCAGGAAGAGGTCTGTGGAGGGAGAAGCTGGCCAAGGTCACTTGGGGTGGGGCGCCAGGTATACGTTAGAATATGGATCAGTTGCATTCCAGCCCTGTCAGAGTCGAGACATTCTATTTTGTGACGCCCTGTTCAAGTGCCTCGTATTAAGAAAAATGCGAGCGAGTTTGGAACAGCAGTACATGATAAAATTGTGTGAAATTGGGTAAAAGTGCATCTGAAACTTTGGAAATGGCGAAGGAAGCTTATGGAGAAGCTGCGTTGCCATCTGCACAAGTGTACCAATGGCACAAGTTGAGATCGGCTCAGCTTGGATCCTTCATCACGACAGCGCACCGAGTCACAGTGCTTTGGCTGCCAGAGAGTGTTTGGCAGAAAAACACATCACGGTGCTTCCCCATCCTCCCTACAGCCCCAACTTGGCTCCTTGTGACTTTTTTATCTTCCCAAAGATGAAGAATTGTTTGAAAGGGCACCATTTTGGTAGTGTGGATATGCCACTATGCAGGCTCTGAACGCTATCCCACTTGAAGTCTTCCAGGGATGCTATGAAGAATGAAAAATCACTGGGAGTGTTGTGTACACTCACAAGGTGCATACTCTGAGGGAGACAACGTTCAACTGTAAAAATTTTCAATAAAATAATTTTTAAAATACCATTCTCATTGCTTTCTGGACACACTTTGTATGTACGATTTGGGAACTCACTGGGAGCAAATGTGTTCTCAGCAGGATCAGGAGAACCTCACAGAAAAATATAAGGGGAACCTTCTCCCCACCTAAACCCAGCCCAGAGACCCTCCTCAGCCACTGGCCACAGAATGCTTACTGGGAAACTCGCAGCGGGTGAATGGAATGAAGTAACTTGGAAAAGGGCACATCTTCAAAGTAAGTTGATTTACTTGGTATCTTAGAAATAAATATGTGAATCTGTTTCATGCACAAAACTGAAACTACACTGAAAGAAAAGGGGAAATGAGTAGGAAAGAGTTGGTCTGTATGAGTTTCGGTGTCTGGTATTTAGGAAGATGACATCTCATAAATATTGAATTTCGCCATTATCTTCCATATCTGTCTCTTAGCTTCATTATTCCTAAAGTAGACAAAAACAATCCAAATTTGTACTAAATAAATAAATAAATAAATAAAAGCTTACAGGTCCTGGAGCTTCTACAGCAGCATGTAATCTGTCATTCAGTTTGATGGTTGCATTTTAATGACCTCATAGCTTCAGGGCTTCAGAAGAGAATTTATTTCATTGTTTTCTTTCATGAAGTTCTACTTTTGAATAAAAGGAGCATTTACCATGTATTGTGGTTTAAACGAACGTGCCTCCAATTCAGAACCTGATCCCCTTGTTTGCACTTTATGTTATACAAAATTGTGAGTATGGCATTGAATTTCCAGTATCGGGCTAGTTTAAAATTCAGCTTGAATTACAGAAAAGCAAAAGAGGACACATGTCCCTTAACTTTTATGCTATCCCCCTTTCAAACCAATTCCTAACAGGCTGTTTAGGGCCTAGTATGCAAGAAATGGAAGATATTGGACTTGGGCCTCTCTAGAATTCAAGTAGGTGTGTAATTACTCCATTTGAATAATTATTGCAGGTGGACTGATGGATTCCCTGACATAAGAATACAAGGAAGTGAAGAAATGTGAGTAGAAGTACAAACAGCAATCTATATGCTTTCCCTTCAACCTACATTACACAGAGGGCAGCCATGGGCCAATCATAGTCTCACAGCCAGGTTGAACCTTGATTTTTTCAAAAATGTCTCATAATCACAAGGAACACTTTGAAGAATCTCCACAATGAGGTCAAATTGTGTTACAAAAAACAACAGTAAAATATTATTTTCTAACATTTAAGTCTTTTGAATATTTCCGTGATCCAGGGGAGGAAAAAATCAGATTAATCGGATCTTGTAAGAGTTGAGAAGCAGTAAAATAATCTTTTTGTTTCTGATAATAACCAACAAAATGTCAACTAAGTAAAATAGTAATACTTGGAAATGCCGCAGATTTCAGATGTGTCAGGTGCAAGGCCAAGTGGAAACTTGAAGCCCTGTGCAGAATCATTGAATTCACATTTCCTGAAAAGGTACGTATGTGTGGAATTCCATCCTCAGGAGAGGAAGATATCTATTTTTTATTTGCTATATTTGCTATTCAGTATACCATATGAAACTTCTTCAGAAGTTTTCATGGACAAATCAGTTTTCTTCCTTAAAAAAAAAAAAAACCCTAAGGCACAGTGAAGCCAAGCCTAGGGCAGATTGAAAAAAAGGAACTATCTGGACTTTGAGATGGGGATGGAGCTTAATATCATAATGATAAGCCAGGCTTGAGTGGATATGGTAGGAAAGCATTTTTGTGTGCATGCATCATGCTAGCTTAGTATAATCACTAGTTAAGTGTGCCACATATGCAATTCATGGGCAATAGCGTTATTAGCTCTAACACTTGCAAGAAGGACAAACAGCTCTTGAGGTGAAAGCTGGGTGCACAAGGCCTGCCATGTGTGACTCTATCCTGATTCAAAGCCTGGGCTGATTTACTTGCTCTGCTTGTATACCCAAAGGGAATATGCTCTGAGATGGCTGATAGTTCCATGTTATGGTAACTGTGAGAAGCCAGGTTTCTGGCAGAGTAGAAGGGTAGCTCTTGCCAGCCAGTTGCAAGAGCCCACTGACGAATGCCCATCCCTTCATCTGAAGGTGCGTCAGGACACTCAACAAGCCTTGGTTTCATGCCCTCCATACTTCAGTGCACCCACCAGATGAGCCAGGGAGTTTGTCCTTTTTGTCTGGGCAATGTGAACGAAGCAAAAAGGAAACCTTTGGCTGTCAATAGCAACAATCTCCTCCCCAAATTCCTACTCTTTTCCCAAATGGGCAACTCCACCACTCATGCTGCTCCATAAAAGGCTGGGCAAGTTGCTATCTGGGGAAATGCTCCAAGTGGTGGGAAAGCACCTACACATGATTCCAGGACCCAGATCAGTTCAGATGACACTTCTCACTCTTCTCAGAGGCAGCTCAACATCCTTTCTTCCATTACAGATCCTGAGGAGGCAGAAGCCATTTTGTTTGGTACAAAGTATAGTGTGACCATGACAGCAACCTTGCTTTGGTGAGGGAGTATGATGTGTCACTTTTATTTTCACTTTTAAAGTAAAGCACTTTTAAATGCTTATGCTTTCATTTGCATTTATTAACTGATTCAATTTATACTTCTGAAAAGGCTTGAAATGTTTAATTTATCACATTGCATGAAATGGGTGAAAAACACCTCTTCTGCCATTCCTGCTTCCTTATACAAGTATCCGAAGAATCCAGATGCATTCATATATTTCTTCAGCTGTCAAAATATTCATTTATAAATATGAATGGACTTGTTCTAAGAGCTGCAACTGAAATGCAGCTCCATTTTAGCTCACATAATTTTAATATTCATTTGTTAAGCCAACATTTTGAATTTTGATAAAAATGTGTATAGAAAATGGAGAAGGAACAGCTTCATTCTTCCATGAACACACATATTTAAGCCTGAGATATTTTTGTTCCTTTAAAAATCCATCAAGAAACAGTTTTGATTCCTTTTCCCACCCAAAAAGAGTCACTTTCCAAGATCTGCTCTATTTTGTTCATCAGATCCATTTGTATTTACATAGTCTAAGATCCATAACATTAGCTTGGAGGATGATAATAACATGGGAATTGCTAAATATATAATTGCATATAAAGATAAACATTGTTCACAAGGGACAACTTTTCTTTATTTTCTCAATAGCTCCATTGATATGGAAACTTCAGCACTGAGTTTTCATCTATTCAAGTTGTGTTTTCTTGTAAAAGTCAATATGTCACTATTTTCTGTATGTCAGTGAAGCCTGATTGGAGTGTTGACTTTAAAGACAGGTCACAAAGTCATGGAGAAGAAAAGCAACAACCTTTACTGGAATGGAATGATGGTAAATGTCACAGAACAAAAGATTTAGATGCAATTTGGTGAAGTGACATGCAAAAATGTTTAGATGGCAATGTTTACAAGACATGCTTTAAATCATGCCAACCTTAGGCTAACATTGCTCCCATGCAGAAATCACACTCAAGACTGACTGCACAAATAGGCCATTAGGCCATTCACTAATGCATAATGCTACTCCTTAATGACTTTAAGGAGCATCAGAATCTAAACTGTCTGTTTAAAAGCACGGAAGAAGGTATTGTCAGCACAGTCGATTGTGTTGCATTTCCAAGACAGGCTGCTAGAAGCAAACCAGGCTTTTCACTTGGCTCAATCAATCCTATTTGCAACCATTCATTTCTTGGTTGCAACCCAGTGACTGGCAAGTACAACAATTACATTTCACTTCACTGTAGCCCTCAAAGGCTCCTTAGCCCTTTTTAGCAAAGACTTGCCAAAGGGCCAGTCCAGATATAAGCCATCATGGTGACAATGCTCAGTTTTTATTACTTGCTGGGTGGTATCCTTACATATATCACTTCACAACTTTTGATCTCTCTCTCTCTCCATCTATCTCTATCTCTCTCCCTGATCTGTAACTGAGAATATTTTTGATGCCCTTGTGGTTACCGCATTCAGCAAAAAAGAAAAAAAAGTATTGGGTCAGTATTTTGGATTTCATATTTAGATTCAGTGCTAGAACTATGTCAAGGATGCACTGGAATATACATAAATGGGTGATAAAGGTGTTTATTCTTATAAGGACCCAAAAATAAAGCCTACAATCTCAGGTGATCATTGAAGGTCCCTTTCACTTGCCCACCCGTGAGGATAGTTAGGAAGTGTGAGAGCCGGCCGGACATACTGGTTAGCGTGCTGATCTTGATTCGGTCTGGTTTCTAATTCCCACTCAGCGTGGGGCTCACTGGGCGACTGGACCCAACATGCACTCTCAGCCTAGTGCTCCTCATGGACTGTTGTTGTGAGGATAAAATGGGGAGGAGAACAACCTTGCAAGTCACCTTGAGTTCCTTGCAAGAAGAAGGAAGGCAGGGTATCAATATAGTATGAAGATGATGACGACAATGATGACAGCACAAGTGAACTGGCCAGGTATGGTTTTATAAATCAAATAAATAAATGAATAAATAAGTGCCCACCACCTCTAGTTTGAACTTCCATCAGAGAAGTCATCTTTGCAGGTCTTCATAAAAGCTCTGATGAGCTACATGTATATTGACTACCTTTTAAAAATTCTTGGGCTGTTGATTGTATTTATAATCATCTTTTTTAAATGTATTGTTTGTTTTCTCCAACGTGGTGACTTATAGGTGGCCAAGAATAATTTAAAATTAATTAATTAGAGCAATTTGTATTCAGGTATTTGTGGCTAGAAATAATAAGCAGTGATTAGGGGAAACATAGTATTGAGATTTTCCTAGCTTTTGACAAAGAGATGAGCAGTGGGCTGAGTGTTTGTGTGTTCCCTCAGTAGAAGGGCTCATCAGGGCAAATTCAAATCTTCCAACATAAGCTATTGTTGCAATTAACAACAACAACAACAACAAATATAGAATGAAGAGATTCTCATTAGAAATATAAAACTAAAAATAAATCACTTTGACATATTACTTAAATGTCCCCCAGTAATACTCTTTTGTTCCGTTTTTGTCTATTGCACCAGTGTAACGAATTCTGGGTTGTTGCAGTTTTGTTTGTATTTTTCACTCTATCCCACCTTTCTCCCATCATAGAGCTGAAGATGGCATACATGGTAGTTTCCCATTCTGGCACTAGCCAAACTGGTTACATCATACACTTTAAGGCCATGCCTTGGATCTAGTCATGTTAGTTAAGATAGAGGTGCCCGGTGGCGTCTTATAAAGGATTTGGACATGAAACACATGCCTTGGGTCGTATGAGGAATTCATTTCAGATCATTTTTGACCATGACTTACCCTATTTCACCTCTACGTTCCAAATGGTTGAAGTTGGTAGCTTATCAAGCATGCAGTGTAATTCATGACCAAAACAAAATGTACACATTCAACATTGGAATAATGTGCATTACAATGCATACGTTTGAAACATACACAGAAATGTGCTTCACACACTGGGGAAGAAGGTGTATATTTCAACAAATATGCACAAGCAGTGAGTGCCAGGGATGTGCCCTCATGCTCATTATATGCTCCGGAGACTTGCATCCTGAAAGCGGGGACTGAAGGAGCACAGCCTGATTAGCAGCTGTGTGGATGGGGAGAGTCATTCTGTTTCCTGACTCCTAACGAAGTTCTACAAGCAAGGGAGTGAGCAATCAGGGCAAGTGAAGGGGACGAGCTAGCAGGAATTTGGCAGCAGAGCAGAGCTGAAATGGAAGAGGAGACAAAGCAAAGAGTAGGACAGGACAAAGAATAGGCTATTCCAATGTATGTAAAAGGTAAGGTAGAATCAAAGAGGAAGTTGCGATTACAGAAGGAGAAGACTCTCCAGTGGTGGTGACATGCAACGTCTGAGCAATGTTTGTTTTCTTGCCTAAGAACAATATGGCCTACATGTTGAAGTTCAAGCTGGTTGCTCTGCTGGAAGAAAAAGTGACAGCATTCAAGTGGCAAGTGTCCACCCTCAAGGGAATGAGAGAAGGTGAAGAGTTCTTAGAGGGGTAGAACTGCAGCAGCAAGTGAAGCACAGGTGTTAGAAGAGCAATATCAAGATGCAGCAGAAAAAGAAAATCTAAGGCAAGGGAAAATGGAGTAGAGGAAGCTTCCTGGGAAAGGTGGACAATTAGAAGACGAACAACCAGAGGACTCTCTGCACCAGTGGAAGCAGTGGAACTGTGGAACTCAAGGAAGCTGGATGGTAGCCTGCAGAGGAAAAACTACAGTGAACTCCAAGCAACAGCCAGCAATGGCTCAAAGGTCAGTGAAATAGAGTTACTGCAACCAAGGCTTACAGTAACAAGAAGAGAAGAGTCATAATTGTGGGAAACACCTTGCTGCATGGGATGGAATCCTATGCATGTCACAAAGAGCCATGGGCCCACCATGGTATGCTTTCCCACATGAAAGATGTGACAGAAGGGTCACCAGTCCTCATGAAGACTGCTGGCATGTATCCCTTTCTTCTTATCTGTGTTGTAACAAATAATACCACCAACAGAGCTTGAAAAATCACAAGAGTCTTCAAAGCTTTCAATAGGAGACTCAAGAGCTTTGGGGCCCTTATAGTTTTCTTATCCATATTTCCAGTACTTTGAAGAGGAATATAAAGGGGAAGAAAAATACTCTGAGTGAATGCCTGGCTACAAAGGTAGTCCCAATGTGAGAGATTTAAATTATGTGACTAGGGTCTATACTTCATTGAAAACAGAGTACTGGCAAGAGATTGGTTGCACCTCACAGGGTGGGGAAAGAATCTGTCAGGCTGAAGCAGGACGAAATTAATCAGGAAGGCTTTACCAAGGCAGAAGAAGTAAACTTGGGGGTAACAATGGAGAAAGGCTTATGCAACAGAATGGAGAGAGCAGCTCTAATAACATCCAATAATAGTCTTCCAAAAATGTAGAAAGAAAGCTAGAGTATAAAGCATCTGGTCTTGGATATTTATATACAAATGCTTGGAACAAACACCACAAACTTGAGCTCTTAATACTGGAGGGCCAATGTGGCTTGACAAGTGGAATTGAAACTTGGTGGGATGACTCCCATAACCATAATTCAGGAACTGAAGGATATAACTTCAAAGCAACAGAAGCAGCAGAAGGGAGGAGCAGTCACACTAAATTTTAAAGGCAAGAAATACAGAAGAGTTAGTTTAGTAGTCCCATTGAGAACATCTGGATTAAAATAAATGGAACAAAGAATAAAAGGAGCATGGTGGTTGGAAGCTTTAACCAATCAAGGAGAAGACAAAGATTTGCTTTTGAAGAGCAAATTGCCAGAGTTTAAAGGAGACATGATGTTGTCATTATGGGGGATTCCAATTTCCTCAATATCTGTTGGGAGAAAGACTCTGCCAAACATGGCCTTTCCAAGAAATTCCTAATTTGAATTGCTGATAACTTCCTCCTAAAGAAAGTGGAAGAAGGAATTAGACGATTTCCTAGACTTCATTTGATTCCAGCCAAAAAGAATGACCTAGTGGATAAAGAGGCAGTTATGGGATCTCTGAGGGAAAGTAATTGCATCATATTTGAAACCTCAATTCTAAAGGAAGTAAAGGCCAAGTGTGGCCAAACACATTCCTTTGATTTTAGAAAGGCCAATTTTAATCAGCTCAGAATAGTGCTAAATAAGGTTCCATGGCAAGTGACTAAGAAGAGAAATCTAATATGGTCAGGAGTTTTTTAAAAAGAAAATCTAAAGTCACAATTACAAGCTAACAAGGGGGAAAAGTTGGAAGAAGCCAGTGTGGCTTCACAAAACATGTAGGGATGACTTGAAAACAAATAAACAAAAATATATTTGGAAGATAGAAGGAAGGGCAAGCTTTTTTGTTTTTGTTTGTTTAGTCATGCCTGACCCATCACGACCCCATGGACAACACTCCCCCAGGCTCTCCTGTCCTCCGCCATTGCTCGGAGTCCACACAAGCTCACACATCCACTGCCCCAGGGACTCCATCTAGCCACCTCATCCCCTGCCATCTCCTTCTTTCGCCGTCAATTGTTCCCAGCATCAGGGTCTTCTCCACTGAGTTGTTCCTTCTCATTAGGTGGTCAAAGTATTTGAGTTTCAACTTCAGTATCTGGCCTTCCAAAGAGCAGTCAGGGTTGATTTCCTTTAAGATTGACTGAAGGCCAAGCTACAGAAGAAGAATACAAGCAGATAGCACAGAATTACAGGGTTAGTGTGATGAAGACTAAAGCTGAGAATGAGTTGTGATTAATGAAGGATGTTAAAAGCAAAATAAATAATTAAAAATAAAAAAACAGCAAACACCCCCCCTCTGACACTGGCTCAGTCTTCTCCCCAAAGAAGGTCTATGACCTTGTTGGCCACTCTGAAATGAGAGATGTGTGAGGAATCAGGTTTTGGGTTGGGAATCTGTCAGTTTTCCTCAGCTTGGCTCTCCAGAGTCCAGCCTATTTTCTCTCTTCCCTAAGTCTACTTTGCACTTGGCATTCAGTAGGAAGCAAAGTCAAGTGGAGTTCTCCCTCTGCATACATGACTTTCAGGGTTTGTGCACTTTGTGCAAAGAATAACACAATTTGCATATTTTTCACAAAGCATCACACACTTTTTCATCACGTACTTTGAGCAAAGAATCCACAACATTCCTGACCATTTGTGGACTCAGATCTCAGGTCTGCTTACTTCCCAGCCAGGACCAAGTGTGGGAAAGAAGCCTGGCGAGCACAAGAAAGGCAGCTTCTGGCCTGATTTTCAGTCCTTAGTTGAAGTACAAGATGAAGGGACAGCTTGCAGTTGGGAGGCAAATGGTCAAGGAACGTTACTTTGGACAAGATGAAATTTTCAGGGCAGATGAACTGCATGTTGGATTGGTGATAGAGCTTGCAGAAGAACTCTCAGAACCACTCTTGATGGTTCTAGAAGATGGTGAAATGCCAGTTGACTGGAGGAGGCTAATGTTGCCGCTGTCTTCAAAATGGGGAAATGAGGAATCTGGGAATGTACAGACTGGTCAATCTGGCATTGATCTCTAGGAAAACTCTGGAACAGATTGTAAAGCAGCCCGTCTGCAAACACCTTGAAAACAATGCAGTGATTACTAGAAACCAGCATGGATTCCTCCAGAAATCCTGCCTGACTGATCTGATTTCAGATTTTGCTTGAGGAACCTCCCTGGTGGACAGTGGGAATGCTGTGCACGTAATCTATCTGTACTTCAGCAAAGCTTCTGACAAAGCCCAGCTTGAGTTTACAACAGCTGAGCAGGGTTTCAAGGGCAAGACATTTTGGAGGGTATCCATCCATTGTGTCGCCATACTTGGCAACACATAGCATCCAAAATGTGGTGCATAATAAATCTGTTGGTCTTCATAGGAGCTATCCTCTGCCCCCATTGGCAGCTTCTAGGGGCATATAGAATACTTCTGGATTAGCAGAACACAAGGCTCAGAGCAGAACCTCAAAACTAGGAATTTGTGCTCCAAGCTTCCTTTCTGCACTCTGCTGGCAGGGAAATAACCATGCCATGGGAGATCAAGTGAGGAGAAGACTGGGCCAACAGGACATGGAATGTTCTGATAGGACTCCAGGCTCCTTCTCTCCGTCTCATCACAGCTAGGCATCCAAGATCGGCAGTCTAGCTGAGTTGCAGCTAGGTTGCAGCTGAGTTGTGCCTCTGCCGGTCCTTCCATTCTGCATGCGACGCTCATGAGTTCAGAAATTTCTCAGCCTCCGGGGCCCAACCCAGCTCTCACCAGTGTTCCAGTGTAAATAAACTCTGAATTATGCTTCTGCCCTATACCTTTGGAATTCCAATATTCCAATGCTAGCTATTGGCATTTCTGTAAAAGTTTTTTTTTAAATACAGCCAGTGCAATAGTTGGGTTAATTTCACAAGACACTGTAATTAGGCAAGATACTGTGCTGCATGCTCCCATTTTAATGATATCTTTTAAGAAAGAATATGTAATGCATTGCCATAAATGTTGTTTGTGATACAAAATGCAAATCAGTGAAACTAAAACTGAAGGAACTTTGTACTTGACAGTGCTGGGTTACTGTGGCTGAGAGCCAGCTGAGTTAATATGGTAATAGATGCAGCAGTAAACAAATTCAGATACACATTTTCTGCTAGCCCAAATGCAGGGTGGTGTTTCTCATTTGCTTGGGTTAAGAAAGCTGCTGAAAACAAGGCTGGGGACACTGTATTTTGCACATGGATTCTTATTTTATGGAGAAGGAAATGGGATTTGGGAATTTTTTGCTGGTGACCATTTTCTATCTGTTCAAAACAATGAACATGATTGACACCAACTATTTGACAAGCAGTTGAATGCTGAATGAAAAGGAGAGCCCTTACTTATTTATATCATTTTTATATTTCCTAATAGCCGAAGCTCTTTTGCTTTTACTTGCTTTTCTTGGACCTGATGGCCTTTATGTTCCCTTCCAACTCTACTGTTCTATGATCCTATCAACTCCAATGGATGCAACTAAAGTTCTGACATTTTATTTTTTTTAAATAGCATTTATACCTCTCTTTCTATAGAGAGAGTTTATACCTCTGCAACTGGGATCACTGTTGGCCAGACAAATAAGTCAGTTTCACGGTCACATTTGCATTTTCAGAATTTCAATTTCTTTCCATCTTCTATTGGAAGACATAGAATAAATGTGGTAAATTCTTATCAAAAAAGAAAGAAACTGAAAACATATTTTTATCCACATGCAGCCTAAAGGGTTGCCTAGTCCTGCTCTATATATGAAGATCGCAGTGACTCCCAGAGTTGGTCCCAGTCAGGTCTGGCATCCTCAACAGAGCCCCAGTTGATGTATATACAAGTCTTCCCTTCAGTGAGAGTCAACATCTGGAAGCAATGGCACACCCACCTACCTAACAACCCTTACACACTCAGACAAAATACTCCAGTGTAGGCTTCAGGTGTGTGCAGTAAGAAAGTTGATGCCTTGGATTATGTATATCAGATTCAGGCTGTTACAGAAGCTATCTGTTAACAATTTTCAAAATTGTGACTAAAATAAACTATGACTACTGCTAAAGCTAAAAATGTTATCCTCTGCATTGTGTTCTTGCTGCACATATGCCCTGAACATGGGCTTTCATGTTCATCTTCTGCCCAGAAAGATGTGCAGGAGGAGAAGCTTGGCCTCCAGAGTCCCAACTGCAGGACTGCAAGATCTTGGAGCTGTGCCTCCAAAGGATCGCATGAGCTCCCAGACTACATCTAGCTATAGGATTATGCCCAAACACTTTCTGATTTTTAAGGTGTATGATGGGAGAGCAATCCTACAGCCTCGCTCACACACGCACACATACACACACGAATACACAGTCTTTTTTTGGAGGGGATGGAAGAATAAGAGGGAATGACTATTGTCTCCTCCTTTCAAACAGGAGATTGGATCTATTAGCAATTATTTGAATGGGTATACAACTCTTTTTTCCTTTTTTGTTACCTTTTTTCTTTTCTTTTTTTTCGGCAGGGGGTATCTTCACCTAACACTAGATATATATGCAAAAGCAAACGTGGACTACAAGTCACCAAAACTTATGCCAATATAAAGTTGTCTTTAAGGTGCCACAGGACTCCTTTTTGTTGCAACAATCTAACACATCTACCCCACTGAAAAAGGTTCTAAAATCTCTCTCGCATCTTATATATAGGCTTGTATGATGGCTTTTGCCTTTCACATTTATCTAAACTGTAAGACCTGCTTAAATCCACATTTTCCCTCCCACAAGTAAAATCAAATTGGAAACTTATGCAAAATCAAAGAACTAGAGTTAACCGCACATTTCAATGGGATGGATCCAGAAATATCAGAGTCATGTAATGACTGATATAAGTCCAACTGATTTCATTTGGTTTACGTTAGGAAGGTTCCTGGATTTAACCCAAGATCTACTAATTTTTATATTTTGCTATGCTGTTTCAAAGATGGAAGACCCAGAAACAATTTCTGTGTTTTTGACTAAGCAAAATATCTAAAGAATTTGCTTCTATTTCCCAGTGCCATCCTTTACTATATCCCTGCCCCTATACCATCTCTGCCCTTGCATCAGCAAAGAAGTTGACTTGCAAAGAAACTGCACTGCAGCATTTCCCCCTCATTTACATTTCTGGATGCTTTTTAAATGTAACAACATATAGAGTGTGTCATAGTGATCCAGATAACGAAAGGATATGAGATCATAGCCAAATAAGTGTTCTAAAGCGTGGCTGCAATTGACACGCCACCCTAAGATGAGCAAGTCTCTCTTGGACAGACTAGCTATCTGAACACCAGCAGCAAAACTGAGTCAGGAGTGCGCTCAGGCTGGCAACCTGAGCCTCCAAGGACAGTGCAATTCTAAGCAAAACAGCCTGGAATCCAGTTTCCTGTTATTTATTTATTTATTAAAACATTTTTATGCCGCCCCATTCGCCAAGCCTTGGGGCGGCTTACAACAATAAATTAAAATAATTATAATCTTAAATTAAAAAAATATAAGCATTAAATTAAAAATACAAAAATACAATATAAAATAAGCCGCCCTGGCCAGATAAAATCTAATAATATTAACAGTTAAAATGCCGCTTAAATAAAAAGGTCTTCGCCTTTCTGCAAGCCCATTTCTGTCTTTTGTAGCTTAAACTTCAATTTGTTGGCCCATATCCAGTCATTTACTGTTTTCAGGCTCTGGTTCAGAATTTCCCTGGAATCACATGGAAAAGAGACATTGAATGCCACACCTGCAGTTTCATGCAGATGTGAACCAGTGAAAGGGGCAACAACAAACCTTGACGGATATCATAAGTCACCCCTTGAGCAGAAGTCCTCCTGAACCACAGCCTGAAACCTATATTCCAGGCAGGTCTGGACTCACCATCAGATCATTCTCACGCTGCCATCCTGGCAGGCTGCCCAAAAGGGTTTGGTGAGCAAAATCAATACAGAAGCAGGCGCTTATCTTGTTCCTGGAGAAGATGGTCAGCATTTGGGAAGAGAGTGTAAGTCCTGGAACCAGGTCAGAAGCCAATCTCTCCCCCGTGTTAACCCACGCTTGTGCAGAGTTCATGACCCGTTTATCACAAGAATGGGTGGGAGAATCATGCAAATCTGGCCTCTGTCAAATCTACTGCTTATGTAGAAAATCTACTTCTTCATGTGGGTGGGGAGTTACATCGATTTCCTACACTGTCCTCTCCTGAGAGTCTTACTGGCCTTTCTCCTCAATCACCGTAAAGCCATTTTCATTTCCTGAATCTGTTTAGTTTTTATACTGCTCAATAATCAAAGCTCTCTGGGTGATTTGCATATGTCTAAAACAATTTTGAACAACCAAGAAGAAGGAAATTTCAGGACTGGATTAAACCGCATCAAATGGAATACCATCATCATCATCATCATCACCATCATCATCGAGAAGAAGGAGGTGTTAACCTGGTGCCAGGCAGATGCTGCTGCCAGGCAGACTCTGTCAGGCATATCATTCTGAAATGGGGGGGAGCGGCTCCACAAACAAGGCCCTCTCCTTCACTGACACTCTCTCAGCCTCCCTCCGTGGAAGAGGGACTTAGATGGAGGGCCACGGGAGGCACTCTGACAGGCATTTTGGCTCAGAAACATGTAAGCGGCAGTGCAAATTGGAATGAACTGGTGTCGCCTATTCTGAACTTCCTGACCCCGTCATCATTCTGCCCACTGCACTGTGCATAAGCATGTTCAGAGGCAGCTCCATGTCTTAGCAGAGCAGAACTGAAGGAAGGTTATCCCTGTCCAGACTGGGCACAGTAGGGCCATGAATGAAAATCGATAAGCACTCTGTGCCATTAAGGCTGCCTGAGAATCAGGTGAAATACACCACCAGGAAAACCCCTAATCAGATTTCAGAATTGCTTATTCCTTCTTTCCCTCACTAGCAGGTCCTCAGCCTTCTCCCTTTTTGAGTAGTGCTATAGGACCAGGCAGCTGGAAAAGTCAGCAAGTAGTTACTGTATACAGCTGTACATGCTCCAACGTTTCTTTCACTTTCCCTCTCCTTCTCCTGTGTGACTGAGATATGGGGGAAAAAGAGGGTATAAACCCTTGGTTATACACAGCCAGAGCAGAACTGCTGATATAGCAATTCAAGCAGCTAGTACATTAAAGCAGAACTTTCAAAGCTGAGGAACCTCACGTGGAAATACAATACATTTTTCAAGATTCATGTGCACATAATTTGCACTATAGAACCAGTCCAGAAAGACTAGCTAACAATATTGATGCTTTCTCCCCTTGTTATTTTCCATGAACCTTCATAGAATCACTTGTCTCCACAGAGTGCTCATATAAAGTCTTATTTTGTCATTTCCTAAGAAGTTCTGTTACTGATTCATCTTCTTTAAATCCTTTTTCAACAGATCTTTGGAATTAAGACAAATGTTACAAATAAAGGATTAAACCAACAATTTATTTGAGTCTTCAGGTCTCCCCCACCACCCTTCTTCTTGTTGATTTGGTCTTTTGCTGATTCCGTCAGTGTTTGAAGATTACTGAGCTACACTTACAAAGGCTTCCGTTGTCTTCTAAATCTTTTTATCTCATCTCATCTACATTAAAAATTTAAACTTCCAACATTTAATAATCATGAGGAAGATTAATACCAGAGCTTTAAGTGTGTGAGGAAATGTGTTTTCATTGTAGCCATGATGGTCTAATAGTTCTGAAGCATATTTAAGTCGTAATTCCCAGTCAAAAGGGTTTAGCCTCTTTATTTTTAGACCACACTTCTACTGTTTGTCATTTACATAGTACTCTTAGTGGACAATGGCTTTGCTGGTATTTCGTTCATTGTCACAACAAACCTATAGGATGAATGGTTATTACAGACAATTGTTATGGAACTCTTAGTCAAAGCTGTCTGATGAGTCACATAGAATCAGAGTTGGAGGGATCCTCAGAGGTCTTCCACTTTAACCCTCTACCGGCCAGAGAAGCTGCTGTTACTGCATCCCTGATGCATGGCTATCCAACCTCTGCCAAAACCCTCTAATGATAATCTTTTCCATTACTGAACAATTTATGCTGTTTTCCAGTCTGGAGCAATAGAAAATAATTTTGCTCCATCATTTTTGTGACAGCCTTAAGATATTTCAAGATGGTTACCATATTACCTCTTAATTGCCTGTTCTCCAAGCAGAACATACCTTCTTATCACTATCTTTGTTGCTTTCCCATGGACACATAACAATTGGTTGATAACTGTGTTAAACTGTGGTACCTAGTACTGGAGAATATTTTCCATAATTGGTCTGGGCAAAACTGAAGAGAACAGCACTGTCACTTCTCAATCCCTGGCCACCATTCCTTGTCTTTTTAAAGCTACATTATCACTAAAATATCCTTGTACCCTTTTCATGAGCCAAGAACATCAGCTCTCTCTAGAATGCTAGGAATTTACTCAAAACCAGAGTAAGAGAAGTGCTTCATTAGGGAAGGAATCACTGAGTCGAGCTGGTCATCGTGTCAGACAAGTCTTACTTCAGAAAATGGAGCTTTTCTCCTTACCCTGATCTACCGGACACTGTGCTCAGTCTCTGGGGCCTTCCTTTGAGTGCCAACGCACAAGATGCTTGGAGGGTGGTAACTATGGAATGGTCTTGTGGGCCCCCACGTCTTTGGAGAAACCTTCCTGCTGTGGCACCACTGGTGCCAAATTTGCTGTCTTTTTAGCATTATGTCAATACAGCTCTGTATACAGCGATCTCTTTGGTTACCAGGAGAGGTCCCGGTGCTTTTTCTTCTTGCTGGGCCTTCTTATTGTATTTTAAGCTATTTTAACTTAATTTTAAATTCTGAAACCATTTTTGTTTTATGTGATCTGGATAGTATTTTATTGTTTTGTTTTATATATTATTGTAAAGCACCCAGAGAGCTTTGGCTATAGAAATGATGATGATGATAGTCAGGAGCTTTGAAGCGCTTTGGCCCACGTGTGACAGAAGGCATGGAATAACCATGTCCTTGCACAGACCAAAAAGGCCTTGCTACAGCTAGCCTATAAAAACTAAGTGAAGGAAAAGAGGCAGGTCTGCAGTATTTGGCACCTTCCTTCAGAGCCCTTCCTCTAGGCTAAGTGGGATGCTAGTTTTGCTTTTCACCAAGAAGAAATCAGCAGGTATCCTTGCAGTAGGACCTTGTGGTGCCCAGTGTCCAGACATCCAGTGGTACAGTCTTATTTATTTATTTATTTATTTATTTATTTGAACATTTCTATGCCGCCCCTTGCCGAAGCCTTAGCAGAATCAAGCCTGTCAAGCCATGGACAGAACAGATCCAAAACCCCCAACACTTTTTGCTTGAAACCCTGGATTGTTATACCTCATAGATCAAAGAACTGATGCTTCAGGCAGCATGACTATCACGCAATACCTGCATACAAACTTAATATGAACTGTAGTTAAAATTTTAGCAAGCAGAAAATGGGTATTTGTCAGGTCTCACCATGGTATTAAGTACAAATGGATACTCTGCCAAGTGGATTGGTTCTGTAATGACCTATACGTGACCCCCCCCCCTTTCAGCCCATTCAATTTCATGCCGGTGTTTGGAAGATGTGTCCTGCCTACTCAGAAGGTGAATCCTCTGGAATGTCTTCTCTGCGTATCTCATTCATTTCACCTCCTGCCTGGGTTGAGGCCTTCTGCATCTTGCACACCTCTGACTGGTCAGGCAGTAGGTGCCCTTCCTTTACAGGTGACCCACAGCTACTGGGCCAGGCCTTTCTGCAATACCTGCTCCACATTTCTGAAAGGCTCCATTCCCTTGGCTGCCCATGTTAGGTAGGAACTATACCTGCTGGGGAAGCTGTTGGGTGGCAGGAGAGTTACAGGAGTACTCAAGATGCATGGGAAAGTTTCAGAGAAGCAGAACCACACACGGAGAGCCATGCCCAGGGCCCCGCATTCTGCTCCCACAGCAGATGCCTATGTCCTGCTTGTGCAAATCCACAAGCAGGACATGCATGCAAGAGCACCCTCTCACCCATGTTCCCCAGAAATCGGTGTACATAGGCATACGATATAGAGCCTAGGAGGTGTTGATAGCTTTCTCCTTCATGAACCTGTCTGTCTCACTCCAGAAGAAATACAGCAGAGACCGGGATGCACAGCAGAATGTTGTGTAATGCATCACGGTTTGATCTCATTTGCTCAGATTTGGAGCTGAGTCATACACTGCACCCCTTCATACATTCCTGCTGAACTTTGTATCCTTCACTTGCATTTTAAATGCAGTGATCCTTCACACTGTTTTCAGGATGCCATGATGAAGTAAAGTCGTCATTTCAAAGGAATATTGAGGATTGGATATTAATGTCCAGCATGTGTCTGTGACTCTGCGCTGTGGAGCGTCATTATCCTAGACACACTTTATGCTAAGTAGGGAGAGATCTCAGCTAAATCCCCTTCTGAGCACAGTCACCTGGTGCTTATGCAAAACACATTTGATCAGAGTTGGGACACATGTTAATGAATAGAGTGTGGATGAAAAAGTGGGCTTGCTTCACACACAAAATGCAATTGCAGGAGAAGTGAGAGAAACTGGAAACCAGAGATGGGCAGGGAAGTGATCCTTTATGGTTCATTTGATTTAGTGTTTGTTTACTTGGCTCAGTTAGTTATACAAAGATGCAAAGGAGAAAAAGCCCCCAGAGGTATTTAATTTTTTTTTTTTAAAAAATGCCTATTACTGCCACCTCACAAAACATCATGGAGAAAGAGAAAGGGTGCTGCTGCTTGCGCCTGCCCCCTGCCCCAACTCCCACAGGGCGAAGTCAGTGGACCAGCATCCCCATTCTCCTGCACCCACAAGGAAGTACACAAGTGCGGTCTCTTTCCTGTTTGGCCCCTTTGCTTGTGGACTTTTGCACACGCTAGCTCCACTGAAGGTACGGTGGTACCTTGGCTCACGAACGACTGTAGTTGTGACCCAAATTGGTTGTGACCCAAGTCAAATTTCCCTATAAGAGTTAATGTAAATAAGGTAACTCTGTTCTGGCCCCTCCAAATGTGGTTGTGAGCCAACTTTTGGTCACGAGCAGAGTCAAATTTCCCCATGAGGTTTAATGTAAATAAGGTTAATCTGTTCTGTAACCATTTTTTTTAAATCAGAAAAATTTGAAACAAAGTGACAAAGAACAACAAAGTAACAAAGTACTGTACTGTACAGTGGAGAACACTAACCTAGGTGTGAGGTAGAGGTTATTGTTTTGAGGGAGAGTCCTCCTCCCTAAGGACCCTGGGGAGATCTCTTTCAGGGCTTTCCTCTCTTCTTTGTCTCTTAGCTGCAGCGTCAATTTTGCTGAAAAATTTGTCTATAGTCACTTGTTTTTTCCTGCGCTGCAGAAACCTCTGGAAATGAGAGACCACATTATCATTCATCAGATTCAACACTCTGTTCGTTACTTTTATGTTGGGGTGACGCTTCTCAAAGAAATCCTGGCATGGGCGCACTCCTGCAGGAAAGATGGGTGCCCTCTCAGCCATCTTCCCCCATATGCAACCAGCACGATCGCGGCCATCTCCCCACCCCACCCTGAGTGGGGAGATGGCTGTGATCACAGTCGCATTTGTGCAGGGAAGACATGCATGATTGCGGCTGTGCTGCGCCCATCTTTCCTGCAGGAGCGCGGCTGCGATCGCAGCCATCTCCCTACTTGGGGGGGGGGGGGTGGGAAGATGGCTGCGATCGTGGTCGCCACCCAATGCGGAGGTCACAACCCAAGTCAAAATTTTCATGAAATTTTTGTTCACGACCCAAATTGGTAGTGAACCAAGGCATTCGTGAGTCGAGGTACCACTGTACTCTTCTGAGTAGACATGCATTTCAATCTGTTCTTTCATGAGCAAGAAGACCAAGGTGACACTTGGGAAGGCTTATAAAAACACAATGAACACCATCTTTCCAAAGGATAGGGAGAGGCAAGGGGAAAGCAGCACCATACTTGCAAGTTGGTGGTGGAGAGAGTTGTGATGGGGGAGTAAGGGAGAAGGAAAAGCAACTGCAGGAGCTTTAAGTTGCTTCTGCTCTGGCAAAACCTGAGCAGGTCGTTTCCTCTTGCTGCCCAGTCTACTGGAGATACTTATTTTGTCCCCAGAACAGTGGACAAGTTTAGCTCACACAGATCTGCCTCCCTAACGCCCCCCCACACACTGAGGGAAAACCACAACATATAAAGCCACTGTGATACAACTGCTCTGAAGAAATCTGGGATATAACAGCAGAAATGGTGCGAGAACAAGCCATGTGACACAGCAGCAAGTCAGGCATTACAGGGCTGATAAACATACCTAGTGCAACTGCCTCCAGTGTCCATTCATTTGCAGTGGAATTTACTTCCAAACACAAAGGCCCAGGACTGCAGAGGTTGATTATTCACCAACTGTCAAATGCAGAAACATCTTGTGACCAAGCAAGCTACTGGAAAAAAAATATGACAATCACCCAACCATTTAAAATCAGAAAGCCAGTGCACACGTCTGCCAGTAGGAGCAGAGAAATGGTGGATGGATGCTCTTCCTATGTTGAACAGATCAAAATGCCCTCTCCAATCTGCTTTTCTTTGCATGGGGGAATTATTTATTTATCCTTCAGGGACAAAGGGACAGTTGTGCTCCCTCCCCAGCAGGTAATTCACACACACAGCAGCTGTAAAAAACAATTAAATTGCCTGCAGGAGGGGTGACTGTCCCACCTTTCCCCTTTCCCAGATCCAGGCCTGGCTTCAGACTATTGCTATAAGAAGATTTAAGAGTAAGATGAAAGAGTTGGTTTGGTGTTCTTCAAACAAATATTCAGTGTGGAGCAGCAGGTCTAAAGGAAATATGTTTATTCTTCACTCATTTTACTTTGTGGCGAGAAAAGGTCTAAGTTGGTGGTGGTGGGAAAAATATGCAGCAACAAAAGCCAGAGTAGGGCAATGCCTTTCATCCACTCCAACTTCTAACTGCGGCCCCAAATGCTGCTTTTCAGTACTGCCAATTCATTTGCGTCTCTCCTGTGTAGCATCTGGACTGACTCTTATATTTCCAGATGCCTCTGTTGCAATCTGCAAAGCAGTCTTCATTGTTCAACACATCTCACGTAAATAGAAATGTTGAAAAGGGGCTGTCTGTGATCTGGCCTGCTTCTTTGCTTGCTCGTGGATCTCTACACTTGCCCGTGATACTCCAGAGGTAGTAAATTCCAGCTAATTAAACATTTATCGCAACCCCCGATGTTAAATTAAACCATCTCCTGTGTGCTCTCCTTGACCTGCATATCAAACAGAACACTGCTGGGATGGCTTCTTTCCCCACAGGCCGGATTTGACACACATTCTGTAGACCCTTTGCTTGTAGACTGAAGATGGTCTTGTCGGAACACCGCGGATGTCCGCCGGCGTGGTGATTTACAAATTATTTCCTCCTCTTCCGAGCAGTAACCTGAAGCCTTGCAGTGCTGAATAAATCAGAGAAGCACAGTTTAGTGAGCCCATCTTGCTCATACCTTTCCCTTGTGGTACCCACGCTGCCCAAATATTTCCATGCCTTTTCCAAACTGTGTGAGGTAAGTACATGAGAGAAAAATTCTGTTGTTCCCTCCTGGAAGCAAGATATTCTCAGAGCAGGCACAGGTGGCTGTGTGGCTGGAGCAGGCTCAGTCCTGCAGATGAAGCCAAGTTCTGCCCCTATCAGGACCCAGGACAGAAACATGGAGGTCGAAAGGACTTTGGAGCAGGCCCAGCATCTTCTGATTTCCAGAAAGGAGTGCGGGGAAGAGGAAGCTTTTGTCTCAGATGTGGCAAAGGCTGGCAAAAACATTGCATTCAGTTCATCAGCCATGAGAGGCCCTCTTTCCATGTGCCAGAATGGATTGTCCAATTCATTCTGGCTGCTGAAATCCACTCTGGACATTTGGCAGAGTGAAATGATTGCAGTCTGCTTTCTGCAGAAAATTTTGGAAATCTACTCAGAACGAAACCAGGCATCTCTGCCCATCTCTATTTGTTCTTGATCCCTCCCAGTCCATTTTTCCTTCCATGAAAGTATCTGTGGCAAATTAAATTGTAGGCTTTTAATGCTTACATGCTCAAGCCTTCCCAAAGTGCTGCAACTTGTGAGGGAAATGCTACAGGTTTTCATTTTCCCTGGACAAGAGAGTGCTGGAGACTTGCACTGTGTTGGCAATGGTTGCTTTACTTCCATCTGTACAAGCAGGGATAGTTGAACAAATGGACACTTCTACAGTAGGCAGCAAATCTATCAGCTGTAAAAGATTCCTAGAAATCAACTGTTATCTCCCTGTCACCTCTCCACACCCCCTCCAGCTGTACACACACGCTTAGCAAACAATCATCTGTCAATCACATCCAAATCCAAAGGTCAGGACTGGTTCAAAATTATTTCTCTGCTGCAGGAGCCTTAACATCAGATGTGAAAAGGTTTCCAGTTATCCAAGAACATTGGCATTCTTTTGGTAAATCCCTGGGACCAATTAGCGAGTTCCTACCTCTCTCTTTTTAACTTTAAAAAGATTTCATCTGGTAATGGATGCAGTTGTACTTATTTTATAGGAAATGCAATTCAGTAGGATTGACCTTCCAAATAGCCAGTTACTGTAGGGCAGGGTTTCACAGAAGCTCTGCAGATTTTGTTCTTCTAATGTTTGCAGACTTCTTGTTGTGCTTGTCCCTTTTACAGAAAAAGCTGAGTGGAGAACACTTCATTCAGTGAGCAGTTGGAGAATGAAGATCGTGCTACTGGCCACCTTCTCCATCATCTGCAGCACAAACCAAGGCTGCTGCATGTGAAACAGAATAGGGACAGTGCTTGTACAGTGTTTGTGCAGGGCTCAACTCCTGGTGAACACCGAGCACACTCCCTGGAATTCCCAGGAAATCCAATGGATTCCCACCTCCAAAACGGATCCCTCGCACATCCCTAGTATAGGCTGGGGAGAACAGAATAGAAATGAGTGCATTCTAGTTCATTTGTGCATGATTCTGTTTACTTTTTATTTCGTTTATGGTATCTGTATGCCATTCCATCTAGACAATATTAAAAATAGAAACATTCAAAACCTTCTTTAAATTAGAAGACATATCTGGTGAATAGAAAAGTTGGAGAATGTATGAAGACACCCATGTGGCTTCATAAAAACCTGCAGAAAATCTCAAAACAAAAAGAGAGCAAGCAAATGAAAGGACATGTATAGGAAGTGGAAGGCAGGCCTGGCTACAAAGGAAGAATACAGGCAGGTAGCATGGAATTTCAAGGATTGCATCAGGAGGGCCAAATCCAGGAATGGACTGAGGCTAGCAAGGGATGCTAAAGGCAACAAAGAAACCTTCTTCAGGCATGCCCAAAGTAACGGGCAGCAGAAAGAAATGGCGGTTCAACTATTCAATGTTGATGGAAAATGAGAACAGAGAACAGAGGAAAGGCAGACATGCTCAATTCCTAAATTTTGATTTATAGTGGGACAAGAGTGAGGGAAAGTACAAGCTGAAGAAACAGGATGGAAGCTCACAATCGATGGGTCAGGGATCACCTTGTTGGAGTGAATGAGTTCAAATTTCTGGGGCTTGATGAACTCGATCCTAGAATTATAAAGGAGCTGGCAGAACTCTCGGAACCAATGTCAATCAGTTTGGGGATATCGTGGAGGACAGGAAAAGTGCCAGATGACTGGAAAAGGGCTAATGCTGTCCCTGTCTTCAAGAAAGAGAAAAAAAGAAGGTCCTGGGAATTAGGCCAGGATCACTTCTTGATCATCCTAGAGTGCAGGAGATGGACTAATGAGCTCAAATTACAGGAAGGCAAGTTCTGTCTGAACATGAACACTGTCCTCTCTTTTGGAGCATTGCAACAATGGAACCATTGCAAAGTGGGTTCTTCCGCACTAAAGTCATTTAAGATGCAACTGGACTGCCACCTGAGAGGGGTGGTTTAACTTGGTGTCCTGCCCTGAGCCTCTGGGCATCCAACACTACTATTCTATGATTCTGAGGAACCATGTGCAATTTTCATTTACAAAACCAATCAGGGTATGAATGTGTTATCTTTTGTATTCATTGTGGAATGTTCTTATTTAGATGGTACCCCTTGTGTCAGCATCTCTAGATTATAGTTTTTCTGGCTGACATATGCTTTTCTAGTATTAATCCAGCCTGTTTCCCCAATACACCTTTCAGGAGATGGCATACCCAATTACCTCCAGATGTTTTGCCTTTTAGGAACACATATTAATTCATTAGCTTTCAGAATGCTCTCTCTTTCTTTGATTAAATGCAATTGTTGTTTTTCTGTGAGAATTCATGACCTGAACCTACAATTTGTAATACCCAACAGACGATTAGAGATATGCTCATTGTGTTTTCTAAGAGGGTTATGGTCCAAAATCTGGGCTGGTTTTAGGTTTCCTGCATGAATGTTTTTGAGTGTGTTTGTGAAGGAGGAGGAAGTAGCAGTGACAACAGTTTAAATATATAAGAAGCACAAAATCAAAAACAATAGAAATACAAGGCACAGCACTCTCAGAATCCCGGAATTAAATCATACATTTTTAATCTGAGAGGCCCACGCGATGCGTAGCTTACTGATTAGAGTACTACAGGCAGCTGTCCATCATATAGCCATGCTGGAACAAGTGCTTTGTTCAGGTTTCCATATCTGCTATCTAGCTTTATGAAAGGGGAGTAATGTTAATTGAGCAGTATGCACATAACGTAAATAAAGTTCTTTTCAAAGGAAAATTTCTCTCTCTGCACACTCCCTTGGGAGTATTCATGGCCAACAAGGAATGAAACTCACTTCCCTTTTTTTCATGTGCGTGCCTGAATAGTCTGTAGGCAACAAGATGAGGCCGAAGAAGATCCTGTACCGTTTGGCTGCTGTTTCCACAGTATCCCCTGTACCTCCAGCCCTGCTTGCACAGTTGGAGAATCGTTGCAAAGCTTTGGGGGCAGGCACTAAATCTGTCACAGTGTAATGGGACCCAAGAAGAGAACTACATGAAGAGTTGGCTTAGCTCAGGGACAAAACTGAGAGAAGACGGTCTGCCTCTTGCTCAAAGTGGTGGGAGCACCTGAACTATGTTTCGAGACAACTGGCATCCAATCCTCTTGATTCCAAATGGGTGAAAGATTGTCAGTCTTTTTGAAACATTCCTGTGAGGAACTCAGAAGGACCAAGCCTGGGGATGCATCTCCATTGTCATCTGCCTTCTCAAGTGGAAGTTTCCCTCAATTTGCCAAACTTAGGATTTGTGAAGGAGCCATGGAGGCAGTAAGAAATGGAAATAGTTATGGAACTAAGCCCCAAGGTCTCTCCTTGATTTTGCAGTTCTGATTGATGAGCTCTTCTAAACAGGCTGGAATCTTCCATCGCTCACAGAAACTCTGGGGGGGTTTACAGAGCAATCTTAGCAATCTAACCTGAATTCCCATTCTTGTGGACCATAAGGTGGAGGGGATGACATTTTCTTTCTTTATGGACTTTTACAGCCATTTGTCTTCTTCTTTTCTTTAGATGATGTTGCTTTTCATTTCTCCTCATGAGTCAGAAATAAATTATGCTTGCCTTAGGGCTGGGCTCGGTTCTCTTTAGGACTGGTATAGTTTTTATTTATTCATTTATTAGATTGTTACATTTATATACCACCCCATATCACACAGGCTCTCTGGGTTGTTTACAATTATTAAAGTTATATATACAGTCAATAAGTATTCACATTAAATAGCAATAAAACCAACATAAAACAACATAACAGGATACCAATACAGCAATATAATAAGTTAACCTTCCTGCACAGCAGCAGATAACAAAAAAATATTTAAAACATCATTACAGATCTAACTATTAAAATAACTGGTAAATAGAGAGGTTTTCATCCAGTGCTGAAAAGATGGTAAGGATGGTGCCAGGTGTACCTCTCTGGAAAGCAGGTTACAGAGATGGGGGCCAGTACTGAAAAGGGCCTTCTCCTGGTTCAGCATTTCCCCTTCTTTAGGGTGGGTTCCCGAAGAAGGAGCTTGGCAGATGATCTTAAAGGTTGGGAAGGAAGATATGGGACCAGTGTGTATCCAGGAACAGAAGGATCTTGTAAATCCCAAACGTCTTCTGGCATCCCAGTGATGCCTTGGAAAAGCATCCATTTTGTTCCCTCAAATGGTGGAGGTGTGCTGGCATTTAAAATCACCTCTTTCTTCAACCAGCAGAGCTCTCCCTCTGCCCACAAAGAGAGTGAACAGAAAAACCCTAAGGCCCCCAGACACCCCCATAGATTGGTATGGGTGAACCCTAAGTTTTAACATTCTTCTGACCAATTAGTCAGAGTCGGCAATGCAGTTCTGGAAAATTGGCAGGTCAGGATGTGAACACTCTCTAATATCTTTAGTGTAGAGTGAATTGTTGTTGATGATAATGATGATGACAAAAACAATAACAATATTCCAGGGAATATAGGAAGCTGCTTTCTATTGGATCAGGTCTTCGGTTTAATTAATGCAACCTGTACTGACTGGCCTTGGTTCTTCAGCAGGGATGGCGGGAAATGCTGTTCAGTTTGCATTTTGATAAGACTGTACCAGGTTCTCACTTCTAGAATCAATATACAAACCGGAGCTCAGTTCTCTCATATCTCAGATTTTTTTGGTGAAGGTCTATGAACAAAAAGGCATGCCAAAATGTGTATATTAAGGGGACGTGCACGCAAAATTCCTATCTTGGTGGCCACACACACACATGAATGCACACACCAGTGTCATATGTAGGTAGATCTAGGGATCAGATCTAGTAATCCACGTGGTACTGAGTTTCATGAGTCATAGCTAGCACAACCAGTGATAAAGGAAGGTGGGAGCTACAGACTAGCAACTGTTGAAGTTCCATACATTTATGAGCCATGCATTGTGGAAATTCACTTGCAAAAATGTGTATATTAAGCAATTCTGCACACCAACATAAACATTGTGATATGATGCAACTTGTATACAAAAATTCATATAGTTGAAAAACAGCACACAAAAAAGCAAACACATTTTCATGCTGACTTCTTTAAGTTCTTTCCAAACTGATGTGGAAATTGGATGGAATGAATCTAAGAGAGAAAAATGAGAAACTGGGACAAACCAAAGTGGGTCAGTGTTCCCCGGCCGTATTCAGAAAGCAGTCTTTGCCTTTCCCATCTGAACATGCCAGGGATCAAATCTGGGGCCTTCTAGATGCAAAGAAGGTGCTCTGCATGTGAGCAACAACAAGCCAATAAAAAGAGAGAGGGAGAGAGGGAGAGAGGGAGAGTTGGATTTTATTTACAGGAAATCTCAGCTGCTGTTCTCTCACCTCCTATTTGCAACTTGGTTTGGAGAAGTGATGAAGAGGTAGGAGGAGTACAGGAAGCTGGCAGAGGAGGGCTCCTTTGTGCCAAGGCAAAATTGGGGTGATGCAGTTGCCCTTGGATCACGGTGCTTGGAGATTTTAGAGTTTAGAAGGTGAGGAAAAGGCCTTTTCTGCTCCTACTCAGGCTTAGTCTGAGTTTCTGCAATCTGTAGGTTATAATGCTGCAATAAAGACGCTCTATCCTATTTGGGCTCTTTCTATCTTTCCCTGGCTGAAGAAAACAGAAGAAAAAGATAAATCCTCTTTAAAAAGTTTCCAAAATAAGTTTTTCCCCCTGCCTAGCAGGCAGAGAAGGCTAATGTCTCCCTGCTGAAAGCATTAACTGATTGCGTTGTTGCTTGAGCACAGCAGCTGTCCTTACACATTTAGACTCCCAGTGACAACAAAATTAAGGCAGCCTTCCCTCCTGTTAGGCAATAAAATCATTTTCTTAACTTCTCAGGGAACTAAGGGCTCTTAAGTGTTTGGGGGAAGCAAAGGGGCAAAAGAGAACAGTTTCCCCAGTTCCCTAATTTTACTAGTGCAGGAAATTGGCCACATGGATGGGTTGGGGGGTCAAATGAAAGCCCCAAGAAATTAGTAGTAAAGGTTAATCATTTTATGAAAAAGAACAATAGAAGACTCAGGGAGTATCATTATATTCTGTATGCTTTTAATGTATGCAATTAACTGATTGAGAAATTATCTGATCTTGGAAGGATGGGGAGGGGGCGATGGCTTTACAGTGACTGAACACCAATTTTGCCTTTGTCAGTAAGGAGAGATGCTCTGATGATGAGTTGGAACTCCAGATACCAGCCCTACCACCTCTCTCTCTCCCCATTTTGAGTGAGTTGGAGGGCCCCTTTGGGTAGAAGGGAAAAAAGAAGGCACGAGTTGCCCGTGCTCCCTTGCTTCCCTTCAAAAGTAGCCATGGAGGAGGGAAGTGCACTCACAGGCTGTACTTTGTGTGATGTATATGCACTATGAATGGGTGTGAATGCTGAACAATGAAGAACACTGGCAGGAAGACAACCGAGGCCTTTGAAACCTGGTGCCAGGGGAAAGCTTAGCAAATACCCTGGACTGACAGAAAGTCAAACAAGTCCTTGATCGAATCAAGCCAGAGCTTCCTCTAGAAGCAATAATGACAGGGTGGCATAGTTTGGGCACATCAGTAGAAGACACGCCTCCCTGGAGAAGACAATCGTGCTAGGGAAAGTTGAAGGCAGGAGACAAGGAAGGCCAAATAAGGGATGAATCGACTCTACTGGGGAAACCCCAGCCTTTGGTTAGCAGGGCCTGAGCAGGGATGGGATACTTTGACCGCTTCACTCACAGGACTGCCATGGATCAAAGATGACGTCATGGCACATTGCTAAACTGGGGAGCAAAGAAAGGCTATGGAAGCTGACGTTCAAAACGTCTACTTCAAAGAAACCGTGGGATCATTGCTCAGTGTTTGTATTGCTCAGTTCTGAAAGCATGGCAAGAAGCGCGTGGTGCTGAATTAAAGAAAAGTCTTTAGGATATTAATATGGATGGTTCCTAGCACTGACTCTAAACTTTAGTTGGAAGAACAAAGCCTTTCCAGAATGAAACCAGACATATCTGCCATGGCAGGACACATGACGCATTTGCTAGAACAGATATCTGGATTACCTTTGCCTCTGATCTTACCTTAAGAAATAGTGAGGGAAAGTCAAATTTCTGGTTCTTGTTCTGCTCCTAAAACTGCAAGCGAAATTAATGTGCTTACTTTAAATCATTAATACCTCCCTATCAGCCCTGTCCCCAGATGCCCTTGTTTCGTAGCATTTTAAATGGAACCAAATTGGCATCTTTTAGAACAATGTTTCCCATTCTTCTGTAGATCTTACAGAGGACTGCATCCGATGGTGCCATTCCTCCAGCAGTTGAAAATTTTCTGGTGGAACAGATCTTCCTTTACTCTCTGTAGCTGCCTATGTGATTCCCCAAAATTTTTGTATCAGGTGGTTGGGAATTGCTTTAGGAGCACATTGGAGGCTACAAACAGAGGTAAGGGCGGAGAAGCACTGTTGCTGTCATGCAGCTGTTGGGTCCGACCCAGGATGATTGGATTACAGGTGGTATTTGGAGTTCAAGCTGCTCGTCAGAGCATCTCTCCTTGCTGGCGAAGGAGCAGGCATATACAGAGATGTCTTGAAATAACCACCCACAATATGTGTGTTCCATTTCATAATATGCATGCAAGAGTCAAAAGAGAGCTCAAAAAATACTCTACCCAGCATCAAGAGAGGTAAAGCATTGCCCACACCTGCTCCAGCAGACTATTCAATCAACTCAAAGAATGCGGGAACTTGTGCTGCCCAGGGCACCATCTCACACATTATGGAAATAGTGCACATTTTCTTACTGAATTCTGTCATGCCTGCTGGATTATTAGAC
The DNA here is from genome assembly GCF_004798865.1 of Varanus komodoensis. NCBI lineage: Eukaryota > Metazoa > Chordata > Lepidosauria > Squamata > Varanidae > Varanus > Varanus komodoensis. The sequence goes on from NW_025336347.1 coordinate 5,067,912, forward strand.
AGGCCCAGGAGTTATGATCTCATTATGCTTGTGCTAAGACCCGCCGTACTGGCTCCACGTCTGTTTCTAGACCCAATTAAAAGGACTGTTTTTGACGTTTAAAGTCCTTCACAGCTTATGACCAGGACACTCCTTGAATATTCAGCATTCAAGAAAGTGATAATTATCAAAGTGCATAACAGTATAACCTAATACCCTCCAGAGTGTCAGAAAATAGTAACGATTAAATAATGGACTGACGCATGTTCTTACTAGGGCTCTTTGAGTAATTCAAGTTTTTTCGATGCAGATATGAACTAGCCTGTTTCCCTCAGGATCTGTGCAAACCAGAACTTAGCCACTCTTTTTATGCTTTTTGAGTGCTACAAGACACTTCATCATCCAAAACAGATCAAATTGGTGCAGAGATCCTTACTCCTAAGTGTGTATTCTGTCCCTCACGATTGCAATCTTAGTGTAAAAGGAGTGTGTCCTACTTTATATAACTGTTGCTGTCACAGCACAGTGTGCAAAAAATACAGCTTTATTTTGTATACCTTTCTGGAAAAACATTCTGCAAATTGCAGCTGTAAATAAGTATTTTCCATGCAGAAGCTTCACCGTCTAATTTCTCAGTTATGGGCTTCTGCTACAAGGGAAACTCAAAGTCAGACATAGCTGCTAAATAGATAAAAGTGAGTTAAGAGAAAATGCCTCTTAGCAAACAAAAAATTGCAAACATTATTTAAGTCACTTAATATTTTCACAACATGCATGAGTGCTAATCTTTGGGAAATCGCACATAGCAAACACAATTTTACTTCTCTTGTCTGGTTCTCTGGGTAAGGAGCTGTAAATTAACTTCAGCCTTTCAAAATGTAATAGAGACATTTATTTTCTAAAGCAATCTGTTCCATTCTGCTTTATATGAAAATGTGAATTAACGGTGCTGATACAGCAAATACAAAATTGGTTATAATGTAAAATGCACATAACATTAATAATAGTCAGAAGATATTAGCCATGCTAAACGAATGTTATACTAAAGAAATGCACTTTCCCCCTATTAAGATGTATGGCAGAAGTCCCTTTTAGAACAAGGGACTTTCAGAATCTCTTTGGGTGGTTTTGATTAATTTGAAATACAAGTCCTCTGGTGACTGAAGAACCCACAGTTTGACTGGCAACACACTGCATTTATCAGAATTGAAAACTTGAGTGGAATAATGCCAGTTTCTGGAACATCCTCAGCATGTTCAGCACAGCAGTCCTGAGACCATTTGACACAGTCGAGTGACCCTTCCAAGGCCAGAGACAATCCTCTGATGCACAGAGTTGGTCCTGGGTGGTGGGATGGCTCCCTTCCCCTCAGCCCATCACAACTGCTGTGGAAAGCACTGCAGTGGCTGCTCCTCCAAGGTCATGGTCTTGCAGGACAGGTAATGCAGGTAGGGCAGGGGAGTTGTGGATCCATGAGATCCTACGGCAGCTCCATTACCATGCTCACTTACTGCTGGTAGGAGATCTGTACGGATTCACTAGGCTGTGCAGGAATGGAATGCAAAATCACCTCATCATTTCTCCTGCCTTGCTTGGCCTTTTCCTTTTTCCAGGAGAGCATCAGCTAGATGGACGGTCCTGATCTTGCCCCCGCCCCCGCCCCTTCTATCACGAGTGCAATCTATAGAACTGCACTCTGGATCCTGATAACTGCTGGATTTCACCCAATGGAAGATGAATCAGTTCGTGCCTCAGAGTATTCATCCCCTCCCCTAAAATGCCCTCTGTGTTCAGGAGACAACAAAAGATGACATTTCCTGCCATCAATCCATGCATTCTGGGTTTCTCTGCTGAACTAGCAGTGGCTTCTACTTATGCAATGGAATTAGTCATCCTGTTGGAAACTGCCCATTGACCATGCATAGGCCCATCAAGACGGAAAAGTGTCTCGAATGAAGTCGATGATCGGTGTTATTTTTCATGAATCAGCTGGAAATGTATCAAACATTATGATAAGGCTGAGGGGTAAAAAAATTCCGTGAAAGTGCCTTGCAAAATTAATCCTCTAAACTAAAACCACCTCAGTATAATCTTTGATGTGTCACTCAGTTTAAAAAGCTCAAGAATACACTGAACATCGACCGGACAGTTTTCTCCTCCCTTACCTTTGATGTAAGAAAAATGTCTGCTCATTTTATTTTTCTGTGATGTGTTGTTAGGGGAGTGAGCTTTGCTGAGGTTCCAGGTTTTATGTTTTAGTCCTATCAGTGGCACCCTTGCTGCTTGGAAACCAGAGAGAGAGAGAGAGACAGAGATTCCTGTGTCTTGCTGGGTTTAACCTGGGAGGATAGGAGGAGTATAACAATTTTAATTCCCCAGCCTCCATTTGCTGATTTTTTTTAGTTTGATGGGCTTTTCAGTCTGTCTAGCAAAGATGCTTCGAAGGGAAGGAAAAGGCTAGTGGGCGCTCAGGGTAAATAGCACCCTGAGCTCTCCAGTCTTCTCCCCACCAGTCAGAATGCTTCTTCTACCTTTGCGTGGAGAAGCAGCCATCAGGGTTCTTTTTGCAATGGCTGCAAGGCAGCAGGGGACAGATGTCTGCCTCTTCGTGTCACCAGTCTTGGCAGGTGGCATCTGAACCATCATGTGGCTCCGGCAATGCTCACTCAGGGACCACGGGGTTCTCCTTTCAATATTAGACTCATGCACATCATCCAGTGGAAAAGCAGAAGTGAGCTGGAGAAGGATTAGCATTATTATTACATGGAATTTGCACCGTTTCTACCTTTTGTTCCCTTGTAAGGAACCCCTTAGAATAAGTTGTCTTTAAATAAGGACTTCAAGGATTACAGGATTAAATGTTTTATTTATTTATTTAAAACATTTCTATGCCGCCCCATCGCAATAAGCCTTGGGGCAGCTCACAACATCAAAAAAGTCAACCATACATTAAAACCCCCAATACAATAAACCCCCCAGTACCGTAAAACCTCAATAAAACCTCAGTGCATAAAACCTCAGTGCATTTTCGGCTAAAAAAAAAAAAAAAAAACCTAGTTAAATAAATAAATTAACAATTAAAATAAGTTTTAAATAAAAAGGTCTTAGCCTGGCGCCGAAAAGCAAATAACGATGGCGCCAGGTCTTAGTCTTGAGAGTGTCACAGGATGCTTTGCTGTTTATCTGTATTTCATGAACTTTATAGTTTTGGTTAGTTCCATAAATGTCTGTCAGTTAAATAGATCTTCATACGATATAATAAAGTGAAATACATTATTATACTAATATTGAATTTATATTCTGGTTTTTTCCTCTTGTAGGAACCTAAGGCAGCTTGCATAGTTTCATACAACAACCATCCTGTGTGGTCGGTTAGGCTGAGAAGAGCTTCATGGCCAAGCTGGGACTGAATCTTCCAGGTCCCCAGTCCAACATTCTTACTACCACGCTAGCTTCTGGGTGGAGTATCCTTGGTGCAGAGGCTTTGTATAATTTTTTGAGAGGAACAGATTATGTGCATTTGTGCCTGTTTTTCAAAAGTGGCCCCCTTTCTTTCAGTTTTCAAATGTAGACATGCTGTGAACCATATCGTTTTGGGTCCACAAATCGCCTTGCAAACTCTTCGCCAGAGACTGTCTTCAATCTGGAAGGTGCAAACACAGTCACATTCTGATATAAAATGAAATGAAACATGACTCTCACAGATCCCTAACCTGTCCACCCAAGAATGCTTAAATAACTCAGCCATAACACTGCATATCTACTAACAAAATGTGTAACTTGTCCCTCAGATTGGCTTCAGTCTCTGAAGACTGGAAAGTCCAATTTATCACTTCTTCTTTAAATGGGAAGTGCAAAATTATAGACTAGTTAGCTTAATGTCTGTTCTGGGAAAATGGGTGGAAAGTAACATTAAAGATAAAAGAACAGTTCTTAGTGAATGAGAATCAGTGTGGCTCCTGGAGCAGTTGGGAGAGCTTCAAAAAGGCCAGTGGCTAGTGTGGGGAAAGGCTGCTGGTTGAGGTAGGCCTGTTTTCTTCTTATGTCTTCTTTGAGGTACTCCGTGCAATTCCTAATGTTATTCATGTTGTGCGAATTTCTTGGCAGCTCCAGCAGACCAGCCGTGGACTGTTATTTGGCAGAATAAAGCCAGGGCAGTAGATGGAAAACATTGTCCTACTGATAGAGTAATTCCCTCAGTCATCCATGTGCTATTCATGTCATGTGTATCTGCTTCAGGTATGTATTGAGATGTGCATCCCGAGGAAAAAAGCAGATAAAAAGGCATTTACTAGCTGGTACCACAATTTTCTGAAGATCCTTTGAGCATTAAAATGGCTGCTTCATATTGTTTTAGTGTGTAAAAGGAGCAAATTCCGTACTGTCAGATGTCAGCAGCAAAATTCTTCTTAGTATAGCTGAAAGGAGTATCTTGTCCACTGTGAATAATAAAGGAAGTCTTATTAAACATTAGACACCATGTTGAAGATTTGATTTAACAGTGACAGAAAGAATTGGTCTTGGATACTTAATGTTATTAAATGCCAAGCTATGTACCAGCATAGTTTAGAGAGCCTATGAATCAATAAAAGTTGGCAGTTTTATTTGGTTTAAAGGAATGAACTGCCACAAAGTGACCAAATCATGGTTAATGTCTTTAATTTCAAACAAAAACCAAAAGTAAAAAATCTTCTGCTGGCATAATAGTAAGCAATACACCATGATTTAATCTCATATTGTCTCTTAGAAGTTTTATTAAAATGTTTTCCAAACAGTTATTAAAGTATAGGACACGTTCTCACTTAAAAAGAAAAAAAAATTCCTTTGAGTGACTCAAAAACTCACTGCTTTATTTATGCAAGAATCTTCTGCGAGTTCTGGGGTGTGGTGGTGGTAGAGAGGAGATAATGCTTGGAAAATATTGGGAGTCCATATTTATGAGTGTCATGGTAGAGATAAATTAGATAAATTATTATGCTGGGTCTGAGATACAAATGTCTGCTGCTATGCACTGCCTAATAATTCAACTCTATTTCTTTGATTTTCCTTCTCAGGGAAAGAGAAATAATGAATAATTGACTATGTGCATCTGTATACTCAGTTTCTAAAATGAGTATGTTTCTTATACTTTTCCCACCCCCACAGCAAAACAGACATACTGTGTACATAAGAGTGCAATGAATTGGTGGACCTCTTTGGGGGGAATTGTGTGCCCTTGTGACGGCTACCAGAGGGGCCACGGTGTAGATTCATCCCCTTGAAACCTCACTTGTGCTATCCAGAATCAGGTGGCCAATACAAAACAGCCTCCTGCAAAAATGCATGGAGAGTTGCTGGCACTCAGCATAGACCAGGAGTGGGTAGAAGGTCGAACTCCAGACGCTTTGCTCTTCAGCTCCCCAGGGCCCTGCCAGCATAGCCAGCAGCGTGAGCTGAAGCCCCAGACATCCAGAGCTCTACTTTCAGTTCACCTCAGTATGGACAGTACTAGGTAAGGCAGATCAATTGTGGGCTCATTTTGTCCCATTACAGTTCTGTTTGGTCCCTCTTCCATAGAGTTCAAATCCCTTTATGGTCACCATCTCCCTGTGGATTTGGGTATTCTCAGAGACTGTGTCTAGCCTGCTCCATGGCTGAGTAGGAATCTCATCCCAGCTGTCACAAAACCAAGTCTTAACTTCTATTGAAGGCTCCTGAGGGCTGCGGCTGGCCAACGTACACAATATACACAGTACTGGGTGATGGAGACAAATCACCTGTCTTGGTATAAGGCAGATCCCCAGCTTTCAATATCCAAACACTGGAAGCTATTTCATGGGATATTAGGGCCCAGAGACAAAGGAGAGACGTCGGCTCTTACGAGGTGTCCTGGTGAGGTCCCCAGTGGCCTTGGGTCACCTGGTGTTGCAGAAGAAGCAGTGAGCTAAATGAAACCTTGATATAAACCAAGGGTGGAGTTCTTACGTATGTTGTGGAAAGGGGCTGTGAAAGATGGCCAGGATGCCCCGCACAGCTGCCAGGTCAGAGTCCTGGTGTCTACCAATGTCCGATACACTGCCCATCTGTTGGCACAATGGATTTAGCACTAAATTCTCACAAAGAAGCTGGAGTGGCAGTGTAGACAGAGCTTATTTAGAAGGAGAGGGACAGTAGGCTAAAGAATTAAGAGGGAAGAAGGGGCAAAGAATAAGGGAAGAGAGAGCAAAGAATATGGTAAGGAGACAAGAACAAGAAAGCACAGGATAAGCTGCCTCCCAATTTCCAAGAGCACACAGATTTTACTGTACATCACCTTGACAGAAAACTATTAACTCTGTCCAACATTGCCTAAGTAAGACTACAGGTATAGCAATGCTGTTCAGCAAAACACCCCTGGCCAGTTTCAGGCAGAGACAAAAGCCATCCCTTGGGCCTTTATTTCAACCCACTCCCTAGTAATAGGGCGAGAACCAGCAGTCAGTCCTAGGATGGTGGCCTTCTTCCAATGCATCTCCTGCTAAGGCTCTTTCTTAGCTGCATGCACTCAAACACCAAAAAGTTGTGGCCTGCTGCTTGTCCTTGGGGCAGAAGTAGCCCCTTCCCCTTGACAAGGCCCAGGAGTGAATTATCCAGCCTTCCCAGCTTTCTCTCTGTTTGGGTCCAATCAAGAGGAGAAAAGAAAGCTGGTTGGTTCGGTTAACCCTCGCTCTTTTATCTCTGGATCTTTTTCACAGGGACCAACGTTTAATCCCGTTCTTTCCTCACCACACCAAAAACCTGCTGTGAGGCAAGGTCACTCAGTCCTAGTGCTCTAGTAGTAATTGTTTATCATTTGTGTGGCGCAGCGTCTGACTGGGTCCATATGGCCAATGCATGGCACAAAACAGAACTAGATTTAAATGTGTTATTTAAATGGGCACAACTTTATTGATTTTTTTGGCCAGAATAGGATTGGCGGAGGTATTGGGTATGGATTCTGCCATTGGGCAGCCTGCTTGCTGTTCGATTCCCCTTCCTGGCAAGGCCAGGCATGTTGGTAGCATGTTCAGGTGCCTGCCATAGCCTAGACTGCTCATGTAGACTTGTTTCCTCCACCCTGGATTCTACGAGCTTGCAGTCACTGGGGCTGGACTGGCCTTGATGTTACACAGCAAAGATCCCACGAAAAGTTTCCCGCTGCTGGAAGCCCAGTCCTGCTTTCCTTAGCAATTTGATCTAGTCTTATGCCCAAACGGTTGTTATCCAAGGCAACACACCTGAGTATAGATCAACCTATTTACACAGTTAATAATCTTGCAGTGCTCTTGTAGTCATTTTTATGTGCCATTAAGTCATCTCTGACTTACAGTGACTCTATGACTGAAAGCCCTCCAAAATGTCCTATCCATGACATCCCTGCTTAGCTGCTTTAAATGCAAGTCCGTTCTGGAGGGAATCCATCTCCTCTTTGGTCTTCCATTTCTTCTTCTGCCTTTGACTTCCCATAGCATGAGAAGGGACTCTTGCCTTCTCAATGTGTGTCCAAAGTATGACAGCCTCAGTTTTGTCAGTTTTGCTTCTAGGGAAAGCTCTGTCTTGATTTGATCTAGGACCCACTTGTTTCTCTTTCTGTTGGTCCAGTTATTTGCAAATCTCTCCTCTAGCTCCTTGTTTTGAACTGATCGATTTTCTTCCTATCAGCATTCTTCACTGACCAGCTTTCACAACATCGGTAATACAATTGAATGAATGATCATTGCTTTGGTTTTGCAGTGAGGAAAGCAAAAAAAAAAAAAAAAAAAAAAAAACATGCTTCCACGGTTGCTAATTGGAGAGCAACTGGCAACTAACTCCTCCCCACTGCAAAATCAATTGCTACCATGCTCGTGTGAGTGGGCTGGGAGTCAGGAAGATCACCTTGCAAGCTGCAGAAGATTGCAAGTCCTTTAGAGGACTTAGTGAATGAGAGTGAGATCTGCCTATGGAGGCCTCACTTTGGCCTGCCAACTTTTTAGTCCCACACGCAATGAGCAGATGAGCGTTCCTGCTGCTGTGCAGGCACCAGGCATCCAGCCGCCTCTTTCATCCATAGCATCCCACAAGCTCAGGCTCCACGGTAAGTGGGGAAGAACTGACCTTGGATGTATAGAATAAAAGAATATGCAGCTATAAAATAGGCACCCATATTTATTTACTCATTTAGTTATTCTTTAATAGATTTATAGATTAATAGATTATACTTTATACTATAGATTAATTGATTATACTTTATACTATAGATTAATAGATTCTTTAATAGATTATACTTCTTGCCAGATGTAAAAAGATCACTCAGCAGTTTCACAGAAAATTAACTGTATTAATATGTATTATGATATACATTATAATGCAACTAATAACTGCTAAAACGTTTATATAAATTGATATAAAATTAAAACCAATGTAATCCATGTACAATAGCAACTCCAGTATAACAATCATATAAACAGTGCTGTAGAAAGATATTCCGAGCATGGGTGTGTGAATCAGGAAAATACCAGCACATCAAGCTTCTCTGAATTCCACCACAAAGCTCATTCTGATTTGCCTCTGTATCAGGTTGAGAACTTTGGGTGTTTTGATTTTTTGCTGATATGAAAAACGTATGCACATTTTTGTCATATTTTCTCAAAACTATCCAATGTGGCTGCCTGTGACCTGAGGAATTACTGGCATTGTATGAAGAGTGGAAGGACCATGCAGGTGAAAGTCATCTCCATGCTTCTCCCACCCTGAAAAAGACACGGCTGCCCATTTCTGATAGCAAACCCTCTTTCCCACAAGAGCAGAGTGGAGGCAAGGCCAGGATACTGCATAGGCTGACCCGGCCTGCCTGCTCCCCTCTCTGCCCCTTCGAAACACCCACAAAATGGCATCTCTAAGGTCTCTCTTTCCATGCATGCTGCGAGTGCAGAAGAAGGTTATTCTGAGTCCAAGCCAAGGAAGTTTTCAAGGCTGTAGTTGGGACTCCAGCTTCACCTGTGGCCATCACACAACATTCTTGGAATGCTCAAAAACATTTGCACATTTTTCAGAAGTACACATTTTTCATGCACACATTTCAAATGTAGTGTGCCATCAAAAGCATTCAAAGGGGTCCACAAATCACAATGCAAGCTCAGACATGTACAGAATGCAAATGCAGGTTGTGTTACAGGCCATGTTTGGGCCTGAGCAGTAAAATTGGGTAAACTTTGGTCTGAAACAAACTGAAATGAATTTCTCCAAAGTTTACCCAAGTCTGAAACAAACTGAAATGAATTTCTCCTACATCCCTACTTTGCAAGGAAGTGAGCTGAGAGAAGTGTTACAAATGAAGGTTAAAAAGCAAACATGATCCCTATCATAAGATGGCACAAACTGCATGCAACTTTCATGCAACGCTTTGGTTGCTGCACACATGTGAGTTATGCAGAAGATCACATTTTCTAGAGCTCCTTGTTCAGTGCAAGTCCTCCAGGATGAACGGTTATGAATATTTATTCCTACAAAGCCAAGGCTCTTGTCTAGAGCTGGGAAGCAAAGCCATTTGAAACAAGGGAGGTGTGAACGTTTTGTAATGAATGGAGGTTCTTGCACTGGGGGACAGAGGATTATGACCAAATGACCCCTAAATTCCTTCTAGCACTGTCCGGTTATAATTCTGCCTGAAACTCTTTCAGACTCCCAGTATGAGTGTGCTTTTCGGTCTTTAGTTCTTTTTATTGCTGATTCTACTACTGTACATGGAGGTAGAATTCATTAAGTGAGACACTTGGCTGGAAGGGATATTCTGGTTCACTATAAAATAGCACCTGTTATTCTCTTGCACCTCTCTTGACCTTGAGCTATTTTTATAAAATCCCAATGTGCTTCTTTTGGAATTAAAAAAAAATAGACTGATAAAACTGACAGTATCTAGATCTTGAGGCTTAACAATATGTTTCTTACTTTCCCTTCCAGAAACTGAACAAATGTGAGAAGCTGTTAACTGGACTAAAATATATTCACAATAAGTTACATTATTTTCCTTGTCCAGAAACTTTTGCAATCCACTGGGCACTTCTGGGAACTCCCCTAATACTTCATGAATATTTGCTACATATCTGGCTTGTTTTTCTTCAACAGTTTCCCACACAGGTATTGCTTACTGCTCTTTAAATTAGCTTTGGAGAGAACTTTCATACACTGGTTACTTTTAAGGCTAGGTCAAAATCTCTCCTCATTACAAGAGAGGAGAGAGAATACCAGGGACTTTGGGGTTAGAGTGAAACTTTGCCGAACCTTGGAGAGACTTGTACTAATGAATACTTTCATGTTATGAGGGCTGAGCTCTGAGATGTTTTATATGTGAAGACAAAGCAAAGGCATTTACACTGGCAGAAAAGAGTGCCTGGCAATGGAGTCTGGTGGTTCCAATGTCACTGGGCCTGGGTAGCCATTCCTGGCTGTAGTCTGAATTTTCAGGAAACTATCCATGGGGCTGAACATCTTTCAGGGCTAGGGACTAGAAGACATCTCCACGGATAGCTCCTTGAACATTCTGACTGAAACCCAGAGTGGATATACCACCCCATGGAGCAGGTCTTCATGTGTACCTGGCAGACTGGACCACACTGATGTCTGTAGATGGCTCTGCAGTTGTTCACAGGAGAACTTCCAACTCCCGCCCTTATTTCAAAGTGCGCATTGCTGGCAGAAGAGTCACTACGTGCTCTTTTCTGCAGTTTGGAGTGATGCACCCTTGTTTTGACTTAAAAGGAGGGAAACTAATCTTCCTTGGAATTGACAATGTTTAACCTATAAATTTAATTGGTTTGTGGAAATTCATGCAGGGAGATGCCTTCAGGGAACCTTGATGTTGAGCTCTGCTTCTGTTCTGCTGACAGCTGAGCATCACTAAATGCTGGCGAGGCCTGGGTTGCAAGGCACGGAGCAGAGTTTTACTGCTTTTGGGACAAGTCAAGCTCCTCATGAAGAGAGTCATGGGAAATGAACAGTGCCAGTTTTGAGTGAGGCTGGGGCTACAAGCCAGAAAACTATTGTCTGAAAATTGCTCTAACAAGCAGCAGATTGTGAATGAGCCTTAAGCAGGGGTTTAGCTAAGACCAGCCCTACTCTGACTAATGCCTTTTCTCCTAAAGGGATGTGGTTTGTTTTAGCAGTATCAAGCTGCAGTCATGCAATGGTGGCCACATCTCTGTCCTTGGACTGTGATCTGAAGTCCTCCAACCTCAGGCTGGTTGGAGTCCTCATTGTTGAAGGATGGCACTGCAGCCTCTTCCAAATGCAAGGTCAGGTCCCTGCAGTTTTCCTGGAGAACAAGGTCTTGGGAGGTGGAAGTTTTTTATGAAGAAATCCATGCTCAAGAATCCATAGGTTTGGACAATATTGCTGAAGCACCACCTTCTGGAACCTGTCCTCAAAGAACCACTGCAATGCAAATCCCCCTGCTCCCATCTTGGCCAGCTGCTCCAGGAGGATACCATGGTTGATGGTATATAAAGCCACCAAGAGGTCCAGCAGTATCAACAAGGTCTCACTCCCCCATCTTGCTCCAAGCATAGGTCATCATAGAGGCTGACCAAGGCTGTTTCTGTGCCAAACCCAGGCCTGAACCACAATGGAAATGGATCCAGATAATGAATTTCATCCAAGAGTGCCTGAAGCTGATTGGCAACCACCTTTCTAGAACCTTGCCCAGGAACGGAATATTTTCTAACAGCCTTAGTTTTCCAGGTTGAAGGAGGGTTTCTTGAGAAGTGGGCTCACCACCACCTCTATAAGGCAGGACAGCAAAGGGGGTGTACCCCTTTGGGAGTCCAAGAGGATAGGGGTGTCTTTCTTGATGGCCCTCATCACCCCCTGCCTTTGTGGGCCTATGCCTGGGGCCATGGCTGAGAGGGCATCTATGGCCTGCCCCCTCCCCCATCCAGCAGCAGTCCTGGTGTTATGCCAAGGGGTGTGTGCAGGCACTCAGCCCCGTTGGAATCTGCTGGGATTGGGAGGAAAGCTGAAAGACGGTGATGGAGGGCTGAGCAAATTCAGAGTGAGAACACTGGTGGGCACTCGGAGGCACCAAGGCTTCCCAGACCTATCACTCAGGGAGTTAGGTGCTTCAAGGATGACCGGAGGAACTTTAGAGATAAGCTGACGAATGGGCCCACACTTTGGGGTAGGAAGGCAAGATGGGGAGGAGGTGGGAAACACACTGCCTCCAACTCAGGGCTGAGCCTGAATCATCTTAACTTAAGGAAATTTTATATTCTCTTGCAACATTATTGTGTCCTGCACAGTTATAGGATTCACTGCATGGCTCAGATAGGTTGAGGTTGTGGATTTAGTAAATCTAGTGACAAGGGCTTCAAATCTTTAATTGGCTGGTGGGTACAAAACCAGTTCTAATTTTGGACATTTTTAAAATTAGCCTCTGAAGGCAAGTTCCTGGTCAAAAAGCTTGTCCAGAAATTTATCTAGGATCTGGGAGTTTTTGAGAAACAGGCCTAGTTCAACCGTGAATTCATGAGCTTGGGGATATCATAAATTCCCCATGTGTTACATGTAAATATTATATGCCTAATAAGATAAACACTGGTAAAAACATAGTGATGAGAAATAAGAAGTTTGTTTTTCAGTGGCCTGGAATCAGCAGCTCTTCATGCCCTTCCAGAACACAAGGGAATAGAAATCAGGAGGAAGGGACAGCATCCAAATGTGATGTCCTCTCTCCAAGCAAAATAGGTGAAGGCTGAAAATTCACTTGCTTCTGGAGACTAAAATATTTAGTTTAGCTTCAAGCATGGTGATAACAAGGGTGTTAAGCCATATGATGTTTAGGATCTATTCTCGCATCTCCTTCTGAGTTTTTCTTCCTCTTGCAATCTCTGTGGTGGAAAGTTTGAATACAAAACAAGAGCACTTGCTTGCTCCAAGGGCTGCTCTGTACCAGCTCATTTTTGTCAATAAGGAAAGAAGTCAATCACTCCCAGAATGCAGGCTGTTCCCACATTCATGTGTGTAGCTGGCCAGCACAATCACAGAGCAGTTCAATAACCTCACTAATCAATAGACTATAAAATGCTGATTTCGGTGGATAAATTGTGAAGAATGAAAACGTGGCTTCAGTTAATTCACTGATTACTACCTTCATATTTACCTAGCCAAGGGAATGACTGTGAAGCCCCTGTCTGTTTGAAATGCCAGGAGAAGCCGTTGATGCATCCTGAGTATGGCCTGGTCGACAGCTTGACAGTGAAAATGCTGTGCTGTAAATACTGATTTTCACTGGGGTAGGGCTTGTATCAGCCATTGCCGTTACTGTACTGGGAAAAATCCTCGATAAACAGAGTTTCCAGGGCATCTTTCTGAAAAGAAAGGGAGCATTCTGGATTTGGATTTCATTAAGCCACACACATGGGGGAAAAGACTATGATTCCTTAGTAACAGTGGAAATTTAGAGACACTCTCCCCACTAGCCAACCAAATCACAGGCAATCAAACATTTGGTATATTAAGGTTCAATATGGGGCTCTGTGAAACATTTTAAAGGCTTAGGAAAAATGAGATTTAGGAAGAGTAGTGAGATCTATGATATAAGAAATAATGAAAGGGAAGGACAGCATACCATGGGTCAGGGACCCCCAACCTTCTGTCACATAACATCAAGTCTTCTTTTTTCCTTTAAACACACACACACACACACACACACACACACACCCTTTGTAACAATGCAACCTCACTATGTAGGGCAATTTCAGCCCCATTCTCAAACTGTGAAGATGCCACACTATGGATGGGCAGCTAGTGCAGCCACAATGGCACTTTTAAAGAACTGGAAAAGGGTGGGATGGCAGCTTGAAAGGTCCTCAGACAACCTCATAATGTACCTACTACTACTACTCCCAGGAACATGTTCTACTCCTGATCCATGGCAGGGCTGTCCATCGTGGAGAGTGGACTATTTGCTCAGCTCACATTTCCACTGGAATGCAGTTCAGTGTCAGAAGTTATTTTTGTCCAGAGATTAAGTAGATCTGCAGCTGCTTGCAAAAGGGATGTTTCTGTCTCTTGGACCCGGGTAAGATGGATTCAGTATGGTCTGGCAGAGTAGGCCACCCCAGGTGACCATAAGAACACATCAAATATTTACTTTTCAGTCTTCTTCTCCTAAACTACGCCTTAGAGAACATTCCTCTCTCTCCAGGCATTTCAGTAGGTCTCATGAAAGTTCGGTGCTATTAGCATGTATAAAGATTTCAGGCAAAGTCATTCTGGAATGATTAGATGCATGTCAATTTTACTGTATGGATGAGTCACCAGAAGCAAAGGGAAGCCACCCTGTCAAATGCTGATCTCCAGGGAGTATGTGACATGCAATTAACTGATATCTAACCATTGAGAAGTGACATGTACATGTATCTAAAGATACAGTAAAAAGTTCCATCATAAATGGCCCTGAGCATCCAAAGTTCCATATGAGACTTTTAAAAATGGGTATAGAGTTTAGGGACCATAATAAAACCTGAGAAACTATAGGGAGGAATCAGTATGTTCCAAAAATGCCACGTTTTTCAGAAGAAAATATATTATGGGAAGTTCCTAAGGGACTGGAAAGGCAGCATTCCAAAGTGGTTATCCCAGAGTCTGAATCTGAGTTGTGAAAAAAGGCGGGTTGGATTTCTTAGTTGAAATGCGAAGAACAGCAAGCCTGAGATAAGCTAAGCGGCGGATGAGAACCAGACTCCTTCTGGTTCTAGGGAGACACTGTTGAACAGGCAGGGCCAGGAAGGGAGGGATGTGATATAATCAGTCCCATCATCTGATACCTAGCCTGTAAGCACTGGGAACTTCCTTGAGTGTGGAACTAAGTCCTTTTGGATGGGAAGGGAGGAGGGGTTTGGAATCACCTTCTTTGCATGAACGGTGATCTTTCTAATAAGCCAACTTCCTAACTTGATTGATGTCTTTGGCGAATGACCACTGCAATGCTCTGCAGTGCTGTAGTCAGAAGCCTCCTTTCTTGATCTGCTTGGAAGGGTGGGGAGACCATCTTCTAACAGCTGTAATTTGGGAGTCCTGTAGCTACCAACTAGTGGAATGGGGCAGGGAGGGAATTGAATGGAAGGCCCTGAAAAAGGTTATAGCCTGAAATGAACACATTGTACATTGCAAAACAGAGTTGCAGGCTCCATTGGTGTATATTTAATTTCTGATTTTTGTAGTTTTCCCCTCTTTGTTTAATTTGGTTTCTGCTTTACAGAATGTCCACCTCCAAGTCTATGGATCAAAATAAATGAGTATGAATTTAATCAGTATAATGGTTCTGAAGTCATTTATGTGCAGCAGCAAGGTACCTATAGACACATCCATGGCGTTCCTCGTAGTTAACTGTCAAGAGGTCCTGCACATGAGTAGGGAAGTCATTATTTTAAAGTAGCTTGTCCCAACAGCTGTAAGGGCTGCAAGAAGAAAACCTGCCTATTTTCTTTATTATTATTAGATGGACATTTATTTATTGCACCAGGTACCTATTTCAGGTAAGCAATTCTTCTGGTAATCCGAAGAAGGCAGTAACCTTTCAGGTTACTGTATGTGACAGGTATGCCACATGCTCTGTGAAAAAGAAATCTCATTATTTGTGTGAATTTTCCCAATAAGGAGATTGAAATTCAACCTCCACAGATTTCTTTGGACAAGGTGTACCACTTGGTGAGTTTTTGTGTCATAAGGAAGCCAGTCAAAGTAGTTGATCAAGACAGGAGCTTCAGTTTAATTATAAAAGTGACTTTTTAAAAAACCAGACAGGCAGAACCATGGGAGTAAAGTTCTGTTCTGTTTTAATTATTTAAACCACAGGACACCAGATCTGGGAAAGAATAGACCTAGTCTCCTGAACAACAAGAGTTGTGCTGGTTTGAGAAGCAGCTCCAACAACCCATTATGCCTCAGAAGGCAATGAAAGCTGGTAGCCTGAAGCCTGGCAGCTTGGTGAGAAAGCCTGAAGCATCCCAGGCCCTTAGGAAAGCTGAGTGTGATGCACATGATCAGAAACGACAGTAAAACCTGCCAGAGGAAACCCTGTGGCAGATAGGCAGATAGCCACTGAGAGAAGGGACATATGTTGGGGAAACCATCCAAGTCATGTGGTAGATTCTTTCAGTGTTATTTTTGTAGACGAATCTCACACGTACCATGGACAGCACAGAACATTTCAACACAAATAGGTAGTACAGATGGAGCAGGGTGGGTGAGTGTGTGTGTGTGTGTGTGGTGTGTGGGGTGGTGGGGGGGGGTGGGGAAGAATCCTCACATGCTTAAACTGATCTCAACCACTTCTGGAAAAACCATCTTCACACATCTCCACTGATCTGGTCCACATTCTCGTGGCCCAAACTAGATGTGAGGGAAGGGTAGCCACAGTGGCTATTGGTGCATTCGCCTCTTTAGAGAATAATTGGGAGGGGGTGAGACAATTTCTATGGTTACAGTTACCCAATGGTGAAGGAGACCAGCCGCCACCCCAGACACACACTGGCTTGGCCTAGCCACACTTCACTACTGCAGACATCCTACTCCGAGATGGCTGTGGATAAAACGTTGCCTGAAATTTTGTCAGTTGCTGTTATGTGCTGTCGAGCCATCTCCAACTTATGGTCACCCTATGTGTGAAAGCCCTCCAGAACATCCTATCTATGACAGCCCTGCTCAGCAATTATAAACTCACGGCTGTGGCTTCCTTTTTGGAGCCAATGCATGCGTGATTAGCTGGTATTTTATTTATTTGTTTATTTATTTATTTGGAATTTTTATATGCTGTCCCATCGCTTAACGCCTCGGTACGTATTTTGGTGTCATTTTTACTCTAGAGTAAAGGCAGAGGCTAATGCCCTGCTACTAATGAAATCCTAACTCCAGGGGTGGACAAGAGGTGGCCTCTGCCAATGAGAGTCAGGAAAACAGTGGCAGTCAAAGAAATAAGTGGATTTGTCTATAGCAGTTTGATGCTGCTGAAAGTCAAGCATCAGACTTCATTTTTACAACTTCCACCAGCTATGTGGAAAATAATCAAGGCTGTGACATGGGGTGGTTGGCAGGGAACTGGTCCATGGACTACGTTGCCCATCTTTGCCATGTCATGAAGAGGGACTTTAAGATTTCGATGGACTGCCTATACCAAACCTAGAATAAAAATGAAAGGAAGACATAGCTGTTAGACACACATTTGAAGTAATATTGGTTTTGGTTCTCTGATGCTGGAAGTGAGTGGGGCTGAAGAAGGAATGACAGAACACTGTGAGGTAAGTTTGGGGAGACAAAGGGTTCATTTCATCTCATCACTCAAATATGTTGTAAAAAGGAGATTTGATGCCTGTAGTCTGCCTTATAAGTGAACAGGCAGGCATGTGATGAACCAAGGTGGTCACCTGTTGTCATGGTTACATCCAGCTTGACTTTCAGAATAAGGCAGAGTCCAGCAGAGATAAACAGGTGTGGCTGCCCCCATCACATCTGGGTTGGCCCCGTGTGGATACTTTTTTTTTTTGGCAGGGGAGAACTCTCTGTGACTATTAGTGCTTCTCCATACTCCATAATACCAGTGGTAAGTATTTTAAATCAGCCTTCTCATAGTACCAGATTTTGGGATGGTGGTGTGGAAACCTAAAAGGTAGCCCTGTTAAAATTTAGTGAGAAAGCACAGGGATTTTATTTAGCATCAATATTTTAAAGAATAGCCACAAAAAGGAAAATATGAGGGTTTTGTGCATTTCCTGAGCCAGGATTGGTCAGGCCGTCTCAAAGGCAGACAATACGCCATGCGTGTAAAAGATGCCAGGGTCAGACTGTGGCAAGCGCAGTTAGAAGGACCAGGCAGCAGAGCAGGTAAGACCCTGGAGAGCCTGGCTTCTCAGCAGAGAAAACACTTGATTAAAAGGAAAGCTCTGACTCACTGTAAGGCTGCCTCCTTTGTGCAAAAAGATGCTTGATGTCACAGACCTAAGGTCAGAGCTACCAAATTCTGGCTTTGCTGTACCTTCTCCCAATTCTGGTGCAGGGTTACAATGGAACCTGACTGTGATTAGGCATGAAAGATTAAAAGAGCTTCAGGGAGGCAAGTGGGAAATATCTGGAAGCTTGGGAAGGGGAAGTATAAGTCCAGTGTGTTTTACGTGGTCAAGCGGGCTGGGTTCTTTGCTTACCAAGATACATGTAATTTTAAATATCACTGGATCAAATAAAAAGAACTTTAAAATGGTTGGGTTTAGCATTTCTATTTGAAGAGTGGTGATAGAGATCCCTTATCCTGGGTCAGTATCCCTGAATTCTACCATTTCAGGGAACAGAACTTTACATCGGGTAGGAATTCCATATTTGCATGGTGGCCCATGGTGTACAGTATGGATGAGATGTTGGCATGGAAACTTCAACATTGTCCTGGCCCCCTGGTGTCCTAGCATTTATAGGGAAGATGTGCCCTTCCTCACCACTGTTCATAGAAAAGCATTCAACATACAACCTCCACGCTTGTTATTTGAAGAGGTACAGTCTATGAATCCCGGGCTTTATAAATAGCCTGTAATTTGATTTCATGCCACATCTGCCCTTACTCTGCAGCAGTAAAAGAAAGACAAATAATAACTTCAGACTTCATAATGCTGTCGTTAAAAAGAAATCAAACAACTGGATGTATGGATTCTCAGGCTAGCATACTCCCAAATATGTTTGTCTATGACACATTTAGATTAGAGGGACCTGAAATTGCTACCAGCGCAGGAAGGTATGGGATGAATTGTAACCTGCCTGCTGTTTCTACAAATTGCCAGGCATGACACCAGCACAGACTATGCAAATTTGATGGAACTCATTTAGCATATCTCCATTTTTCAAATGTCAACTGCCATAAAATATTAAGTAATGCTAAACACCGTCCAGAAGGCTTCCAGAGCTGGGTGTGCATTCAGTTGGAGCAATTTCATTGTATCAAATTGAGATGCATGCAACTCCTTTTATTAAAGCAGACCAAAGCACATTGGTCTGTCTGGATGTCAACATCAGAATATTCATACTTATTAAAAGGAACAATTAAAGAGTGGCTTAAATGCTTGTTTCTTTGCCCCAGCTATTACAAAACATCAAGAACTCAAATAAAACCAGACAGTGATGTATCAGTTATTACTGACTCTTTGTAATCCTAACCCCTAGTAATCAGTTCCCAACTTAGTGTTTCTATTGAAGAACACTTTGGGGAATTAAAGTAGAAATTCAGCTTCTTTCAAGGGCAATTTTTGGAAGAGCCATTAGATGCTAACAACTTTACCTCCTCCTCCTCCTCCTCCTCCATCTCTGAATATTGATACAGATATACTTGTTTAGTGCTCTTTTTACCTCTCTGAGCAACAAACTGCAAATATTTAGAAGAGGGAGAAAGTTGGCAATAAGCATGGTGGCTTGCAGCTACGACAAAAGGAGAAATACCTTCCTTCCCCCATTCCTATCACCCCCTTGTGGATCGGTCCCTGTTAGCTATGCATGAACAATGCATCACGCTGCCTATAGAAAGAGAAATTGCTCCCACAGACACAAACCATAAGGCAGAATACTGATGGATGGGGAACCCCTGTTTTTTCACTTGATCTGTTTCTCAAAAACCAGTTTTGCTTCAGATCAGGCCTCCTAGGAATATGCTGATGGAGATATAAGGCTAATGACATCAACGTGGTTTGGTGGTAGAGCAGAGATGCAACTTTCAATTAACACACTTCAGTTATTTTTAAATGAAATTAAGAAGTTGGTATCTGATATTTAGATTGTCAAGTTTATATAGAGGTTGTAAAGAATTTTCTGATGAAAATATGCCATTTCATTTTAATTCCAGTCAGAACATGGAGATAATATTGCTATGGCATTTATTAGATTTCACTTCTCCAGAATGTTAGTTACAATTCCTTTCTAGTTTTCTTAACTCTGTTATAAGACATTTGCTAGCTCTTAATTTTAAGCAAATGGCTCACCTTGTACAAGCTCCTGGCTAATGGGTGAACTGTGGCGTAGCAAACCCGCTGGACACACTGTGCTTCCTCCTTGCCTTGGATTCACCTGGGATTGCTTTTAATCATGCCCTTTACTATTTGCACATTTCTGCTAATTCATTTGACAGCTTATAGTCAATGCTTGAGGTGATGTGCTTGAGGTGATATATCTCAGTGAGTGACAGAAAAATGAGCCGTTTGTAAATCTAGACTTATTTCTAAGGAATTGCGTATATCCACTTATTCAAGGTCTGAATTACTAACTCAATAGGTCAAGAGGTTTAATAAGATTTCTATATGCTGAGATGAGGATAGAAATGAATAGTTCATTCCTTTTTCAATACTAAAATGAGAGCAAAGCAGAAGAAACAGAACGGAACGGAACAGAAGAGAAGAAGGGGAAGGGGAAGGGGAAGGGGACCTAGCAGTTCGTTTGACTCGGTATATGCCTGCCTCACTGGACACCTTTTTCTTGAGATTTTTTTTAAAGGGGCCATTTCCTTACACTAATGTGAACTAGTTTCTAGAAGGAAGCATCACAGCTGGGTGGGAAAGCACACCTTTGCCATATCAACTATAAATGAGGGGCTGAAAGTACTACCCTTCACCTTTGTGCTGTTATCTGTCTCCCCATGAAAGTTGGGAGAATTTTTGGCAACATTTGGGGTAATTGTATTGAGTTCTAGTCATTTTGGAGAACGGTGGGCTGCTATTAAGATGAAGAGAGACAGCCTTCTCTTCCCTCTGCCATGTCCAGAACATGGTATATGATATCATGGTGTAGTGCATTCCTTTTATGGCATTGTATAGGACTGAAGCATTTTGAGGGGCTACTCGCTGCAGTTCTTTCAGTGCCTGGTGAAGATCTGTAAACACACATGCACAAAGAGAGAGTTTAAATTCCCCTTGTCACTTTAGCTGAATGGTAATCTCCTGTGGGAAATGGCTAAAATTGACCTTTACTCAGAAAATGAGCTGAGCATCTGTTTGTCCTTTTCACCTGAACCACACAAAACTGCTGGAAATAATTTGCCCCAGCTCTACTCACCATCTCGGTGCAGGGTAGGAAAAGACCCACCTGATAACCTGCACAGCTGGTATATAAAATACTGAACAAGAGGAACCAGTGATCTGATGCAGGGTAAAGCAGTGTCCTAAAATGCGGCATGAAGTAGGGCTTGGGGAACCCTCTCCATTCAATGCCCTGCCCATCAGTTGGCAAACAAGTTGGCTCACTGGCTATCCTTCAGGATGAAGGAACAAATAAGAAACTTCATCTTCTTCAGAGATGAACTGCAACTTTCCTCCAGGACCCTACCCTGTTGATCTTTGGAGTTCTAAATTTATCGAGCCAAATATGTGTCTGTCTTACATAATATAAGTACAAATACGCTGCAGAGAATCATGTCAATATTTGAGAACTAGCCATTCATTATTGTCACAGTACAGTCCTTCAAATGGATTCTGTGGCATGTTTGGTAGCTTTGGGATGTATTTCTATAAATTTAGCTTTTCTCTAAATATAGAAGGGCTCGGCATAAACCAAATTACGGTCCTAATAAGTTTGGCAGAGAAAGTGTGCTTTGGGATTTTAATGAACATGTTACTCACATACCATAGGAAGCATTCTTTCCCAACATCAGTGCTCTGTTCACATTGAAGTTTTCTCAACATTTCATTTGCTTGAATCCAGAATGAAAAGAAGGAAATTTGATAGTGTTAGGCAAGCCCATGACCTTATCAAGTACTTAGGTCACTATTTCTTTTTGAACTTCTTCAGTAGGAAAGCTTCAAAATATTGATACACATAGCAAAAATTGTAAAGAAATATTTTTATTAAATTTGAAAATGTTATATATATTGTTTCATTACAGGTCAAAGTTGGAAATGTTAAACATCACAAACAACGGCAAGCCTTGTTATACTGGTAAGGGATTCCACTGATGTTAATATCTTGTATGTTTGTCATACATACAGATAAACTGGATTTTCAAATAGATTCTTGAAATACAAACTAGGGTTTGCATTTTATAACCACATGGTTCCATTTTGTCTCCATTTTCATAATCAAAGAGACTGTAAACTCACACATTTTTATTATTTTTATTTAATTACAGTGTGATTCTACACGTGTTTCAAGTCAAAAGATAAGCCACAGGGTGTAGTCCCAGGAAAGTGGGTGTAGGACTGGAGCCTGAATTATATTTACATTTTAAAGGGAGAGGCATATTTCACAAAAGGTTCAATTTTTAGGGATGGCAGATGTAACTGACATATCAATTGGGAATGGGGAAACTCTCCCAAATTCTATGGTTGTTTTGCTTTCAAAAGTCCAGTGGCAGCTTGTTGGTTGCGTTCAACAGCAAAACCAGGGGAAATGAAAATATAAAGCAGAATCATAATCTTAGTTGTCATCATATAAAATATGGAGTGGCAGATGTATGTCCCTCCGGAGCTTAAGCCTGTAAAAAAGAAAAAGAGAAGAGCACTCAAATTCATGTGATGAAAGCATTATTGATAAAAGGTGCTTTATTTGTTTATTTATTAAATTTATAAACAGCTTCCATGGCCCTATAGGGCTCTCTAGGCAGTATACAGTGTAAAAATAAAAACTAATCATAAAAACAAAATACATATAATAATGCACTTACAACAATGACATAGATCATAATTTTAAAATTACTCAGGTACAATAGTAATAAAACTATCATAAAAATTCCTAAAAGTAAAAAATCAATTCAATATCATTCAAACTTTAAAATATCTGGAAAATAGGAATGCCTTTCCCTGGTGCAGAAGCAATAATAATGAGGGCACCAGCCATTCTTCTCTAGGAAGGCTATTCTTTAGGTGGGGAAAGACCACTGAAAAGAACGCTCTTCTATTGACCATCTCCTTCACCACGTTGGGGGATGATGGCTCTTTAAGAAGGACCTCTGAGCTGGATCTCAGTGATTGGGTAGGTAAACATGGGAGTAGATGTTCCTTCAAATGTGATTAATATATGTCATATTTTAAACTGCATAGGTTGAAACTCACTCAGGTTGCTTTACTTTCCTTAGAAGAAGATAATCTATATGTGGCAAAGAGCGTCATAATTTAAGCATGTGATTTTTATAGTTTAGGAAGCTTAGTTCTTCAAGAATGTCCTTTTATGTATTGCACCATTGACAGAGACGGACAGGTGCATGGCTGCATTTATAGGGCACACGAGAAGCCTAATTCACAAATAGGCAGAATGTATGGAGCTGCAGCCAACTTTATTATATCCATGGAAGAAATGCCATGGGCCAAACGAGACTTTGCTATTCTCTCCTCTTCTCTGCCGTCCATGCCATAGCCTTCCGTTGTGCATGGATCCAAGTTGTTCCAACTTGAAATCTAGACTGAAACCACTGCACTTGAATTCTAATCAACTGAAGGACACCTTCTTAACAGTCTAATACAAAACTTCTGAGGGGCTCACCTGCTGAGATACTTGGAAGGAATATTAATGCCACTCCACTGTCAGAGGCGAGGTTGATTGAGACACATAATCATGTCTTCCTCAGGGTTATGCTAAGATTTTGGGACTCGTTTTCTTGAGATTTACCCTTGCTTTTTTCTATTTTTACCTTACCACTAATGAAAATAGCATTTTTCCCACTAAGCCTTTTATGATAGTTCACTTAAATTTTCTGTCCTCTGATGCTTTTGCTCTTTTATTTCCCTTCTCTGGGTACTCACCCACCTAATTTCCTTTATGGAGGGTTCCTGGAGAAGGGCCTCTGCCGCCGATCTTAGAGGATGGGAGGACAAGTATGGACGGAGGCGCTCCTTCAGGTACCCAGGTCCCAAGCTGTTTAAGGCTTTATAGGTAAGCACCAGCACCTTGAATTGGGCCCGGACTTCAATGGGGAGCCAGCGAAGCTGACAAAGGACTGGGGTTATATGAGAACAACGCCCAGTCCCCGTCAGCAACCTGGCAGCAATATTCTGCACCAATTGAAGTATCCGGACCGTCTTATCCCACTCTATGGAGGCTGCAGCAGCTTTTATCATTGCCACGCTAGTAATCATCTTTCCAGAAAGAGCCTATTAGATTTCCACTTGTGTAGCTTTTGCCCAAAGCAGGGGGATATTAGCACAGAATGGCACTCCATGAAAATCTCCACGGAGAGTTCCTATCACCACAATGGAATAAGATCCTCCTGATTTCATGTCTCTACTCTTCCTTTTTAGTTCCTGTTCTCTTTGTATCTTATGATTAATTCTGAATGTCTCCCATTTCTATCCCCTGCCTCTGTGCTATCTCTCTTGCTGCTACCTACTGCTGCATGGAATTCTTCCCCTCTGTATTGATCTCATTTCATTTTGATCGTTTCTAGCAATAGTCCTTTACTCTTCCATTACTTTTCATGCCACCTTGCCTTTTTTGCTGCATCCTTTGTTACTGTCACATTTGCTGCTCTCAAGGTTCCTGTGAGTGTAGTCACGATCGCTTGAAGACGGAACGCTTGAACAACCATCACAGTTGGTCCCCACACAGAATTTTCATCTAGCCCAGGGATCCTCAGACTTTTCCACCAGGGGGCCAGTTGAAAGGTGCCAGTGGTGCGCGCAGGCCGGAAAGGTGGTGCTGGTGGTGCGCACGGGCCGGCGGGGGCGGTGCGTGCGTGTGTGCTGAGGTGGGGGCAGGGGGCAAGGCGAGGCGAGGTGCGGGCGGGCAGAGGCGGGTGCGCGAGGCAGCAGCTCGCTCGCTTGGAGAACGTTTTCCCCCAGGGAGCAAACCACTGCCTCCCTGCGTGCGGGGTGAGGCGGGCGGTGGCAGGTGTGCGCTCACAGCAGGTCCAAATGGGCACGGCAGGCCAGATAAATGGGCATGGCGGGCCGGATCTGGCCCCCGGGCTGTAGTTTGAGGACCCACGATCAAGCCCCTACAGAATGCCTTTCAATGGACTTAGCCCACTTGCAGTTGCTTAAAAAAAAATTAAAAATTGGCACACAGTGCTGCACATGAACTGGCAAACTGTTTATTTTCCTTTCCATCTCCCCTTTCCTTTTCTCATTAACTAGGAGCCTACAGGCATGGACAGTTTCTATTTTAACCTATGCATAGCACTCAGTATATTTTAGGCACATTTAAAATAGTAAATAATGAGGATTATTATGCTGAAGACTTTGATTTCAGTGCAGCCCACTAACTAATTTCCACACAGCTTGTACAGCTGCAGGTTTTACTTACATCAGCAAGCTGCAGATGCTCACACAGCCCCTAAACATTCTGTTGCAGTTCCCCCCGCCCCCATGTTAATTGCTTTTTGTTTCCCAACCAGGCACGTATGAGACTGTTCCCAGCTTTACCTGGCACTATAATACTAAGTAAGAGTCAAAGGTCTTCCAGCTTTAGTTCCTCCCAATAGTCCAGGGACCAAAGCAACAGCATTTTCAGAGGTGGGGAGAAGAAGTAACTCACTTGACATGGTTGGAATCCTAATTTCCTCGCTGCTGCTTCCTTCCCCACCATCGCTCACCGTCCTTATTTCTATGAGATAATCTTCTTCGAAAGGTACCAGCAGCTCAGCGGATGTATTGTTTGTCTCCAGTATATGCGTAGTGCTTTGTCGATTTTGCCTATACAAAATCTAAATATCAGAGGAGAGAAGGGCATAGCTGGTTATGTTATTGTGGGCTGCTTTTGTAAGCTCTCTCCACATGGTGGGCTGTGTGTGCAGATCTCACAAAGTCACTCCACAGCATATTTTCAGGCACTCTATGGATGCATTTAGGAAAAAATGGACCGCTCCGATTGGTTATAAGCTTTCTCTATGGAGACTCACCCTGTGTAATCAGAGAGTGAAGGGACATGTTCATAATGCCTGTCTGTCATTCATGCAGTGACATTTCTAGCTTCCATCAACCTTATAATCTGTCTACAGGATAACAATGCAGTAATAGGCAGCATTTGGGCCATTATGTGTACATGTACAAAATTAAGGCCTGCTGGTTTCTGATAGCCAGTATCATAACTGCTCAGCTTTGAATCCTGTAATACAGTGGATTATATCTGCAGCAGAGTGACTCAACCTTTACAGGTTGCTGTACTGAAGAGGGCACCCTATACAGAAAATCACACAGATTTCAGAGTACGAGTCAAGTCTATGGAGCACCAGTCATGCCATGCAACGTTTCTCCTGCGTGTATTTAAACATCACAAGAATACAAAGAAATTAAGTGACCAAGTGTGAACTTGGTGTTGGAAAGCCAATATTACTTCATCAGAGAACTAGCATATAGAAATAGTCTAAGAACTGTGTGTTTCCAGAAAAAAAGTATAGAATTTATGACTAAATGATGTACCAAGTTAGCTTAATACGTGTTAGCTATAACTGTAATTTTTGGCAGTGTAAAAAAGACCCTGCGATGTTTCCAAATGCGGAGGAATGTCCAACACTTACCTATAGGACAGCAATAAGATGACAAATTAACTTTATTGCATATCAGAGGCTGCAGTTGAACCCACTTATTTATTTTGGCTTATTCGAAGGACATCTCAACAAAAATCGAAGAAATATGTGGTAACAGAAGCTTGGATACTATTTGCTAAATACAGGAGATCTGGTATTACACCAGGTCTGAAAGAACAGAAGCAATTGTTCATTGTGCCACAAGGGTCAAGCCAATCTCTTTATAGGTACATGGCACACTTTATGTCCCCCGTTCCTCTGTGTGAGGCAGAGCAGCAATCTGATCACCCAGTTGCTTGCCATGTGGAATTAGTAGCCATCTGTAGGTCTGCACAGGAGCATTTCATTTCTTTTTCCTAAACTCAATATAGGCAAAGGTGTGTTTCTTTAGGGGAAAGCAAGTCTTCTCCATGGCATGGAAACACCAAGCAAGCACAGTTGGGTCAAGGGGGAAATGAAGGACATTGTTGAGCATCAAAGCCAGTCTCCCATTCCCTACTTCTCACCTTAAACAACAGTAACACTCACTGAGAAGGAGAGACAAGAAGGAGCTTATTGAGTTCAAGTTATACCGGTTAGTTAGCAAAGTTGTGCCCGTAGTTTTAATCCATGAATTGTGCCTAATGTCTTTATTCCAGATGTACGGTCAACAAGAAAATATGACCTAAGACAGACATTTTATGTATTTTAAATAACCTGAATATATGGCTTATACCTCTGATTAATATTCTTCCTAGATGTAAGATCCTTTATATTTTTGCCAAAAGCAAACAAAACAAAACACACATTTTGAAATATAAAGAACACAAGAAGCGACTCTTATTACTGAGACTATTAGCAGAACTATTCCATACCATGTAGTGAGCTCTGAAACAGACCTGATACTGCAGAATCATATCTAGACCAGGTAGTGAACAGTGTGAATTTATCTACTGTTGGAAGAGAAGAGAAGAGAGGGGTGTGGTCTTTCCTGGTTTTCTGTATACAAGGAGCTTTGCTGACTGATCCTTTTCCAAAAGTGCTTCTTTGATCCAGTTTCCAAGACTGTAGTAAAGCATTCACTTCCCATTGTGTTAGCACTCATTCATGTCTGCACAACTGGATTGGTGTTTTGTTTGTGTTTACTATGGAGAGCAGCACTCTGGGGAAGAGGTAGAGACTACTCACAAGTTTTTATCAGTGATAAATAGACTTTTAACTAATGTAAGCAGCAACCAAGCATTGTATGGTGTGTTTCCACATGAGGCATTTATTGCGCTTTTTTTAAAGTTAAAAAAATCTTGCATTTTCTGAAATAGCTCCATGACTTGCTACTGAAGCCAAGTATAGTTTTGCAATTCTGCTCTATCCCCAGAATGCCACCTTTTGTTATGTAATTGAATATATCAGAACATATCAAAGGGCAGAGAGGAACCCCCTCCCTCCTGGGGGAATCTCGTGAACCTTCCACAAAGAAAACAGACAAAAAAGTCTTGGTAATATACTTCATGTAGAGAAGGCCTGAGAAAGAAATCCTTTGGTCCCTGGGTACTCATCTCATGGACCATAAGATGGTTCTGACAGTGTTCTGCTGGCACGATAGTGGGAGTCAGAAATCCCTCCATCACCCCCTTGTAGCTGATATGGAAAAACCATATCTGAGTTGCTCCTGAGACGTTGGAAAATCAACCTTAGAGTGGAGGAAAAGGAAGCATTCCTCTGTGGGGTGGGAAGGAGGAGACCAGAGAGGTCCAAATCCAATTTAATCCAAGATTCCTCAGTGTCTTCCCTTCCATCTAAAGTGCTCCTGCTAGGTGGGCTGGCAAGTCTGTGTAGCTACACCTGACTGGAGGTCAAGAAGGCAAAGGTTGCTTCTGCTGTTTCTGCTGTCCTGCCAGCTTTTGCCTTATGGTCATAGAGATCTCTGAAGCTTTTTAGCATTAAGAGCAGGGGGTTGCCCCTTAAGTGGTGTATGGCCAGGGTGTGCAAAAGAGCTGTAGGCTCACAGCATTTGGCATCTGACTGTAGATGACAGACCCGGATTCTAGTCAAAACAAGGAAAGTAGATTGTAGAAAACTGGTTTACCCTCCTCTGTTGTATGGTGCATAGCAGGGAGGGGGGGCATGTGGTCCTCTGCAAATCCCCCCACCCCTCAGCACTAGGCTAGGTAAGGTAGGACTGTTGGGATGGCAGTCCACCAGATTTGGAGGGCCACTTGTTGCCCATATGGGATACTAAGGAACAACCTATTCATTCCCAAGGAGAACAGCATTCACTCAAATCCTTTGTGTTCCAAGTGTCTCTACCACCTTTGAGATTTCTGGCACTGGTTACTTGCTTAAGAACCACTGACAATTTGTACTTGTTTTCACCACTTTAGACATGGACAAAATAGCTATTTAGATTCACTGGGATCTCAAGATAGACTGCTTTTATTACCTAACTGCACATAACACATTTTATATGTCCCAATCATCATTGCATTCTAAATACATAGGAGGAATGAAATATTATGACATGGATTAATTTAAAAATTTAACAGCACCAGTCATGACATTTGCAAGGACTCTCTATGGTCAACCAACTTACTTTGTAGCCCAGTACCTGAGACTCATTCTCCATTGTTTTCACATGCTCCCAGTTCAAGCATATCTTTGAATTGGTCAATTTCCAGGCAATGTTTGCTGGGCGCTGGCTTGGTGCTTTAATGAAAGATAAGCACAATATTACTTTCTAGATTGGAACGGCATGAACAGTTGACATGTTAGTAGCAATATTTGTCTGATTCAAATGTGGCCCTTGCTTTAAGGCTCTTATTATAATTGCCTTTCCATGTGAGGTGAATTTTATTCATAAGCAGGGGAAAAAATCAGTGATCTGAAAACTGCATTAAGAAATATAAACAGATTTCATTATTAGACATTGTATGCATAGAGACTGCAACTGGAATTGCTTCATGCTTTACCACCTGGATGCTGGGGAGGAGCTTCATTAAAAGTGACATACTTGTTCACATATCCTTTGGCCTTGAGTACCTAGCAGGTCAGGGGCCACTGCTGGTGTTGAACACTTCTGCTTGCATTCTGCGGTCAAAGAGTAGCTCTGGGTGGCCCCAGAGAGGACTGAAAGAAGGTGCTGCAGTGGGCAGGGAGGGTGAGGCCATAAGAAATCGTGCGCCCTGTTCAGCAACGGCCTACACTTGGCAGCAAGACCGCACTGGCCCAGGAGCCAGCAGAGATCAGCCTGGCGATCCAAGGCTTTTGTATAGCAAGGACACAACACACAGGACTGCATAGATGTGAAACCTATTTCTCAGCTTTTCTTTTATGTAAAAGCATAGAGAAAAATTTGGAAGATAGCAATTAAGGAGAAGATGAAAAACCATGAAAACTGTTCCTTTTTGTCCATATAAAGACTGACCACAAGTTCACAGCTGGAAAAAAAATACAAAAACAAGTTATAGCCAGATTTGGTTTTATTGTCTCCAAAATTATGTAGTACATAACTCCACACACCAGTCTTTGGTAAGTGGAAAGATAGAACTGACTGACAGGATTCCTTAGTTGTGCCTTCTGGATCTTAAAATAAACACCGCCTGGCATAAGGTGACCACTTATGTTGTTAAAACCGGACAAAGAGGATACAGAAAGGGTTAAAAATGCCTTTACTCATTGGTAAGTACAGGTGCAAATTTAGAAATAACTACTGCAATATGAACAGAAATAAAATACATCTGATAGCAGTGGGGAAGGACAGGGAGCAGGTGACCTCTGTGCCTTGCTACATCGGCTCTTGGGCACACTTCAGGGCCCTCTCTCTCCCTTCTTGGGGTTCTTTCTCCTTAAACCAGACTTGGACTGGTGAATCTTCAAATAGAAATGCTTCCAAATAGTGGACTGTCTTCTCTATTGTTATAATATAGGCCAATGATATAATAGTCCCTAATTATATTGTAAGATGATCGGTTTAAAAATTCTTCTCAAGGAGAGGAGCTGGGGCACAGCATTGCCCTGCACTCTCAACATCATAAGCTCAGCTCTCCCAACCTGCAGTCTACACATTGGCTCATCTGTATGACTGAGGATGCTGATTCCATGGAGATCTTGATTGCAAGGAGGAACAGCTGGATATGGGCAGGTATCCTGTGAAAAATTACTGTGCAAAGACCTGCTCATATTTTAAAATGTGGCACCATCTCTGCGAGGTTATAATGCATCTGAGTGGAGGCCTAGTTGTGCTGCTCACACAGAGCGTTGAGTATTCACAGTTTCCTTGGTTACAGTGACTAAAGTAAGGAGGCTTTAGGCCATATAATACGTTTAAGAGAAGAAGTCACCTTTGTTCTCATTGCTCAGATGGGTCAACAAGGATGATCGGTAGCTGGGAGTTCCCTGAGGAACATTATTGGCCCCATCATTCACTCCCTCTCATGTGCACTGTGTAGAAGAGTGTTTATAAGGACTCTGCATGCATTAAAAATAAATAACCACAAAACACCCTTTACCTGTGCATTAGTGGCCACCTCTCCATACGTAACCTAAAAAGGAGAAAGAGTTAAACGAAAAAGGGCAAGGTGATGTTCCAATTATTTAAAGTATATTTATTGGGGGCTCACTTTCTCTCATAAGCCCAAGAGGATTTTCACTGAACATGTCGAATAGTAGGCCTGAACATGTTGAATAGTGGTATAAAGGCAGAGAACAATAGGGTTGCTTTCTCAGAGGATTGTAAATACCATTCCAGCTGTCATGCATTTCCAGTGATGCTCACTCAAACAGGAAAACTAAGGGTAGGAATATCTCCATTATAAAACTTTCTGGATTTTGGGTTGTATTCAATGGGTTCTATCCAATGTTAGTCTAACTCAAGTCCCATTCATTTAATTGGGTCTACCATGGAATACTATCGGATGCAACCATTTTCTACTGTATTTCTTAGCTTACCTCAGTTTAGATTCTTCAGAATATATCACAGTTCAAATGCTGTGTGATTCATCTTGGCTGAAAGTATATTTTGTCTTTCTATAATATGATGAAACTATAGATTGTACCATATCTCTGTGTGATGCTAGTGCAAACAACTGAAAATAGATATATGACCGTTAAACCCCTCAGAAACAATCCAGCATCCAGGCACAGAAACGCCTGTCGGAATGAATGAATTAATGTAAGCACAACTAACTCTTTGATAGACTCTGGATTTTCTATAGTCCTGCTATAATGAAACAGCAACACTCATTGAGCCAATTTTCTTTTTCCTACTGCTTTTAGCAATAGAAAAGAAGAGTACATCCAAACAGCTGAAGCAAACAAAAGTACAGCTCTGAGTCCATTGCCTTTTCTTGCTGTTCTTAGTTGCTGAAATTTCTAACATTTACAAGTGCCTCATTTAACTGAAAGTTAGTAGAAATTCCAGCTGTAAATGTGATCAAGCCTTCAAAATGGCAAAAGGAGTATTTCCCAAATGTGTGTTGTATTTGCATGTTCAATAACAATCTCCATCCTCAGAATCATTTCAGTCTCCATCCCCAGATTAATTTCAAATCCATCACATGAAGTAGAATAGATTCTATAGTCATTTTTGTCTGAGTGTTGGATCGCGCTCTTTATATACAGCAAAAGGTGTATTCATTCTCCTTTGGAATTCAGCTCATTATCCATTATTTTAGAATTATGTCATGTTGGATGATGCTTTCCACATATGAGTTTAGAAACATGATGTTGTACAGAGACAGTATGCAATCATATTTGTGCCTGTATCTTCCAACGGTACTGCTTAGGAGGACTATAAAACATTTCTAGGACTCTTCCCTAGAAGTGACATGCAGTGACATTTCAGGATTTCATATGGAGCTGGAATTCATTGGGAGCTTTTGCATGCAAAGTCTGTGCTCTACCACTGCGCAAACAGCTTTGAGCAGTTTCTCATGAACCTCGGATCTCATTTGCGGCTCTTTTACAATATTCCCTGCCTCACAACCCTTGAAGCAAGCTATTGCTAAATAAACTCCATCTGACCTGCGACATCATGGTCATTCAAGTTTTTTTGTCATGGCACAGAGTGCTGTGAGTTGCTTCATGTTTTTCCCTCATTCCCTCTGTTGTAGCAAACCCAACCCAACCCAGAATCTGGAATACAGGGCTCAGCTGTGAGGCTGCTCCTAGTCCAGAGGGCATTTGCCATAGTTCCCAAAAAGCAGCTGCATCCTGGCAACACATTATCCCATGGTCAGGACACTCCAAAGGCTTTGATCTGCTTTGCTTGATTGCATGCATTTCCACAAGGAAAGCGCAGCACAGTGACAGCACAAAAGAGTTCTTGTTTGCTCTTTTAATCCACATGGATTTCTTTAAACTTTTATTTGTTGGCTGATTTAATCCGTGCTTGGATGGGTGTTTGTTGAGGGGTGACAGAAATTTTCATTCAATGACATTGACTAGAAAACACCCATTTTCTATGTAGTACACATGCATTGCATACAAGAGAGGCAGCCATTTTGTTTGTTATCGTTAGGTCAGAATCTATATTATGGCTTGTTTTTGAAATTAAGGTACAGATAGGATAGTCACATCATTTTTAATGCTCTTAAACTAGAAAAACTGTGATGTATTTGCTAAGGGTGGGTATGTCAATGTTTAGTTGTCTAAGTTTCTCATTGTTCTTTCCCATTTCTGCATCAGCTTGCCTTATTTTTAACTCTGCATAGAACTCTGTGTGAAGTTTTATACAAATACCTCCAGTTTTGCTTGTACTTTGGTCTATAACATACTTTTTTTACAAGCATAGTTTCCACTTACATCATGGGTTCTTTTTAATGATTCACTTTCCCTGATACATATTTCATTCCCTCTGGCACTTAATATAGGCATTTTTACACACTTTTTGTTCAAAGAACTCCAAAGCAAAATCAAAAGTGTGTGTATACTAGAATTAGTGTGAATACTAAAGAACAACTGCATTCCAGCTTGCATATTGGTTCAGAACTTGCAAATGTAGTAAGCGTACATCTATGCACAAACTGAATGAAATCATTCCCAGCCCTTAGCTGTTTTAACTTGCTGCAGATCAGGTGCGCTTGTGTTTTTGGTTATTTCAGATACTTACGTGATTTTTTTGTAGTGACATTTACAGGGACACTTGATGGTCCAGCCCCAGCTGTGTTGTAAGCCCTCACTGTTGCAAAATACATTGTATTGGCTTTGAGGCTGGTAATGTTTTTTGCTGTAATATTGCCATTAACTCTGATTTTGCCACTTGTGGAATCCTTTGAATCATCCATCCAATATAAGATCTAAAGTTGAAGAACAAAGGTGGTTTGTTGCTTTTTCCCCCAATTACAACCTTGTTTGGAAAAAGACAAGTCAACAAATAATCTTTCAAGAGGGACAGCTGGTTTGTTATAAAGTGATCAGGATATAAAAGCAGGCATAAAAATTTATGGCTTTTAAAATTCTGAATGTAAACTAGGAAACACACGCACAATCATTAGGAATCCACCTCCCCCCCCCCCACCCACACACATGTCCAAAGGGGAAACCTTGATAAACTGAATAATGCTTAAAGCCTAAATATCTATATTTCAAGCATGAAGGGGAACAAATGAAAGCTGATTTTACAGACATTTTAATTATTATTTCTGTTCATGTATTTATAAGTCAGTTCATACTTTACTTTAATATATATTTTATCTTCAAATAGTAAACTCATTTTCTGACTATGGATCCTTATGTCCATCAAATGTAGCCAAAACACTCTATGGGGAATCCCAAGATTTGTAGGAGTACAAAATAAAAATTCAGGAAAAAACTGAATGATTTCCAGGTTAACTGGCTGACAGTTGGAACAGGTAATCATGAGAAACAAGGTAAGAGAAAAAATGATATGCAGAGCACAATTGCTGGCTAGAATCCTGAGTAGGACCATTCCACATTGCAATATTTTGTTAGTCCCAAGTTTCGAGGTGAATGACTTAAGTAGCCAAAACCAACACTATCAGTCCTGAAGAGGGAGATGTCAACTATTTTGGACACCCACCATCCAAAAAACAGGCCAGTGGGTACAAATGTTCAGTGGCAGATTGAAAAAGGAACACTGGTTAGGAGGAAATGGAATTGACTATTTGTGGTGTGAAGAGGAGCGTCCATATTTGACAGTTCTTCAGCTGGAGATAGCTGGGAAGGCTACATGTCAACCACGCCATTCACCTGCTTTCAGGTAGAAAAACTTTGGATCCCAAATTCCACTCTTGGTGTAGCATGTAAGAGATGTGTTTGGACAAGTTCACTAGCTAGAACAACTTTTCCTGCCTGATTTTACTGCAGCAATTCTGTATTCAGTGTGTTCTGCCAATAAAATGAATTGCTTGTTAAAATAAGAACTGGTCCAAGGGATTTTGAATACCAGAATCTTACCCATAGCTGTGAGTGAGCCTCTTAGCCAGGCTACTGGACAGTCCTGCTTTATATTCTCTAGGCTATGGCTGCCAGCTAAAAAGTAACTGTTGGGTTACTTTACTGCAGGTGGGATACTTGGATGTCCAATAAAGATGGACTTTTCCAATCATCCCCTGGAGAGCAAGAACTCCAGGGTACGTCAAAAATGTTCTGATGGGCATTTGTTGTATTTTGTAAATTTGTTTTTTATTGTGTGGGTGTATTGTTGCTGTATGCCAGTTTGAGTCTCTTGCGGGGCAAAAAGCAGGATATAATTTTAATTAATAAATAAAAATGGTTGAAGGAAAGGAAAGAGGCTCATGGAGGGGCTCATGGAGTAATGAGCTAAAAAGACGTGAGACTGAAGAGAAGCAGTCAAGGCAAAAATGGAGCTCGATTGTTGGCGGTATGTACTTAAGAACATAAAAAGAGCCATGTTGGATCAGTCCAAAAGTCTGTGTGGTCCAGCACTCTGTTCATGCTGCGGCCAAGAAGCTGCACTCTGGAAACCCACATTCATGACCACAGTACTCTCCAGCTCAAGTCCCTAACAACTGATGGTCTTAGGCCTATTGCTTCTGCTCCTGGAGGTAGGACGCAGCCATCAGGATGACTGGCCATGGAGACCTTTCTGCTCCATGAATTAGTCCCTTCAGAACCATCCATATGGTGGATAAACTTCCTTTTATCTGTCACGACTCAGCTTCCTTCTCAGCTTCCCAGGTTCTAGTATTATGGGAAAGGGAGGAAATCTTGTTTTCTCTACTTTCTCCAGTGCATGCATAAATGAATAGCTCAGAAAGATGAACAAATGAGAAAGTGAACAGATAAGAAAACTTCAGAATCTGGAGTAATATAGGGACTGGGTAAAAAAAGAGAGCAGAAGGGAAAGGGTAAGAAAAATAAGTATTCTGAATGAGCCAGCCACATTTGGTGGCAAGTGTGCAGTGCGCTACCTCATAGCCAAGGACCCTTCCAGTATGTCGGTTCCAGGCAACGGGGTTCCAAGATATTTCCATTTCAGAGGCTGAAAAACTTTGTGCAGAAGTTCCTGTTGGTGCTATCTGTGGCCCTAGAAGAAAAAGGGCATTGAATTTCTTGTAAACATATACTTTAGTAAACCACACTTCAATCCAGCATTGATGTCACAAAAAAGAAGATATAAGATGACAGAGATAAGTGGTATAGAAATCTGTTAAATAAAGGGATAAATATAAATTATGATATGGCCTACATCTTAGTCGGAAGACACCTGGGAGCAGTGATGGCATGCTTAGGATGTAGCCTATGAGACAGAATGCCAGCAACTCACATGCTAGCATGGCACACAAACTGATCAGTGGCTGTCTTTTGAACTGGGTGACTGAATGGGGTGTCGGACAATACAGTTTAGATCTCAGCTGCTGATTTAAGAAGGCACTAGGACATTATTGACTGTAAGAAAGAGAAAGCTATATTTACCATCTTCTCCGGAGTAGACAATATATACTGGGCTCAGCGTGCCTAGGCCTTCATGGTTGAAGACACCTACTTTCACTTCAAAAGGGCATAATGGTGTGATGCTTTCATTTCTGTATACGTATTTGGATGCCTCCACTGAAGCAACCACAGCTTTTGTCCAGCTAGTTGAGCCAAGGGGCCGGAACATAATGATGTATCCAAAACCTTCTCCATTTTGTAGTTCCTCAGGAACTGACTGCAAGAAGCATAATAATCAATCAACAACCACTTGCAAACACTGTATATACTATTCTAATTGAATCTTCATTCCATCAGTATATTTTAGCTGCATTGATTTGCTGCACTGTGCTTCCAAGAAGATAATGTTTGCTTCATCAGTCAATGCAATATCGAAAATAACAATAAAAAATAAATCTATTGAGACAATCAATTTAGAAACAAAAGACCTAATCAGCAGCATTAAAGGCATGCACAACATTTTAAAAGTTAGAAGCATTTTATTACCCTCCGCCACCCTCCCCCACCACAACGACAGACAAAAAAAACCAAGTATACTTTAAAGAGTTGAACTGCTAACACTTGAACAATTGCAATGGATAGCAAGCAGTTGTTGGTGTATAAGTACATATGAAGTATGTGAATTATGCTACACTGGATTTCCTGCCATTTCTGTTTTACATAAACGTCACAGAGGATGTGATTGGAAGGAAGTAATAATAGTGATGTGCATGTTAGTCCTTGTAGTGTTGGGATGAACCCTAGCAGAATTCATCTCTTTGGTATTTGTGAACTTCCTCTCATGCTTGTCCTGGCCTTGCAAAGTAAGCCGAGCTGAGAGAAAGTCGGCAAACAGTTGTGGAACCACATCTGGCAACCTTCGTCCAGCACAAAGGCTGTTGCAGGTAGTGCTGAAGAGGGGTGCTGCTTGTGTCGTGAGTGGGGCTGGATTCTTGGCAAGTGTCTCGTGGATGCTGGGTGTGCTTGCCAGGAACTTGGACGCAGGGCTGCTGCAAACCAGACCAGAGTTGGGGAAGCCAAGCCCAGGGAATCTGATGGCTTCTCACTCCCAAACAGACTGCTCACACGTTCCTAAGCAACCTTGTTCTTTTGCCATGTTCACAGAGTTATAGTGGGGCCACATTCAGGCTCAAGGAACTGGAATGCAGGATGGAGCTTGAAAAGGGAGGCTTCCCTCACCCTTGCTTCCAAGAAGCCCAGGAAGAGTTGCTTCCCACCCCATGTTACAGCTGGTCAGCTAGGCTGGCTTTGTGGTACAAAAGGAGCAGCACAGAAGTCATTAACAAAAGACTCCAAGCAAGTTATAATACCAGCTGTTACGGAAATACGGCCTAATACAGAGAAGCTGGTTCCAAAATGAATCCTTCTCTTGTTCCCAGCCAAAAGTTGCTAGCTCCATCCTCAGGTTGGTTCCTACTGTTTGAGGGACAGACAGTGGAGAAGTCAGATGCTACTCAGTCAGCTCTTTTCATCCGATTCTGCATTATGGGACTGATTATGTTATATCTGCCTCATCTAACTCTGTTGTTCAATGGTCTGGTTCTTGCCAGCATCTTGGCTTATCACCAGCTCTGCTGGTCTTGGAATTTCTGCTAAGGTTTCTGATTCTTCCTCTTCTTCCACTTCTGATTTAGATTTGAGGTAACCACTGAGTATTTTGGGAGAAGAGCCTAGTACCTTCCTTATCTGGACTCCTATACTGCCCCTTCCCTTCAGCTGCCATTTATCCATCATGGAAACAGCAAATCAGGTTGGGGATGCACATTTTTCCCGGGCTCCCAAGACTGTTCCTGAGGAACACACCATTCTCAATCGACTGAATAATGGGAATGACCATGAAATAAATGAGAATATAGGAAGTCTGCAACCACAGACTTCTCCTTCCATTTCAGCAGAAGGTTTCTTAGGGCCCAAGCTAGCAGAACCTATCAACCTTTCGGTTTGAAGTTTTCTGGCAGCTTGGTAGTAGGTTCACAATGCAGGAACACTCTCATGAAATGTCCCTTCTCCCCAACAAGTGTAACATGATCCTGCAATATGATGGCATTGGCCCACTGGTTTCTGGGCATGGGAGGATGGGGAAGGGTTTGGGTCACCAGCCAGAAAGGAGTAGGACAGGATCCTTGTTGGCTTGCTGCCTTCTCTTGAGCCAGTGGTCTATCCTCAGGCACAACTGAATCAGAATGTCTAGAGTCTGAGGCTGTTGTATCTGTCCCAGTTTCTCCAAAAGCTCATCATTCAAATACCCAAATACTGTACCACTTAGGCAGTATCATTCCTCAGTAAATCCTACATCAAAAACTGGAAATGGGACACTGGCACAGTGCCCCAGCCTTGTTGAAAATGATGATTCTCTCTAGCAGCTGTCTAGGTCCCTTCGTTTGTCACTAAAATGCTGATATTGCACCAATTAATCTTCGGTAGTTGGCCATCAGTGGATCGTTGGCAACCACACAGGCAGTCGATCATTTTCCTGAAAGCCCAACTTCAAACTGATTATGAAACCAACCCTTATTTCCTCATTAGGAACAGCCCACATGTACGGTGCAACTGGGACTCTAGAAGTTGAAAACATTCTTTGTCACTTCTGAACTTTTCTGGAAGTCCCATATTTTCTGTGGGGCTCTGGGATAGGTGCTGCAGGAAGGGCTGAGCAGAAGGAATCACAGGGCCTGCTGCATTGTGATGGCTGCATATTTGACCTGAAGCATCTGATTTTCTTCGGTGAACCTCCAAAAAGTGAAAAGGGGGCTTGGAACCATGCTGTCGAAGGCCACTCTCCCCACACCCCCATCCCCAAGCAGATCAGGCAAGAGGCTTCTAACTGCAGTCCATATCATGGTAAAAGTAATGGCCTTGGTCACGTGAGGGATTACCCCTGCTGGGAAAAAGACAGGGAGAACACACTCTGTTGGTTTTCCTGGACCTCCCAGTGGCTTTTGACACCATTGACCATGTCATCCTTCTGAAGAGATTGGCCAGGTTGGGAGTTCGTGGCACCACCTTACAATGAATCTGCTCCTCCCTGGCTGACAGTCCCCAGATGGTGGAGCTGGTGATTGCTGCTCTGCACCATGGTACTTGTGTCATGAAGTTCTCCAGGGCGCCATTCTGTCCCCCATGCTTTTTAACATTTACATGAAACTGCTGGGAAAGGCCATCTGGAGGCTTGGGCTGAAGTATCACCAATGTGCAGGTGACATTCAGGTCTACCTCTCATTTTCATCCAATCCAGGCAAGACAGTGACTGTTCTGGACTGGTGCCTGGGCTCAGTAATGCACTGGATGAGGGCTAATAAGCTGGAGCTCAATCCAGACAAGATGGAGGTGCTGTTGGTGGTCAGTCTGCTCAAATGGACAATTTTCAACCTGCCCTGGATGCGGTCATGCTCCTCCTAAAGGACAAAGTTTTTAGCCTGGGGGTGCCCCAAGCTGTCGTTTGCTTCACAGGTGACATAGATGGCCAGGAGCACCTTCTATCAGCTTGGACTGATCTTTCAGCTACATTCCTACTTAGGCAAGAGGAGCCTTGCAACAGTAATCCATGGACTGGTAACTCTTGCCTGGATGGCTGTCATGCACTCTACATGGGGCTGCCTTTGGAGATGGTCTGGACACACCAGCTAATTCAAAACAGGGCAGCAGTCCTGTTATTTATTTATTTAAAGCTTTTATATGCCGCCCTCTACAGTGTTCTAGGAAATGAGGACTGCTCCTGGAGAGCTCATCACGTGCTTCTCTGTCAGCTGCACTGGCTGCCTGGCCCCAATCCAAAGCGCCAGTGCTTTTTTTTGTCATAGAATGCAGCAGAACGGAGTTCCAGCACCTTTTTTCGACAGATTTTCCAAGTTTTAAAAGTAACTTTTGAAAATTTGATGTTTGGCCCACGTGGATTTGAATCACCCTGTCGAGCGTAGCAGGTTGGCGGCAAAATCATTAAAACGGTGCATGCGGGCTGCTTGTGTGTCGAGTCCAATGCATACGCACTTCATCCACGCTGGTTGTGATGGCGCCGCTCGCTTTGTGATTGGTCGTGTGGTCGCGTGCTGAGTGCTTACTGCGGGTGGCAACCGTTACGTTTCGTTACACAACTGAAGTGTGTGGGTGTGTGTACAGTGATTGACTACATGCAAAAGGTAAATAATTGCATTTCGGCACCTTTTTTCTTACAAAAAAAGCACCGCAAACTGCTGACGTTAACATGTAAAGCCCTGGATGGCTTGGGTCTGGGATAGCTAAAAGAATCCCTGTCTCCATATATCCCTACCAGACCACCTCCATGGAGCCACAGCCTAGTGGAGTAAAAGGCAAACTGGGGAGAAGAAAGGCCTTTTCTGCTGTGGCACCTTGCTTGTGCAATCGTCTTTCCATGGAGGTATGTTTAGCACCCTTGTTCTTGGACTTCCATCGCTTCATTATTGAACTTTTTATTTAACACTTGTTTTCAGTTGCTGTTCTGATCTTATTATTTGATATTAATGCTACTACTTTGTACATTCTGTGCTCCTGTCCTGTGTATTAGACTAATTAAATTTGCATGTTTGTATATTGGATTTTATAGTTTTATTCTATTTTGTGGTTTTTTCGAATTATGTTGACTGCTTTTTAGCATCACCGTGAGCTGCCCGGAGAGCCTTTGGGATATGGAGCAGCATACAAATGTAATAAACAAACAAACAAACAAACAGTGCAGAACGAAGTAAAAGCATAGCTTCCCATGATCTGGACACTATCTTCTGTGAATTCAGCCTAAGATTGCAAGAGCTCTTATTAGTTACTTGTCCTTTCAGATGCACATGGCTTTTTATATGAACTGCTGCTAAGTCAAATCATCTCCATCCTACACTTCTGCCTTTGATTTTTTTTCCTGTCTAAATAAAGAGTTTTCATTTATTTCTGTTGAATTCCATCATGATAGTCTTGCGTCAGAGTTTAGCCTGCCAAGATCATTTTGAACCTTGCTTCTGCCTTCAGAGCTGCGAGCTGTTCTTTCCAATCGTAACCATGGCTGTGAAGATATTGACACAGCTGGGATACTGTGAGAAAGGGTTATGTAGTCCCTCACTCAGCAGCACTGCTCCAAACCAGCTCACATACTCTCCTCAGCTCCCAGTTCCAATGAAAACAGAAGAACCAGTCAAGCATCTTCTGCAGCTTCTTGCTTTATTCTTATATGATCATACTAGTCTAATTTTAACATTTCAGTTTAGTGTAGATCACCAGAATATAACAATGCTCCTTTTTATACTTTAAACATTGGTGTGCTTTGAACAGATTGTACAGTAAAATAATATTCCTATTAATAAAATTATCTGTCAAAGTGTGTACTAATATATAGGCTGAAAAGCTATCTGCATCATTGTGCACCTTTCCAATACGCCCACATGCTGGTAATTTCAAGAAGAGGGAGACACTGGTGTAATACGTGACCTATCAGGCTATAGGATGGCGGTGTGCATTCCTTAATAGACATTCTTACCTTTCCAAAGGGGAAAAAAATCATTTAAAAGAAGAAGTGCACAAGAAGCTGAACAAAAAGTGAATTAGAATTCACTGCCTTCATGGCTTGTATAGAGACAGTGGATATGTGTCCACTTTTACATAGGACAGTCCTCTATTTAAAGAACTATTCTATTTGTGTCCAGTTAAAAGAGGAATAAGCATAAGAAAGGATAGCAGGGGCCTTGAGGGTATCTATCATCCTGGGCAGGAAAGTGAGCAGGCACACTTGTAGGTCAGCTGATCAGTTTTTCTCATGAGGGTTAGATATTCTCTATTTCATTTTGGTTTACAACCATTTCTAAATCTGCATTTATATGCATATAAATTAGCCTGCACAAACTTTTATAAAATGACTCCTCTTTTGCGCTCTTTCTTGGCAATGCATAAGTGGCCACTTTACTGTCTAACTAGAAGATACATTCCTATCTAGCAAGGTACAAGCATTCAATGAACTACTGAAATTGGATGATGACTGCAAGAAACTACCAGTATCTGTCATTCTAAATTGGAAATGGATAGATGTGGCTATAGAAAGGGATAGAAGGTTTTCTAAAGCTTGTTTTTTTATTTGTCTGTTCTTTTCTTCTGCTGTTTACTCTTTTCTAAACCTTAAAAGTAAACAGTAGTAATATTTTACAGTTTTACCTTTGGTCATATTGTAAAAGCAAAAACAGGTTTTTGCTCTCTTCTACTTGCTCAGGCTTGCCGTGTTAGCTGTGATACATGATGGAGAGCCAAGAGATTCATGCGTCTATGCGCACGTGAGTGCACAC
This sequence comes from Varanus komodoensis, assembly GCF_004798865.1. Classification (NCBI taxonomy): domain Eukaryota; kingdom Metazoa; phylum Chordata; class Lepidosauria; order Squamata; family Varanidae; genus Varanus; species Varanus komodoensis. The sequence goes on from NW_025336347.1 coordinate 5,110,506, forward strand.
ACACGCATACAAAATCTTGGTTTATACTACTTGCTGGACCATTTAATTTGTTTCTGATGCTCCTGTAATCTCAGATTTAATCTGGCTGGCTAGTCAATTCATCCCAGCAAAGCAGAGTTATGGTGTTCTGTTTTGTTAGCAGGTTCCTCAAAGTAAAAGCTTCATGTCAAAATCAAATTAATTCTGGGCATTTGTGGGACTTGGATTTAGTCTGAGTTGCATTTTTTCTACTAGTATAAAGCAGAGGAAGAAGATAAAAGAAGGGCTGCAATGCATTGCGGAAAATAAACTTTCAAAGCCACTATTTAAATTATAGTGCTATTTTCCTGAATTTCAAATAAACTGAAGCACACGTAAGTGTTTGAATGATAAAGAATGATGCATCTTCCCCCCACCCCCTCGCACCCAAATCATTTCTGGAAATCCTTGGGAAAATCAAAAAGTCCATCCTCCTGCATAAACTCCCATCCATTCTCTTTCTAATGAATCAAAATATCCCCTTTGTTCTTGGTCTTTTTTCACTGGAGCAATGCAGAGAAAACAACTGTCATCTGTCAAGTCAATGGGAATAAAGGACTAGCGTGTTTTATATGTTCCTTGTCACATGCTGACAGTAGAACATTTTCTCTCAGAAAGTTGGGTGTGATGCAGCCGTTTGTTAAAAGAGCACAGCTAAAATGATGCATTGGATGTATGCCACAGCTATATTTGTCAAAATAAACACAGAGAGCAAGGGCAGCATAAGTGAACCCTGCGAACAGAAAAGAGAAAGAGTTTGTCTCCATGTTGTGCCAATTTGCACATTTTTGCCAGGAAGAATTTTTCACATCTAAAAAATACTTGCAGGGAGGCCACCTGGGTTAAAAGATCAAATCATTCTCTTTTCCATGTGCTGTAGCTTAGCATAAGTAGCTTGTTGACTGAAAAATGCTACTTGTATGTACAGATAGGAAAAAAGTTTGTTTGGTCTGGACTTTGGGCCTAGCTAATCCAAAATGGCCAGACTAGTGCTCAGAGTGGAGTGCAAATATATGGATTGGTTTGCAGTTTTACCAAATTTTCTATGGGACTATTCAAATTCTTAATAGCTTATATGGTGGTCAAAGGATGCCATTTTGTTTCTTTGTTTGGTCTTTTTGCTTTGCTTTTTTTTTACAAGTTCAAACTGCTTGGAGCAGCTGGAATATGTGTCAGACAGCACAAACTAAACTTGAAAATGTTCTGGGAAGTAGCCATGGATCATTATATGTCCCTTCCTGTGTAATTGTATAGGAGAAAAGATTATTGTGCCAAGATATTCATAGAAGCAGCCATCCTGTTTTCTATACATTGTCCTTGGTAGACCACAAGAGACACAAGACATTAAAGGACGAGGAGGAGGAGGCCCACTCCATGATGCTCTTCATTTTGTTCTTATATACTGTCTAATGCTCTGAATCCATTACTGCCACTAATATATGATGACCAGCCAGGTGTTCTGTTTAGTTGTTCTTTGTATTTATTAAATCCCTCCAAGGAGCTCTGAGCAGTATTTTAATCTAGCAACAATACCTTGCGAGCTGCCCAGACAATGTTGGAGATCCATGAAAACCTGCCAATGTGTCCCTTAACTGTCAAAATAACAGCTTGGGAAAGCGTAATTTAACTGGAGGGACAGCATGGAGGTTGTGGAAAGGGCTGGCTTCCTTCCCCATTCATCGTGGACTGAACCCAGCTCAAGTCTGGGAGAGTGCAGTAGCTTCAGGAAGCAAGCATAGCTCAGTGGAAAGAGAGTTGCTTGGCAAGCAGAGGGTCCCTAGTTAAATATCCACCATACCCAGGTAGGACTGGAAAAATGCTGGGTTGAAACCACACAGAAACATTTTCTGCCCTTTCAAAGAGTCCTGACCCTGATAAAATAGTCTTCTCACTCCAGTACAACGCAGCTTGCTATGCTCCTATGAAGGGGTTCTGGAAGAAGCAGGGCATTCAATCTTTTGCATGGTTATAGCACAAAGGTACATTGAGCTTATAAAAAAAATAACTGATCCCAAACCACTACTGAGTGAGCTGAGTGGGATTTTGAGCTTAAATTGCCATACCAGAGTCCGGCACTAAGCAGCCCAGTACTTTGCAAGCCTTTTGTTTGCCTGATATCTTGGACAGCCCTCTCCCTGCCCACCTCCTACAATGAAAAACAGCAACTCATAATAAGAAGGTGACTTTTTAGTGCAGTGGCTGGCTGGGAGTGAAGTGCCCAAGTTGGGAAGGTAAAGCATTTGTGGAGCTCCTTCGGGATTCTGACAGAACCCAAGGAGTTCCCATGAAATCCTGGTTGGGCAACACTGGCCTGGCCTCCTTGCCTCAGGCTGTCACACCTCTGCATTCTCAGCACGCTACTGTCTCACATTCCTTTCTGCCTGCTTTCTGTATCAGTCTGTTAGGCTGGGACATCAAGGGTAAGCCTCCTGACATTTACCCATATTCAGGCTGTTTTCAAAGCCTTCCTTGAAAAAAAAAGGATCCCACAGCATTCTTGTTTTAGTCTCTATTCTTATTATTGCTTTTCTGACTATTTAGCCTTGATCTATATTCTTGCAACAGAAGCCATATCTCACAACCTATCTGAAGTGGAAAATGCAAACCAACAAAATTATATTGTGTGTGTGTGTGTGTGCATGTTAGAATTAATTTAAATGTCTGAGGGATGATAATTCCTTTCTTTCGTCCTTTCCAATAAGGTGACCATACCTACATTCTGTGGCTTTCTAAATGTTCTCCAGTTTCTTTGTTCTCTAAATGGTGATGCCCTTGACCTCCTGAATTTTGAACACCTCGTAATATCTATCAATTCTGAGTGGGATATAATCCTTTTTTACGCTTCCTTTGCTGACACTTTGTAAAACCTGTAACCAGAAACAATACCAAAGCCCACCTCTCAGATAGAAACCTAAGCTGTATAGGCTATCATTTCTAAGAATAAGGCATTTGCCTTTGTTTATCTATCATATGACATCATTGTGTGTCCATAATAATTCCCAGGTGCACAGCATCCAGCCAGTTTATTCTGTATTTTGGTTATAGATTTATCCTCTCTAATAATTTCGCTGCTCTTTATTGAACTTAATACAGACACTGGTAGCTTAGTTCTTTAAAACTGAGCACAAGTTCTTTGTTCTTACTTTCCAGTCCTCCATGGCCACACTACCTACATGTACCTTCTCCTGACCTTCACTTCTCCATTCTCCATTACTCTTTGCTGTCAAAAGGTCTTGTTCAAGGACTCTGGCCTTACTTTCTTTCTTCCCCAGAAATACGAAATTGCCTCTTGAAATATCTGCTGTGCTACTCTAGCTCTAGTGAGGTGTGAAACTGGCCATACCCAAAGCTCTCCCTGACCTTCAGTTCTGATTTTGCAGCTGGAGTGGCAAGGGCTGGAGCCGAATATGACCCACACTTATATGTGCATGAATGGAAATCTCCATGCAATTGGAGCTTCGGCTTTACTGGTGAGCATTCTACAGTGCCTGAACTGAGGGAGCCAAGCTGGTAGGTCCTGGGACTTCGTAAACAGGGGCAGCAGGAGCAGAGCCATGACGTACTCAAGGGATATTTACATGATTAAAAATCTCCCCTCAAAGCTCACGTATTCTGTGAGGTTCCAATACATACTCCTAGTCCTTATGAAAGACTGACCCAGCCTGGTACCAAGCTTAAAGGTAAAGGTTTTCCCTTGACGTTGCGTCCAGTCATGCCTGACTCTAGGGAGCAGTGCTCATCTCCGTTTCCTAGCTGAGGGAGCCAGAGTTTGTCCGCAGACAGTCTCCGTGGTCATGTGGCCGGCATGACTAAACACGGAACGCTGTTACCTGCCCACCGAAGTGGTACCTTTGTATCTACTTGCATTTGCATGCTTTCGAACTGCAAGGTTGGCAGGAGCTGGGATGGAGCACGGGAGCTCACCCCATGTGCACATTCGAACCGGCGACCTTTCGATCAACCAGCCCAGCAGCACAGCGGTTTAAACCGCTGTGCCACCTGCAGTCCCCGTGGTACCAAGCTTAGGCAACTGCAAAACAACTTCATTTAGCCATGCCTGCTTTTCCTCTGTTTGCTCCCCTGTATTGAACTTTAGACTGTTAGATTCTCAGGACAGAAACTTGCTTTCGGTGCCCCATAAAGTGCTATGCACACCCCTGGAACCATATAAATAAATAAGAACAGTAAAAAGTTGTCTTTAAATGTGAGACTGGTTACACAGCTTTGTAATGTTTCATACCAGAAGGACACTGATGCCCTGCCTTCATGCCACCTTCCAGATTCTGCGATGGCCCAGCCTTTTCCATATGTTTCTAGTCTTTCTGTGTGTTTAGTGAAAGGATATTCTGTCATCTGAATACATTCTTTTCAATGGGATTTGGCAGGAGGGAGTTCTTTGTGAACGTCTGTTATAGCTCTGAGAACCACCAGATTCAAAATAATGAACATTTATGTGGAACTGCAGGGGATCTGATGTAAGAAGCACAGCACCACTCAGCGAATGGTGGCACCAAATCAGCCTTGGAGCTGCTCTGGCCTTTCTAAAAGAAGCATAAAAAGTGGAATGAGCTGTCACTGATGCATTCAGCTGCTGACATGCACTATTTTAAGCCAGGGTAGGGAAGCTGTGTGTCCTTCCAGATGTCATTGGACACACTGGTCACAACATTGTGGGAGAGCACTGAAGGGCGACACTTCCCTACCTCGGTTTTAAGTGAAGCATGTACAGGAAAATGTACAGGCTGCAAAAAAGTCTTCCTTCTGATGTTTGAATTTCAGTTCCTAGGATTCCTGACCATCGATGCAGCCTGAGTGGCTTCCCACTGACATGTTAAAGATGATCCACAAGCTCATTGCAGAGGTAATTATGCATAGCTGGAGAGCTTCTTCAGTTACCTGTTAGTTGGATGTACCTTTCAGTGGAATGAGGATTCAGTGCCGTTTGGGTATATTTGCCTTCTAAGCATACTGTAAGTGGTATTCCATACTGAAAGGCCTTGTCTTCATTTATGTATGACAGGATACACCTTGGCAGCATCATATTTCAAAATGGCAGCGGGGGGGGGGGGGAATAGACAAGCAAACAAAACTGTGCAGAATAGTTAATGTGGAAAATACCCAAACTGATCAGTGTTAATCTGTTTCTGCATAATGATGAAAAGAGGGCTACAGATGACTTCCAAAGATCTCCATAGCATGCCTCACATTGTTTTCTTCTCTAAATTGCTTGTAACAGTGACATGGCAAACCTACTTTAGCTACACCTGCCTTGTAATTTCCCTTAATCACACTGAAGAGTTAAGATGGATGTATAAATTACCTCCCATGTGATGACAAGCTCAGACCGGCTTCCTCCACCTCCACTCACATTTGCTGGCGCCACTGTGGGAACTGGGAGGGGAAAAATCCACAAAATTCTGTGTAACGAATAAGGCAGTTACAATTCATAAAACACTTCTGTGATGCATGAACAAAGGAGTGAATACACAAGATTCAGTGTCCATAGAATTGTTTCTCCAATCCTTGTTTGCAAAGGAAATAATTAATACAACAGGCTTTTCCAGCCCACTGCAGGTATGTTCTGAGTTGATCATCTGTATCTACTACTAACCTCTTGAATTGTACATGGACTGAGAAATGGGAGATCATGGTAGGAGTGTGGCTTTCATAGTGATAGAACTAAAATTCCTCTACAGAGCACCCCATTTTAGTCAATCAAGAGCAGCAGACCAAAAGAAGGAATCTCTATGAATGGCTTGGGTTACAATCCTGTTGCCACTTATTTTGGAATGAGTCCCACTGAATTACATGAGAATCACTTCAGAGAAGATAATAATTGGACTGCAATGTCAGACACTTTCAATGCCACAAGAATTATGCTGGTCCACCATGAATATGGTGAGTCAGCCTTTCCCAACTGGGTGCCTTCCAGATCTTTTTGGACTACAACCTCTGTCATCTCCAGCCACAACCATTGGCTAGGGGTATTTGATTTGTAGTTAAACACTTTGGGAGAGCACCAAGATGGGGAAGACTGATCTATAAAATGAGCCACTGGACACTCTAAAACTTGGCAGGTTGATCCTAACATGTAAATTCACCTCTTTACTATCACTGTTAGCTTTAATGTAGCTAACTAAGGGCAGTATCCTTCACTGGTGCTGTGCCCCTACTAGTTCTACTGTGCTAGCAGAATGGACTGCTACCAAAGCAGAAACAAATGGTTCCTGAATTAAGCAAGGAAACAAACTTGCTTGTACAAGTTCTCCTCCTTTTCAATATTGCAAGTGCCTAATATTACCCTAAGACATAACCTTTCCATTTTTTAACAAGCTTTGTTCTTTTGTAATTGAGAATTTTGTCTTTATAAAAGGAATTGCATTATATTTGAGTGTGTATGTCCTTTCCTTCCCTTTGAAGAAGCTGTGCTAGATTTGCAAAAGTTCAAGAAAGAAAGGGGAATGGGGTGGTTAACTAGATGAAGAATTGAAAAGAGGCTTCCAAGCCAAGCTCAACTAGTGTTCCACTGTTCCATGAACCAGTTAATGCTCAATTAGTGCTTGTGTCAAATGAGTTCGTATTTACTGTATTTGCATGGAAAAGAAATTTGTACTACTGCTCAACAAAGCCTCAACTGGGTCATAGTTGAGAAACAGATGAAAATTTACGGTTAACTGCATCGGCAGAAGCTCAATTAATTCTGAGCTCCATTTTAATGAAATGAGCACTGGCTCATTTGCCTCCAGGAATGTATGAATGCTCGATCAGGTTTTAGCTGGCAATGTAGACCTTATAAGACAGACTTTCTCATTCACTCTTTCATCACTATTTGTTTGTCACACCTGTTGCTCTGAGGCTGATTTTAATTAGCATTTTAGAACAGCTGCACAGCAGAATTGCTTCCCTATTGTCTATGGGATGTTTAAGTAGTCAAATGGGTAGAGTTTATTCAAATCCCTTTAGATCAATATTTTAACCTGCACATCAGTGCTGATGTTCTGTTTCTGAATCTTCTACACCCCTAATTTCAACACCCCAGAGCAGGGGATCTCAAACCTGCATAAAAGCCTCCACTAAAGGTACCTTGGCAAAAAATACTATTTTTTTCTTTCTTGCTTCTAGAATTCTACAGTTTATAAAATCAGTGCAAGAAGGAAGAATTTAAATGTAGGTCCCTTGCAACACATTTTGCTTAACTGTGCCCCATGCATTAATAATACTTTTCCAGTATTTAGCTATACAATATGTGCATTATTATGCAGGGATGGGGTAATGTTTTCTTTTCTTTCTAGAATTCTCAACTCTCCCAATCTATCTTAAAGCTGTAATGTACATGCTATACTCTGGATTTTATAATAATAGTTAGGACATAATTATAATAATGGAATCACAGAACAGTAGAGCTGGAAGGGGCCAGAGGGCCACCGGGTCCAACAGCCTGCTCAGTGCAGGACTCCCAGTTAAACCATCCCTCTCAGATGGCTGTCCAGTTGCATCTTGAATGCCTTGATTCTGGTTTCATTGTTATACTTCTCTAACAGGCAGGATTTTTTTCCTGCTATCTAGCCAGAATTTGGCTTCCTGTCACTTGACCTCATTATTCCATGTCCTGCACTGTGGAATGATCAAGAAGAGATCCTGGTCTTCCTCTTTGTGACAGCCTTGAAGGGAACTATCATATCAAGTACAAGAACTTGAAGAGTACCATCATATCCTCCCTCAGTCTTCCCTTCTTGAGGCTAAACATAACCTGTGTTGAGAAACTGTACATGCAACATGCAAAATATCATCCTGGATCTGATCCACAAGCATTTCAATGTCTCCAGAAATTCTAACACCCATCACATATTAAGTAATGGCTTGGAAACTTTTCTATTCCAAAAGCTGTATTCCAAAAGGCCTGCCAAAGGTGGGGAGGACCAAAGACAAAGGGGACATGCCTACTTCAAAAGCTCATGTGCACACACTCATGAGTGCATATGTACGCATATACATATGTATTCACTCTCTCTCTCACACACACATGCAGAAATGTCCCCTGCCATCTAGTGATTCAGCATGAAGAAAGGCTTCCTGTTGGAACTGTTGGAGCCTGTGGGAGATTTGGTGTCCAAGGGAAGATCAAGACTTCCTTCCTGTCCACTTCCTCCTGAAGTTGCAATTACACTTGACAAATCCTTCTATTGGTGCCAGTAGGTAAGTTTTTCCTGAGGCTAGTAGTAAGATGGATGAAGCAATCTTGGCAGTGGTGGTCATAGCAGGAAGAACAGTAGACCAGTAATCCTGCCTTCCTCAGATGTGAGTCCTGCATATCACTCTTTATACTGCAATTAGACCATTTCATTGATGCCAGTGGAGTGCTTCTTTCAAGCCTAACTGCTGGGGATCAGGTGAGGTGACGACAAGCAGGCAAGGCCCTATGGACTCATTCGCAAATCCTTGTAGGCCACATCTGGCCCACGGGCTACTGGTTTCCCTCCCTCCTCTGGAACAAGCTGATGCACCAGAAATTAGCTGGTGACCCAGCATCAGAGTATCTACCTTCTACACAGCTCTGCATTAAAAGTTGCTATTGATCTTTTGGAGGCATAGTTTGTTTCTCAGTTGCCACTGCGTACAATTGAATGGTGGAGGGAGCTGGGCAAAAGTACTAGTGGATTTCAGATACAGTCTTCAAGATCTGCACACCTGCATGGTGCTTACCGACTGGCCCTACTTCCGTAAGTGCTACAGATGTGGAAACGGCCAGTGCCATTATACAGATCTCCCAGGACTCCCATAAAAGGGCTGACCAGACTGTGAAATCGGTGTCTTCTGCACTCAGACCACAGTCTGGGCTTTGACTTCCTGCGAACACATAAGATCAACCTCAATATGGTTTACTGATATTGCTGTAAGGAAGTAAGGAACTAATCTAAGGAAAGGGGTATTACAGATGAGTACCTGCTCTCCATGCCTGGATCCTGCACTAGTTGGGGAATCCCTTTCCAACAAGTCATCAGAAAAGCAATCGTTCCATAGTGGCTAAAAACCACCCCCCTTCCCCAGTGCAGGATTTGGTGTCACATTTTATTTATTACTTGTATTTGATCATTATGTGAACTATTTAACAGCTACAGTGTAGCTCTAAAGTAAGTATAAAACATTAATAAATGATAAGTAATGTGCAACAAGCACTGAATCTCTGTTTTGCATCACTGGAGGCTAGATGATTCTAAGACGTTATGTTCCCTTCTGCAAAGAACAGTGTTACACTTTCAAGCACAACAACAGTATTTCAGTTAACTTACTTGATGCTTTAGTTCTCAGTAGCTCAGAGGGTGTGCTTGGCTCTCCAATCCCAACACTGTTGCCAGCCACGACTCGAAATTCATATTCAACCCAAGGATTTAAATCAACCACTGTTGCTGTGTGGGTCTGTCCATTAATAACTTCAGGAACTAAACATAAAATGAAAAGGTTAACAGGGGGTGCAATTTGAAAATATGGCAGAGAATGTAAGTCAGGGAAGTCATTGTGTACCCGTCGAAGCAGCTTGCCACCCAACTGAAAAGGGAGTTCTTGTCTGAATATTGTATATCTGGACCGGACTGTTATTATCTACTCCTGGTCTCCAGTTTAGCACTGCAGTTGTACTTGAAATATGCTCAATAGTAACATCTTTGGGGGGACCAGGAGTGCCTTATAAAAAGACAAAAAAACAAAAAACAAAACAATTTATTTTTATTTTTTTTCATAATCCTTAAAACTTACACACATACACACATAGTAAACAACACAACTGTTTGTCATTCATCAATAAGTAACATTTTATTTCCACTCTTTTGTCTATCCTAATTTACACATTTTATGTTCCGCAATTTCCCCCTGCAACTTAGTGTTAACCTTTTTCTTTCTCTCATACTAATGAGTTCTGTTAGCCTCAGCTGTTGTGGCCATGTGCCATGTTTTATATTGCCATTTCATGAATGCGTGTAACTCCTGAGTGTTTCCAGTGCTTAGATATTGGCTGCTTAGCTGGCGTCAATTGATTTCAGTTTTGACTGCCTCTTTTAGATATCCTGATAGCATTATCAAAGGACTGTCTAGCATAGTATCATTAATGATTTCTAGTATCCCTTTCCTCATGTCCTCCCAGAATGCAAAAGAGTTTGAAAGTATGAGCATTTCTTTTGAGTGTTCAGTTGTGAATATGATATTCTGTCACTAGCTGTGTTAGGAATGGTTTTAGCAGTCAACATGAAGTTTCCCCCTGGACAAACTAGTTCAGTCTCCTGCATTAACACAGGAGTACACCCGCTGGCTAAAGATCTCACACAAATGCTTCTGTCTAGCTTTTATTGGAATCATTCCTCAAAATATTAAACCTAGACCAAGGAGTTCTCTCCTCACTTTCTGGGCAATCATCCAAGATAGTTCTTTTCTGTATCTTGCCACAAAACCTGTCAGCTCTCAGACCCAAACATCCTTTCCAATCTCATGCTGCCGCTTCCAAAATTGAATTTGAAAATGAAGGCCTTTCCTCATTTCTGCTGCAGCAGATGGTAACCACATGCTAATCTGTGTCATCTCCCAGCCAAAGTGACCAGGATGTGTGAGTCCACTCCCAGGTGCATAATTCAATTTCAGCACACGGTGGGAGCTGAACAATAGATAATGTTTCTAAAACCAAATCCCTTGCGCAAGGACAACCAAATCGCCTTCCTTCCTATTCTTTTGACTGTGACCCATGGCAGTGGCTGTCCTACCTCAGTCTCAACCAGTCAGAGTCTCCATATGTGTGGAGCACAAAACATGCACACTTATTTATCAGAAACTTGGCAGATGTACTTCCCTCTTAAGGAACTACTAACTATGCCAATACAATCTTTCAGTTCTGACAAAGAGGAAAACACACTTTTTAAAATTCCTTATGGCAATCAGTGGGAGACGTGAAGGTTGGAGTTCTGGCTCCAACCTAAGTCAAAGCATTCAGCCTTCAAATTAGTCTGATTGGAATTGGACCATTCTCTGAAGTCCAGATTTTGGGATTGGTGCATATCCATAAGAGATAAATATGATAGTAGATATTATCCTTACAATGCTGTGGATGTATACTCCAGATATATGAGCAAGGAAATGAGAGAGGAAGAAGCTATTTTGGCAATCTGAATTTGTTAGCTGTTCAACAGGCAAATTTTAGCCCAAAGGGAATATATAACAGTATGAAATGTTTTGAGCTGTAGATGATGAGCTATATACATTTCATTCAACCAGTTTCTCTGATGCTGAAATATATCATATTTTTCTTGGTGTTAACAGTTAGTTGGAATTTTACACTTAATAGACTTACCCCTTACAATTATCTCTGCTGTTTCAGATAGAATGTCCATAGCTGTTTTCACAGTGCATGTGTATTTCCCAGAATGATTTAGCTGAATATTTCTTATCATAAGGTCCCCTACAGATTCCTTGAGATAAAAAGGAGAAAAAGAGAGAACTAATCACACTTAACGTATTTTTCATAATGATATTTTGGTAACTTACTAAGTATTAATAAAATGCAATTTTAAAATTAAATTATGCAGTGCTGTCATCAGTTTGTTTTGTTTGGGCATTTTTATTACAGCCTCTTGCAAATAATGCATATGCTGAAAGTAAAAATAACCAGAAGTGGCTATATGCAGCAATAAAGATTCTGGTGGAGTAATTCTGGAAAGAGGGCATTGGGGGCATAAACCCCACCTTTTTGATTTCAGACAGAAGCTATATGCCAGAGAACCATTCCAGTGGATTTTTGGGATTCAATATGAGTGGAAGGCAGACCTCTAGCAGAACAAGGTGCTATCAATCATGTCTGGTAGAGATACTCCATTCCTGGTAGTGGGTAGAACCTAAAAAGGGGATGTAAGTTGGGTTCTTCTTCCTTTTATTTATTTATCTGAAATATTCCTTATTCCATTCCTCAGCTAAACAATTTCTGGAGCTGGTTATATAATCAGTAAGACTTAGCAATCCCTGCTATGGGCTTACACCCCAAAAAGCTAAACAACACAATGGAAAATAGGGTTTTACAAAATCCATTTAATCCCAGGGAGCTTTGCCTGGTGCCGTCGCTGTATTCTTTTTGGCGTCAGGCGAAGACCATTTTATTTTCCCAATATTTTACCAGTTAATTTGTTTTATCCTTGTTTTCATCATCATTTATTGTATGCAGTGTGTGGTTTGTTGTATATGGTTGTATATGGTGATTTATTTTTTGTTTTTCGTTCTTTGTAAACTGTCCAGAGTCTTTTAGTAATGGGATGGCATGCAAAACCTTTAAATAAATAAATAAATTTACACAGATTTGCACTTATGCAAATTCAGGCAGCAAAAAGCGTGCAAACTCATTTAAAGCTTTCCCTAGGAATATATATCTAGTAGATAGTAGTTATTTTTTTAAAATATGGTTTCAGCTATATATTTGAAAGAGCTTTACTCTGACAAATGCAAAATAGATCACCTATCTTTTCCATTTTCAACCCATTTCAAAGTTACTGCTGGCATGCCCTTGCCACAGAAAAAGTTCCCTTGGCAATTTCTTCAAGATACATTTTTATTATCAGTTCTTCAAGAATAACTGAAATAGTACTACAGATGTAGACCCTAAATTTTTAAACAAACTTAATGCAAAATAACTGCAGCGTTTAATTTCATAGTGTATATTAGAAACAGGAGAAATGTTGCAGGGATATTTAGGTTGTGTTCATTCTTATCACAGAATACTTAAACCACAGCAATCCATAACTGTGATTAGACAATAGTCTAAGAAACTTACCCCTCCAACTCTTTCAAAATGAGACATCCTTCTTTTAAAATCTATAATATCTCCATTAAATGACCATGAGAACACAACCTCAATGGATGGGTCTTTGTATACTTGACAAGGCAGGACAATACTTTCTCCAACTGTAACATCCATATTGGAAGGCGGAATAGTAATGACAGTTCTTTCTGTTGGACAGAAAATAATTCATTTTTGTTGTACAAGATGTTACAAAATATCAGTAACAAAAGTTAGAAGTTACAATATCGCATTGTTTTAAAAATAATTACAAAGATCCCAAAGGTTTTGATTTTTTAAAGGCAACAATTCAGAAATTTCACAAGTGATTTTAAATATACTACAAAGCACTTAATTAACAAAAATGATAGCTTGCTTAAGGGACAAGGGAATGAGTTATAGTTTCATTCTATCAACTCTATTGTTAGTGGGATTGTTGGTAAATTAGAGATAACAACTCCCCTGTTACAAGCAGTTTAAGCAAATCGAGTGTATGCTGATGAAAGCATTATGTAATCATGAGGATCCATATCCATGCAAATATGATACAACATCAAACCTGTATATGGGGGTAAATACTTATAAATTATGCCATAAATGATGGGAGAAAAGAGATGTGGAATGGAATGTTGAGAGAAGTCTTTAAAAATGTCAACATTATGATCATCAATAATCCATGAAACAAAAAATCAGGGAACTCCAGAGTTTCCAGCCAGCAGAAATGCATGCCATAATTTATCTTTCATGAGTTTTGGAGAATAGGCTGGAAAGCTTTTGTGATTTTCTTTCCAAACCTACATTTTGACAACCTGGTCCTAGAAGCTACCATGCCAACAAAGTGATACTTCAAATAAGATATAAAGATCCCCTTTAGACAAGAAAACTTTTAGTGGACAATCTTGTTAGTGGACATATTTTTAGTGGACAATCCTCTGTTTAAAGAACTGTCAAAGGACAGCCTTATATTTGAAGATGTGCTTCATGCGCACATATGTTCTATTTGAAGGGCTATTCCTTGAGCACTGGGTTCTTATGATAGGCTAAGCCAGTAGAATGGGGTGGTGGCGGCTTAGCATGTCCTGCAACCTCTTGCCATTTCCCTTGGGTTGCCATGGCTTGATTCGAGGCTGAGGAAACCGACCATGACCTATTGTTATGTCCAAAGCCAGACGACACACTGTGCCATAAGCAAGCTGAAAAATGGAAGGGTCCTTTATCAAGTATGACAAAGAAGCATTGCTGCTCAGGGCAAGGGACACTGTAGGGCCCACTTGGGGCCTGCAACAGAGAAGGCATGCAGTAAAGGAATGACCACTTGGCTTTACTTGCTCCCAGGGAAATGAAGCTGGGAGGGCCTTTCCTGATCTCCACCCCAACCCAACTTGCAAAGACAGGGGAGCAATTCTGCTTGTCTTCATGAGGGCAAATGTACACAGGCAGAATTTCCCGCTCTCCTCACCCAGCTCACAAGTACAGCTTGGGCTGGGAGGGGGCAATTCTGCCTGCCAGTGCCCTGCATGTGTGTGGCACTGACACGCAGCATCATTTCCTCAGCCTGCCCAGCAAAAACTTCACGAGTCAGGCTGGGTGTTTGGGATGGTGCACTGCAGCTGAGCAATGGAAGGGAGACCGGAAAGCTTCACTGCAGCTCAGCCACACTGCAAGTGAGAAACAGGAAAGGGGCCTTGGGCCACCTTGCAGTTCCACTTGCGGGGAGGGGACAAAGGCCACCTCATGTGGTGTTTTCCACAGCAATCCCTCTCTGCTGCGGTCAGTAGAGGGACAGGATGGGGAAGCAGGTGGTGGTTGCTGAATATGACCAGTGTCCCCTGACATAACAGCCAAGGGAAGAAGAGGGGGAATCAGTGCCTGACGTCACCAGCACAGCTGGGCCTTCCTGGCAATTGTAGCTACCCTGGTCTTAAAGAATCATCGGAAGCCACCCTAAATCTGCTTTAAAGAGGAGGATCCTCCAAAAGGTAGCTTTGTGTTGAAGCAGATTATCAACAGTGAGCACCTCAAGAACAGATTGGACAGGTAGGCACCCCCAGCCCACAATGTTGAGAATATTTCTAGTTAACTTGAAATATAATTATTTGTAATTATGTGTAACTGCAAATATTAATAGCAACATTAATATTAAGAGTTACATCAAAATATTAATACTTGTAATTATGTGCAAATTGGCATGTTCAATGTAAATCCAAATCTACCTACCTACCTACCTATTTCATTTTAATACCACCCAATAGCTGAAGTTCTCAGCTATGTTCTCTGTTGTCTTCTCCTTTGGTGATGTGAACTACCCCCTCCCCACCCCCCATCCTGGCTTCAGACTTATCACGCTTGAACAGCCTTCCTGCCTTGTTTCATGGTGAGCTGCAAAAAAGCTTAGGGTCAAACGAGATGTGATGTTAAGTGCATGGAAACAGATAACATGTTTATTTACATTAAAAAATGTAGATGCATGCCTTGTGTATGTGGTGGGGTGGGGTGGGGGAGAGAACAGGCAGGGCAGGGACCATGGTTCCCCAGGTTAACGCTACAGATCACAACAGAGCTTTATCTTGTTTTACCTTCCCAGCTTCCTGGGACAGATTAAAGGAGTGAACACAGACCAGCATTCTAGCTGCACCTTTACCAGAAGGCATGATGAGCATCCTAAAAATGCTAAACCCTAGAGCTCCACTTTGTCCAATTGTTCTGCTTTGTTAAGCTGTTCAGCCATGCATTACACAGAGTCTAAATGCACATTCCTGCCATCTTAGCAAAACCAAAAAGCATCCTTTATAGAAGACAGATGCTAGCTCTCTCTGGATCTACCAGCCTAGCTGGGTCATGGTAACTGCCATGAGGGATGCTGAAATGGTCACTTCACTTGAAGTGAAGTTGTTGCCTTTATGAGGTTTTCTTTAGTGTTTCCATCTCAAATATTTTTAAATGCCTCTTGAAAGCTCCCTCTTTCTCATTATCAGTCTGCTTTGCTTGCTAATTGCAGGTATGTATTTTGGAGCATACCCCGTTTCCAAGCAGAAAAATAGAGAAGGCACTCAGTACACTTGAGGTATAATAAAGACTTCTATCACAAGGAATAAACAACTCAATGAGCAGCAATAAACTTAATTTGCACATTAGATATGCTTTTTGGAATTCTGACATTTCAGCTGAATATAATACTGAAGCAATGAGGCCTATAATTGAACAGCCAAAACTTCTCCAGAGGGGAACCAAAACAAATGTTCCTTGCAAACACTATTATTATGATAGCATGTTGTTATTTTGATTTTTAATAAATTTTGCAATTGTCAAATTAAGCCTTTTCCGTTACATTTAAAAAGTTGCATCACTCAGTCAGGATACATGCCCATGGTGTGCAAAATGCAATGCTTAGAGATCTTGAAATGCTGGCTGGGTTCCAACAAGTGCCTTTGGAGGTGTGTATACACCAGGCCTGGGTTTCTTGAATAAAAACAAGTGAAGGAGAAACACAGAAAGAGATGCACATGAAGGTTGGCCCAGTGCCAAATCCCTCACAGTTTCTTAATTTCTCACAAATTATGTAAGTGACCTGCTACTATTTTTGGCTGAATATACTGCATCATATGAGCAGCAGCATCCTAATGTGCCAGTTCACCAACACCAATTATGTTGCAGTTGCTGGTACAGTTGGATTTGCACTGGAGGCCACTTACGCTAGTGCAACTTAATTTTCACTAACAGATTGACACGGTAGGACACTGCCTAGGATGTCTTACAAATTTAATTTGCTGGAGTCATAAACAAATAAGATTGCAGTTTAAGGACAGATGGCAGCCTTGTAGTTATACAATTTCTGGTAAGATACAATTCCTACCATCAAGCACATGATTGGTTGTTGCACTGGCTTAGTTCTGAACTGTTTTTAGTTCTGATATTCAATGAAGAAAAAAAAAACAAAGTCTGGTTAACAGTCTGCTTACTTTAGCAAGTACTGGGGGCAAAAAAGATATGAAGAATTCATCAAAAAGGGGAAAGAAGGGTATAGCAAATGATGCTGATGGTTACATTGATGCATCGGAAACATTTAAAAAAAGATATGGTGACTTCTGGAACAAGAAAAATTGTTTATCTTTCATGCTTTTATAAAACTTTTGAGAATGTTACGCAGAAAGTATGGGCTATATGTAAGTTATTCCCAGCTTTAAAAATTGTTTTGTTTGTCCTTCAGTATTTTTATAGACCTGACACAGTGTATGTTGTTGTTGTTAGTTGCGAAGTCACGTCCGACCCATCGCAACCCCATGGACAACACTCCTCCAGGCCTTCCTGTCCTCCACCATCCCCCGGAGTCCACTCAAGCTCACACCAACTGCTTCAGTGACTCCATCTAGCCACCTCATCCTCCGCCGCCCCCTTCTTCTTTTGCCCTCAGTTGTTCCCAGCATTAGGCTCTTCTCCAGGGAGTCCTTCCTTCTCATTAGGTGGCCAAAGTATTTGAGTTTCATCTTCAGTATCTGGCCTTCTAAAGAGCAGTCAGGGTTGATCTCCTCTAGGACTGACTGGTTTGATCGCCTTGCGGTCCAGGGGACTCACAGGAGTCTCCTCCAGCACCACAATTCAAAGATACAGTGTATAAGATACATCTAATACTGGTATATGCAAGCAGGTTAGGGAGCAGGAAATGGATCTAGAAATAGGCTTCTAGGCATGAATGTAGGTCACTTTCCTTATGTCCCTGCCCAACCTTTAGAGTGTGGAGGTAACAACACTGGGCTGCCAATACCAGGCCCAACCAGTGGCACGGTGCCATCAAGGGCAATCTCAACGGATTCTGAAATGTTTATAATTTGATAGGAATGGGATCTTGACTAGTCTATATAAAGCCTTGTCTGCCTGACCTCACCTTATTGTGACCAGGAACATATGAAAACATCCTCCCTCCATATTCCGGTCAGCATAATGCAATCCAGGAAGAATTCTTTTCATGCGAAATGGATTAGAAGAGGATTGGCATGGTTTGGACATTCTCAAAGTATCTTCTAAGGTATTGGTATATAACAATGCACCATATTCACAATTAATTATTTTCTAGTACTGGCGTATAACCTAATGAGAAGGAAGGACTCCCTGGAGAAGAGCCTAGTGCTGGGAACAATCGATGGCAAAAGAAGAAGGGGACGGCAGAGGATGAGGTGGTTAGATGGAGTCACGGAAGCAGTCGGTGTGACCTTAAGTGGACTCCGGGGGATGGTGGAGGACAGAAAGGCCTGGAGGAAGGTTGTCCATGGGGTCACGATAGGTCAGACGTGACTAACAACAACAACGACGACTGGCATATAATAATGAACTGTCTTTTTTTTTGCTGTTATTGTCATAACTTCGGTGGATATAGATCAAGGGTGATGGGAAATGGGTCCCATAGTTCATGGAACTGAATCCCATATTTGGCAGCACTGGGGATGGTTCAAGATGAGTCAACAGATTTTGACCACTGCTGAGAAAAGAGAAGCATGCCAAAAAACCACTGACACTCCAGAATATGGATCTTGGTCATGTGCCGATGTCCAAGGCCAAATGCAGCAGGCGTATGGCCAGACCAGCTTCCCAAAATAGTTGGAGAAATGGCAACAGCGGCATAACAAGTCCCTCCCCCACAAACTATATTTCATGCTTGTAATTAAATAAAGGTTGTGGCTAAGTCCAATGCCCCCCTTCCTTCCTTAACTCAATGTTAGCCAGGCCATAAACTATCCAACTTACGTTTTTTTCAAAACACCGCTTTAATAACAGCCACGTGGAACTTTTCAATTGACTACTGACAGAAACATGTGTGTTGGCAAGGTAATAATATTCTGACATTATAAAAATGAGAGTGATCAGTGGAGGAAAAGAAAACACCATTACATTATTGCAAACTATACTGGACATTCATTTTTTTTTAAATGCCATCATTGTTAATGTTACGTAGCATCAACCTTTTTGTAGAAGGCTGATAATTACATTCCAAGTAATTTGTCCTTAAAACATATCCTTCATCCACTGTTGTTAAAATTTAATATCAGAATGGAGAGATATCTGGAGAGAAAACCAATTATTTCAAAATGCCAAACAAGATCAGATTGCTAGAAAACCAAATGCAGGGAGGACAGAATATGTAGGTTGCCCCTCTCTATATCTGGTTTGGCTGGCACTACAATAACCTCTTCATAGGTTTATCATTGGGGACTTAACCCAAGCTCTTAAGAACGAAAACACATGCTTCTATCTCTTGAGCTAGAGGAAAATCTCTAGCAACTGGCAGCTGTGGCGGTTTCTGCCTCCTCCCCCCACCTTCCACTTCAGGCAGACCAGCCATGAAAACATTGACAGGATATATTTAAGCTTGTCTGCAGCCAGATTTCAACCACGGCTCTAGTACAGAGTTCTTATATGGATATATTGCAGGCTGCATGGTCCACGTTACCGCACAGAAGACTATCAAACAGGGAATGCATCCTGTGTTGTATTCATAAATGCCACATCCGCTGAGATATATGCGTGTGTGTGTATATCACATGTTCAGGTTGGCCCAATCCTTATTTAGGAAAGGAAGGAAAAAAGCAAGCAAATACATGGCTATGTACCCCAATGCGTTTCAATGCTCTGTGGAACGCCCGCATTCGTGGCATTCCTTTACCCACTCATTGCATGGAAATGGCAGCTGTGACCATGCACAGGAACGCACCCACAGCATACTGAACTGAATGAGGAAGCCACTGCAGGTCTCAACATGCAGAGCACGTTTATTTATTTATTTAAAAGGGGGATCTCCCATTTGAGCCCGTGAGCCTTTCAGATATTTTGGATGACCATTCCCATACTCCCTGACCATTGGCCATGTTGGCTGGGAGTTGTGCTAAAACACTGAAAGTATCAGGAGGGTACCAGACTGGGGAGTGGATTAGGAAAACCCAAGCTCAAATTTCAGTTCAGCAAGAAACTCACTGGTTTGGGCAAGTTACTATCTCTTGCCCTGAGACAAATCATATGTATGTTAAGGGGGTAAATCTTGTATATTGCCTTAAACTCTGAAAAGAAAGGTAGGTATAATTGCTGTGAATGAATATACTACATATTGTATGACAGTATACTTTGAGCCATGGAATATTGTTGAACTAGGAAAGGAGAGACCAAAGTTCCCATCTCAATGTAGCCATGAAGCCCATTGAGTTAGTTACTATCTTGAGTTAAATTGTGGACTAACAGACCTCACAGAGCAGCGTTGGGGATAAAATGGGATAGGAGACCAATGTCTGACTTGCGCTTCTTGGACTACAGGTGAGACATACAGGTATTAAAAAAAATTCAGTTACAAACAAAAATCTAAAGTGTCTAAACAACAAACATACTCAATTCAAGCAATTTTTTAAAAGTCAACAAGGACAGAAAGCAGCATGGACTGGAGTTGAAACAATCATCTCAGAGCAACAGTTTTATTTCAAAATTTGTTTGGCTTGGAAAAGATAGAAATGTGATACATAAATGAATACATAAAATGTACATCTGACTATGGAATCACAGAATTGGCTCACATTAGGGATGGGTTGCTTTCTTCCAGTTTCAATTTCTAAAAATTATTTTTAACACAAAATGAAGAAACTTATGAATTGTGGTAAATTCTTTCAAAATTTATTTGAAGCTAAATTAACATCCATCGGAACTGGCAAATTCAGTAGGTATATCTTTTTCCAGTGCTTTCCTATCACAGTTAATAAACATGAGGTTGTATCCAATAAAAGGAAATGGCAACACAATTCAATACTGGCATCAATGAACACATAAGGATTTAAACCCAGACTTTCAAGAGCAAAGCACTCAAAACCAGGGCCTTGATGGACAATCTGTTTTTAATCACTAGCTCCCTTTGTCCCAGATATAAAGAAAAGGGCACACTTTGGTACATTCTTATAGAAAAATTAATCAAAACAAAATTCGCACTGATCCTAATGACATGAGACTGTGAAATCATTTGAAAGATGTAATGCAAGGCCTTAGCTGGTGGGATAGAAACATTACTTTTAAAGAAATTTTAAGCAAATTAAGAAAATATCATTTGGTAATTGGAAAAAAAGCTCTTAAGAAAAACTAGCCACGTAAGACTAAAACTTTCCTGGGAAATAAATAATGATGGCTATTAAAACATGGGGCTGGGGTGAAGGTAAATCTAGAACTACTGATGGATTGCAGTTGATTGGAAAGCATTTTTACCTTCTAATTTTCTAACAATGCTTTCTAACAGTGCTTTCAATTTATTTCTGACTTAGAGCAACCCTATGAATTAATGCCCTCCAAAATGTGTGGTCACTGGCTGCTCAGCTCTTTAACAACAGTAGCAACAAAATAATGTCTTGTCCTAATTTAGACTACTGCAATTAAGAAAGCGAGGGTCAACCAGGGTGCATTTCTGTATTCAAGGAATGAAAGCACCATTCAGTTCTGGAACTCAAAAAAATTCTTAGAATTCTTTAATTCTAGGTTATATCTTTTGCACTAGGCTCTGGTAGATGGATTTTGGATTTCTAGTAAAAAGGAAAAAAGCCCCCTCCCCCAAAACCCCCTGAATGGCTCCTTCTTTCCTATTTTCTCTGTCAATGGGCCTTGTCAGTTACTGATAGTGGATCAAACCCACTGCTGCAGCTGGTTCACTGAGAAATTCAATTTCTTACTAGATCATCTTCCTTTAGCATTGTCAAATCCCATGTTTAGAAGTACCCTAATAGAAAATGAGCAGATCGGACATATTCCTCCACCCTAACCATGTAATAAGTTTGCTAGGGACCGACCTCAGTGGGCTCAGTGGAAGAACACATGGACCAGGTCTGGCTGAGAACCCAGAACTCTGCTGCTAGTGAGGACTCAGTAGACAGCAATGGTTTAAAACTGCCCAGCAAGTTCAGTTTCTTGGGCAGAACAGAAATGATATTAATCTTTGTACTTATCATCATCATCATCAAAAGCAGATAAAATAGTAGGCCCAGAATGCAGCCCTCAGCCAAATCTCCCTAATATGCAGTTGCTAGGAATGACATTCAGAAGGCCCCGGGGCAAGACACCTTCTCATTCCCACTGTCCCCAGCTGTTCTTGCTCATCTTCTTTCTCAGACTGGCGCCTGAGAACTGAGTTCACATTTGTTGTCAGCATCACCATCTAAGAATGATATCAAAGCCCAGGCACCCTCTGGTTTGCCAAGGGCACTCAGCAGCCCTGCTCCAGAATGAAGTTTTGGTTCAAACCATGCCTCAGATAGTACTATTATATTCTCTGACATCTCAGCATGGCTAATCAAATATGAACGTGCATTTCCAATGAGCATAAAGCACAAATGAAGACAATAAAGTACCTTTCACAATCAGGTGCCCTGTATTCCTCGCAACTCCAAATTGATTCATTGCTATGCAGGTGTATACACCTGCATCGGATTTGGTAGCATTATATATCATCAGGCTGCCATCCTCTAGGATGTTCATTCTGAAAGGAAAACATAATAATAAAAAAACAAGAACCTGTTATTATTTGGAACACTAAGAGCAGTT
The DNA here is from genome assembly GCF_004798865.1 of Varanus komodoensis. NCBI lineage: Eukaryota > Metazoa > Chordata > Lepidosauria > Squamata > Varanidae > Varanus > Varanus komodoensis. The sequence goes on from NW_025336347.1 coordinate 5,132,881, forward strand.
GCAGTGACATGTTATAGTCTCTTGATTATAACAAACTGGGCACATTCACAACAGCTGAATGTTAATCTCACTGTACCATCAGTTACTGTATTCAGCACAGGTTAGACCTACCAGCATCCACCAATAATCCATGCACCTCCCTAGTCTGCATTCTTCTCTGGTCCATATCACCTACTTTGGAGGAAGTAATAAATCCAAAGCTGGAGGTGCAGTTGCACTCAGTTCCTTCACAGGGTGAAAGATGTTCTTGATCCCAGATGGTGAGCTGTTTCCACTATGAAGTATGAGGCCCATGCAATTTTCAACAGTGCTATTAAAGGATATTAGTCATCCAGGTAGCTTTTTGCAATCTCACCAGTCAGATAATGAAGGAGGCACCAAATGATTTCAGGAAGTTTGGTGCATAATCAGAAATAACTTTCTGAGTTCTTAGACGGAGTGGGAAATCCTTTGTAGGAACACTCCTGTGCTTCAGTCTGAGCCCATGACTATACCACTACACAATGCATGTCTCAGACAGCTTAGCTGACAAATCTTCACCTCAAAATTCACCCGGCCACACACACACTCCAGTTCTAAAATGGCTGAGGGTACACAGGCATGATAAAAAGAAATAATGCAGGGAACATTTTCCTGAAGAGAAAATAAATAAGAATTCTCCATTGTGTAGCTCTGCTGGGCCATCTGCAAAGTGCAAGAACAAACTATGACTTGAGTGGAGCCAGAGACACTGATTTGGAGGTAATTATCACAGGCTGTGTTCAACCAACTGTTAAGCACAAGAGAATTCTCACACCTGTGCTTAGTGTTTGAGGTGATCAGGTGTCAGTACAAAAAAAGCAAACTCCCCAGGATTTGCTTAGCATGACAGCTTTTTTTTCTATTTGTTCCCACTGCTGAATCGGTAGATTGCTTTGGTACATCTGCTTTGTTGAATCTGCCTGGACTCAACTTTAAAATCTATATTGTCATCACTTGAGATGCAACCACATAGCAAAAAATTGTTGAAGTGGGGAGATGATGCTCCAGTGAATATAAGATATATTTTCCATATCATATTAGCAATTTGCTAACCTTACACATGTTTTACTTTCTCTGCCTTCAATGGAGAGCATCCTCTAAAGTGACTGGGTAAATATTCATCAACTCACACACAGTTGAGCTAAGCATGCTAGCTTTCTTTACTTTCTTGCGAGAGGGCACATTGCCAATTAAGAATCAGAGCACTCTGGCCTTCTCATCCATTGCTGGTAGGCTGCATTGGGCAGAGATGGCTCCAGGTTTCAGGGAACCCTGGGAGAATTGGTTTTGGTTTCTCTTCTGGCACCTGGTGGCACCAGTCCCCTCCTCCCAGTAGCAGCAAGCTCATTTTCAAGTGGCAGGGGCAAGTTCAGCCATGTGAGCCCTATGCTTGTGTCAGGAAGCCTCGATGACCACGGTCACTGGTAGCGGTGGTTTCTCATAGGACCCCGGAGAGGCAGGAGTAATAATTCTAGATTGCTGTGGACTTGCACTGGCCCAGGGCTTTGGCTTGGTGAGAAAGCAGTTGTGCAGAAAGAAGTGTCAGAAATAGAGTCTGGGTCTGCGTGAATGTGTCAGGATGGCAGAAACAGAATGGTTTAAGCTGACCAAAATTCTCCATACTGCAACTCAAGACAGTTTGGCTTACTACTGCTTTGTTTCCACTTGTTTTTCAGTTCACTCCATCAGGAAAAGTATGCCTATTTCTGTGCACATTTTTCAAAGTGTGCTCTTTTGTAAAGATATGTGTTTTTCAAAGTGCTTTTAAAATATTCTTATTAATGTGGTTACAATTTTGGCAATATGTAAAAACACACTCCTGTTTGCACTCAGGGTCATGAATGGGGCAAGTTCAGCTGCTTAGCAAATTGAAACAGCATTTTCATACATCCCTCACACGGTCATTCCTAAACATTGTATCCAGTGAGCAAAACCAGACAAGCCCCTGGTTTCCAAGGATAGGAATAGGACCAGTGTAAAGAATGGAATGATGGCCAGAAAGACACTGGTGGAAAGCTTGGAATAAGTTTGACCCACATGAAATCCTATTCCTTGAATGTGACACTGGTGAAGAAATAGGCCATCCTGACCCACAAAATGGTACTGAAGATAATCTGATAGCTAACTGATCAATCTGCAACAACTTTACAGGTTAAATCATTTGTATCTGTATTGATTTAGATACCATAATAAGGCAGACCTTGTTGATGTGCTGTTAATTCCTGCTTCTCCAGTTAAAAGAGACACTTTTCAGTTTGTATAGCTTGAAGAGGTAGAGAAGGTCCTTGGAGAGCTGGATCTTGTTATATGTGTGCTTGAATCTTGCTGTTCTCACTGTGATGGGGGATTGGCTGAATGGTTAAGATTAGTTGTGAATACTTCTCTGTATCTAAAAGAGGCAATGGGAAAAACCACCCCTCTTTGATTACCATCATATTGGGTAATTTTGCTCTAGTTTCCAAGTCATTCTTGGACAGGTTTACCACGTGGGGACACATCTGGTCCAGGAGTTCCTAAATGTGGTGGCACATCTACAAACATTTTGATCTAGTTTCAGGTATGCTCATGGGAAAGAGGTTGCTTTGCTTGCCTTGGTCATTTTGTATTGCCTTGGCCAACTGGAGTGTGTCCCTGTTAGTTCTCCATGGCTTTCAATACCATGGAATGTAGTATTCTTCTGGACCTTCTGGCTGGGATTGATCTCAGAGGAACTGCTTTATTGTGGTTCTGTTCCTTCTTGGAGAGTCAGATTATATTTTTAGGGAAAGCCTCACTGGGTCACCTCAATCAGTTCTTATCAAATCCTATTTGGGACTACAAATTCGACACAGAAATCCAATAATTCTGATTTTACAGAAGTTGCATTTATAGAAAAATGTATTGCTCAGAAACTCTAGATTTTAAAGCAATTCTACTTTTCATAGATTTCTAATATAAAATCATTTTGCAACATTATGTGGGAGAAGTTCAATGTTCAAGTCAAAGGTGCAAGATTTCATTATCAAGATATTCCACAGACCATTCTATGAAGTTTAATAAAGTTGAAACGTCACCTTAATGGAATTTTCCCCTTAATTTATGAAGTCAGTTCCACTTAGAGATTACTGATGTTGGTTTATTTCCTGAACTTTATGTTTGATTTGCCTTTAACTACACTCAAGTCTGCAGAACAAGGTTTCTCTGAATCAGCATGGATATTTTTGTGGACCATGAAGACTCATGTTATGCCCAGCCTGCAGTTGAACAGTCATGCTGGAAGCTTCCTGCTGAAGGGTCACTCATGCAGTTATATTGTAATGCAAGAGGCTCAGTTAAAGCTGAGGCACTCTTTGCTTTTGAAAGACACCTTTAATGAAACGACCTCTGTGAGAAAGAAAGAAGTCCTAAAGTCCTCCAGAATTCATTGCCCCCATGGAGGAATGTGAGGAAGGGGAAGCTTTGCACCCACCCTGGAGAAGGTAGGAAGCAAAGCGCTTATGTGGATGTCTGCCATGCCTGCATGTTGACTGGAAGTGAATGAGCATCCAGGTCCACCTCCCATGGATCTCCTGATTCTATACCCACCTAACCATCCATCAACCTACCCACTTTGACATCAACTCTTGCTAGTGCCAGCAGGCATGTTTCAAAATGTAACATGTGCCCTGCTGTGGTGCCAACCGCTCTTGCCTTTTCCTCTGTTGTCTAAATTCATACACATATCCTAGAACCCTAGAAAGTAGGCATGCGGTGGCAGATTAAAGGTATGGGATGCATGTGGACACGCTTACACAGCTTGAGATGGACCGAGACTGACAGTCCTGACATAAGTCTAATTACCTTGGTGAAAACCCCATTGAATGTCGTGGAACTTCCCCCCAAGTAGATACGTGTAGCGCTGCACCACTTTTGAAAGGATTCATGCAACTGTTACAGGCCACAGAATTGGGTCAAGTGAATAAACTGAGCCCAATGACAGGTTTGGTTTCCCTTCAGTACTGCCATGGAAATGGATCTTAATTCCTGTAATTTGTATATGTCATTCTGTCTACTTTTATGCATGATCTTTATAAATATGTGGATAAATAAATAAATAAATCTGTAAGCTAACACTACCACAATAAGAGAAAGCTATGTTTATGAAAGGGTCTTCTATCAGCAAGTAGGTATTAATGAGCTTTGAAAGAAACTTGGCACAATTTTACTACAAATGTAATGCATACTATTAAAACTGAGGTTAATTTGGATGAAAACAAAGTTCCATATTCTTGTTGAGTGGGCTTATTTAAGACATTTAAGTAAATAATTTTATTAGCAGTAATAAACTCGAGAGAAAAACATTGCTTTCTGCTAATTAAAAAGGCAATTATATTACCTTTGTTATTTTCTTAACGCACCTTGGGGTATCTAAACTAACAACACATGTATTTATCACTAGGAAACATTATGTAGATAAGCAGTCTCTATTTTATTTTTCTTTGTGATGTGTGTGTGTGTGTGTGTGTGTGAGAGAGAGAGAGATTAGAAGAGAGAGAAAATGGACCAGAAAGGGAGAGACAGAAATCGCTCCTGTGCCCTCTCAAAACTTGTGATGGACTGTTGAGAGACCTTCTAGAACATATTTTTAGGGGATGCCAAGGTAGTGAATGGAGAAGAATGATGACAGGAGTTGCAGTCCAACACTCCCTCTTCCTGCCCTGTTGTACTTCCTTAAGATCAAAATCTCAGTTCCCTTGTACATTTCATTGTATATGGCCTAAAATAAAATAAAATAACCTGATATCTGATTATCTGGGACAATCTCAGATGGCTATGGTGTCATTCTTCCATGTAATCCAACAGCTGATTTATTTTCATTGCCTAAACTGGAATTGGTGAATTAAAATACAGTTTCTTATGAGCTTAAATTGAAGCATGATAAAAAGCTTAAAGTACTTAATGCAGTAATTAAGAGGTTTACAGATCGTTTAAAGGGATTTTTCTGACCTTTTGCTGAGGGTGAATTACTTCTAATTCAACTTCATTTTCAGTTAATGTTGTACAGTATACACATCACAAGGCAGGGGGAATATCAAAAGACATACTTGCTGGATATAGAACATTATATTTTTTATAAAGAAAAAGTAGCAGCATATAAAAAAGTGTAGGTAGTGCATGTGAGAAATCCAGGGAACTGGGAAGTTATGAACACCAAAACCTGATGCCCCCAAACTCTTGTCCCTCGGGAAGAACAGAACAGCAGGGTGGCCCGAACATTAGTCAGAGTTGGAAAAAGCTGTGGCTGGATTTTTTTTTCTTTCCCTTCTAGAAAGAACAGCTAAAAGCACAGTTCGTTTGAACAGCTAAAGCACTGTTTGTCTGAAAATATGAGCTACTGAGTGTTGCTTTCCTCTCCCCTTCTCACTCCCATCCCTTTTGCCTTTCTGTCATCTTCTTTGGATAGGAACCTTGGAACAGGGACTTTCTCAACAGTAATCTTTGGAAGCCACTTTGGAAGCCTTTTGTGGCTAAAGCACGGTGTAAATATCAATGCATAAACAGCAAAAACAGGTATTGCAATATCTTCCATCCCTATATCGTGTATCAGCCAAGTTGCTTCAGTTCTAGAGGATCCTCTCATGCATTGGTCACCTCTGTGCACAGGGCCAGGCAACCTACCCAAAACGGGGGGTGGACCTGATGCCCCTAATTGCAAGATTACAGGATGCAATGAGCAATCAGGGCTATGCAAGGGAAGATAGGGCTCTGTTGAGTCTGACAAAGATTTTCTTGCAGGCAGGGAAGCATCCAGCTCATGCTTTTCTCGTTTTTGTGGTATATGGAAGCTAAAGTATTATTTCCCTTTATTAATTTAGATGCACATGGTTTCTTGTCAACTGGTGATGCCTTATACGTCATTTGAGTGAGATCTGTGTTGAACGTTCCTGAGTTCCTGATGGACTTCGCGCAGAACACAGTCGGAGAAAGTTGAAGGCCACTCATTAAAATCGTTTCACATGTTCTCAGTGGTGCCACACAGTTTCAAACAGAAAGAAAAAAAATCCAACAAAGGGCATCTGCAAAAGTTTTAATTAAGTGAGGCCAAAAAACTGTCATTCTCAACTGAGAAGTGACAAGACAACAAAGGAAGCCATGAGAACTAAAACTGATAGGGAAGAGATAAGTGAAAACTTCATCTTGCTTATTACCTGAAAGAAATCATTTTTCACACTCTCCTTTGACCCTTTCCTATCAGAGTTTCTCTGCTAGTGTTCTTTACCCTCTTCTCTCATTTTCTTAGGAAACAAAAGTTCAGTGATAAGGAAATGAATTATGTGGAGCTTCTAAAAGGGATGCTGACCCATCTCAGCAGTCTTCTAAAATATCAAACAGAAAAAGCAAACAGAAAGGGGAGATGTGCAACTTTTCAGATACTGTCTTGGATTCCTTTACACCTCCCTGGATGATGGGAAAAGTTGAATCCAAAGGTCTCTTCCATGATGAAATGACCTTTTCCAAGAGGTAATCAGCAACCAAAGTCCAGAGAAAGCTTTCGCAAATGATAGTGGAAGGGGAGACAATTTGGGCCATCTCCTCTACTGTCTGCAGCTCCCATGCTACTTTTAGGGCCCTTCTGGGGTATCAGCCAATCTGCCAGAAGAGCTTGTAAAAGAATACATGGCCTGGGAAGTTGAGGCCCCAGAAGGAACACTCACAGAACTCTGCAGCTTAGTCAACCTGCTTGAAGATACATATCTATTTCCTTGCAAATGCAAGACGTGCCCATTAGTACAACACTCCATGATGATATATGATCAGGGATCAAATGTGCCTATGAAGATTAATAATAAACATACAGCCAAGGGAATAGTTAAAATCATGAACAGATGTGTGTATAATCATAGGGAACATCATACGACATTAAATACTCATACAGGAATTTACATATAAATTCCAATTTAAATACTAAGTTTAGAGTTGCTTCTCAATTTCAGTCAATACTAAATTTTTTAAGGCAAATTTAGGAATCCCAGCTCAGGGGGGGGACAGAGGCAGGGAATTTCAAGAAAAGAAAAGGAATTTTGTATTTTGCACAGTGCTGGGATTTTAAAGTCACACTTTTGAAAAGTGAAAATGCAACTTTGTGCCCCAGTGAGGTTGTCCTTTAGTACAACATGGTGTGAATATGGTTTTAGCTACAAAAGGGCAATAAGAAAAAGTCATCTAAAAGTCAGTTCTGCTGACTGGCCTGAAATTTTGCATGCATTTTCATATCTTAATAGATGATACAATATGGGATGACTGGAAGCATGAAGGGAAATCTATGTCTTTGATTTCTGTCACTTTCCCCATTAGCCAAAAATGGAGCTGAAGTGATTAATTAAACTTAGCGGCTGAGGAATCAATCCCATTGGTACACTAAGTAATACAGGTATGTCCTCAAGAGGAGAGATCAATTTGCATTTATGTTGTTTTTATGGTAAAGCTGCCTCAGATAGCTTGCATTGTCTTGATTCCAGTGCCAAAGCCCGCAGAGGTAATTAAAAAAAACTGTAAATGCAAATGTTCTGCTTGAAGAGATCCCACTGAAAGCCACATTCCCTCAAAGATAATCTGATGGAGGCCAATACTGGTGGTGAATAAGGATAATACTAGTAGTAGGGACAGCAAGAACTAAAAGTAGGTAGGTCACCCCATTTCCTCTCACATTCTTCTTTCCTATCCAGCTGGCTGACAGAGAAAGGACAGATTGCTTTCACCAGAGGCCTGAACTCATTGCATTAAGAAGGCTTTAGAAACTAGGCAAAGGGCAGCATGAAATTATGCCAAGGGCCACCCCGGGTTAAAACGTGGCATTGGCGCTATTAAAAATGGGAGGGAGACAGAATAAATTCCTCTAACAGAAATTAGCTTAGCATTTCACTCATCATCAGAATTTTTGGATTTGAACACTAAAGGAATATTTCAGCAACAATACCTAAATGTGGTGCTTCAAAACAGAAAGAGTTAAAGCAACACGGATTTCAAGACTCTGATTATGAATAGATTTTTAAAGGATCAATATGGACATGCTTAAATCCTAATTTACAGTCATGTACCTTTTCTTATTCTATCTAGTAAAACAGGAAACATAAGGAAATAGGCTGATGTGGAACAGGCTGGAAGAAGCCAATGAATAGGAACGTGGAAATATGCGTTGCTTTCCACCAGTTCTGTAGCATTTTCTGTTTTTATATGTCTACTTAAAGACAGACTTGGCCTTCCTCTTATTTTATATTCAATGTTATAATTAAGAACATGACTTACTCTGTAGGAATATTAAATCTTTCAACCTGAGGTCTTGCCTGGTAACACTGAAAAGCATAAACAGTGAAAACAAGGATTGTGTTACACTTTGCATGTCATTATATACAGTGTTGGAAATGCAGAGGCATTATAAGCTTCCCACATGAGTTCTGCATTGACTCTGTTGCTTGAATTTTTGCCCTATGAGTAACCTATAGCTGCATTCATTGGTTAGTATGCACAGCAGTTTACATTGCTATATACTCTCTTATCTGTTTTGTGATGCAAAAACTCACCAAGGAAAGTTTGTTAATAAAGCATGCTTGTCAACAGAATAACATAAAGTGCAGAGCCCCATCAAAACCTCCATTTAAAATTAGAGCATCCAGCCCCTACTTGATCTTCAGTTATATCAAACATAGATCTTATTCTAAATAAAATGGACTTCGAAGGGACAGAGATATGAGAAGGGTTTAAACCCTTAGCTGTTTTTATCCAATACGCTTGCGATGCCCTGAGAAGTTAGTTGCAACTGTTTAAAATGTAAGGAGTCATTCAGATATACAAAAGCTTTCTCATTAAAAAGTCAATCTTTTCAAAAGCCAAAATTCAAACTATGACTTTCAATGTATCATTATCATCACCATCATTATCATCACAACAACAACAAGGTTTCTACTAAGGACCCTAATAAAATGTTTCAAAAACTTAATAAATCCTCCTAGGTTAATATGCATAATTTGATAATATGCATTTGAAGTTCCTTCGGTATTCTGTTAGGAATCAGTAGATAATCTTTACTAATGATGTGACACAGCACATTTAAAATGTATTTACTTCCTAAGTCTTGTAAAAAACATAAGAGATTCTGTGTTTCTCATTTTTTGACCACAAACTGATGTATGCAACCTTTCTTTCCATCCTGCTCTGAATTCCTGTGTGGACTGACTACTGATTTGTTCCTGTTTATGTGCAGTGGCTACACAATTCAGAATTCAACTATTTTTCAAGGCAGCAGAAACAACAACAACACTGCAATTAAATCCTGCCTTTTCCCCTTGTGTGGAACCCAGAGCAGCTTACATAGTTCCATTTATCCTCAGAACAACAACCCTCTGAAGTAGGTTAGGCTGAGAGCGAGCGATCATCCCAAAGCCACCTGGTGAGCTTCATGGCCATGTAGGGACCAGAACCTGGATCTCCCAAGACCCAGTCCAGCAACACAACCAGGCCACACTGGCTCTCACTGACTAAGGGAATGATGGACCTTGTAGTGCATTTTGTTTCTGTCTAAACATGTATCATATTGTGTTCTTGCTCTCTTGACTAATTTTGCAGTACAAAATAACATCTCTTTGATAAACTTTGCATTACATGGTCTCTAGGATGGTTGTAAATTTTGAACAAATGGTCCCTTACTGAGTAGTTATACATTTTAGAAATGTAAAATATAAATGTCATATGTACTTTTGAAATACTGAATGCTGTAATACAGGGTATTACAAGATAAAATTAGGTATCCTGGATTGTATGAGAATCTCATTTTGATTATATCTTTTTGAAGGAAATTTGCCTCACTTTCAACTCCAAATGGAAACAGAAAGATATTTTGTGCAACACTTGCACAATCCTGAATTTATAATGCTGATTTTAAAAAATCACAGTTGAGAAAAATGTACACTCTAAAAGGTGCATTCTGGAAAAATATATATTATCACACTTTAGTCAATGAAGGGAAAGTATGGATTGGTTGCATACTTCCAAAACTTTTTTTTAAATGCCAGAATGTTTACTTTTCCTGCTCAAACAAAAAAGCAACATCTCATCAACTGGGAATGTAAAGGAGGCTCATTGAGCTTTGCATGGAACTCGGACAACCTCAACCCCTTAATTCATAGTTAAGTTGGTAGAACTTGAGGACATCAAGTGTGTCTCTCCTGCCCCTTTCATTATGGACCCAAAGAGAGCATCAAAAGACAATCCAATACAAAACACACCAACAGAACAATCCTATGGTCCCTGGGAGATTCCCTGAAACCTTGGCTGTAGGCAGAGATATGACCTTGGAGGAGCAGAATCTGAGTGAAGATTGCCTTCAGCCCACCTAGACTCCACAGAAACCTCTTCATCCAGGGAGAGAGGAAAGTGTGTGTGCTGCTGGGTAGGGAGAAGAGGGCAGGGGCCATGGGGCCTCTGTGGCCACATTCCTCATCCGCTGCCAGGCAAGCTGAGAAGACTGTTGAGCCCTCTGTGCTCTTCGGGTGGGCATGGCTGCTGTTCCTTTCACTCTGCTGGACACTTGCCAGCAGGTCATGGTATTCTGAATCCTCTGACCATGGATTGTTCTACATCCATTATGGTCAAGGTGGCCATGAGACCACTGTGTAAAGTATCTAGGAAAACAACTGAATGAAGCATCAGAAAAAGTACTGGGGGAAAGCAGCCAAACTACACTAGGCCATAATCTGGGGACTCCTTCATGTGCCCCAAATCATCATGGCTGTTACCATTCATGGGCAGCAATTCATGATGTGCATTTGGAGAGCTCTGCAATGTCCCTGCAAAACACTGACAAGTAATTTCACAATCAGGCCTTCAGTCTGAGGTAATGTTGTCCAGCCTGGCGCTGCCACATGTTTTGGACTACAGCTCCCAGGATTCCTGGCCATGCTGGTTGGGGATGGTATATGCTGCAGTCTGGAGGGCACCAGGCTGGAAAGGCTGGTTGATGTATGAAAATAATGCACATAAACAGCTCTTCACATGCTAAGAACTACCACGTAAGTGTAGCACTATTGCTACCTGCTAAGAACCCCAATGGCCTGCTCATGGTGGTCACAATCTATTGTTCATACCTTCTTATCTTGAAAAATATTTGGTTCACAAAACCCTGGTAAAATTCCATAGGAATACAGCTTCAGAGTAGGCAGCTTTCCAAAAAGGATGCAGTATCCATAGCACTGCACAGCTGCTTCTGTGAGACCAAAAGGACATAATTTTTTTTTTTCCTTCAACAACACTCCACTGTGCCACGTGGCACTGATTTTGAAAAGCATGTTGTGATAGGGCATGGGGATTAGCTGTTCAAAGAAAAAGAATGAAAAACAACTATACCCATGGATTAAATGGATTAAATAAACTCCTTGTATTACCATAACTAGCTCTTTAGATCCTGCCACGATCTTTTTATTTGTTACATTTATATCCTGCCCTTTTCACTTCAAGCAACTCAAAACAGCTTACATCCTCTTCCTCCTCCTCCTCCTCCTAATTTTATCTCCACAACATACTGTGTGGCAGGAGAGGCTGAGTGACTGGCCCACAGTCCCCTGGTGAGCCTTGTGGCTGAGTGGGGACTAGAACCTGGATCGCCCAGGTCCCCAGTGCAGCAGTCCAACCTCTACACCACACTGGCTCAATTTGATTTGACTTGATTTGAATGAGAAACATTGTTCTGGTGCTTCTGAATTACATATTGTAACATGATGGCTGTACTGGAAGAATGGCAAGAAGCTTGTTAAGATTCAACAGGTAATGCAGTGAACGTACCCAGTGTCAAACAGCTGACAGTTTCTTGGAGCCATGCCAGGCCCTTTTGGCCTCCAGCATCTCAGGAAGAACACCAGAGATGATTGCCTTGCAGCTGCTTTTCCTGACTATATTCCTGAGTTAAAAGCTGTGAGAACTGAAACGGTTTGCTTTTGGGAAGCAGCTCGGTCCCTCGCCTCTGTCTCCCAGGAAGGGGCACAGGGTTAGGCCTGTGTGTAATGAGAGCTTCTGAAACAGAGGGAGAATATCCTTATACAATCCATGGCAAGAGGCATCGTCTTTGTTCTTAGCCTGGAGAGAGGAATTGACACATTGTTCACCCAGGCAACTTTGCAGGCCGACTAAGCATCCCCTAGCCTATTCAAGAAACCCATGTGGTCACTGAGAAGGGGACGGTAAATGTTCTTTTGCTTCTTTAAATCCTGCATCCATATTTCATCTCCGTATCCAATAAAGCATGTATCCTCTTTGACACAGGTGGTGTCATTTCTTCCTAAGCATCCTCAAATTTAAAGTGGGTGCCTTGGCTGGACCAGGCCCTGAGGGATTGATACATACATAAACAAGATAAGGTTTAGAGATATACCTTTTGCTTTGCTGTACAGTCTCAGAGCGCTTTTTCCAGCTAATAACTGCCTTGGGAGAAGCCTCTGGTTTACATTCAATTGTGACTTCACCTCCCACGTGGACGACTGATGTTTTTTTCATAGGATGTTTTGAAAAACTAGGAGCTGAGGCTAGAAATAAGTAAAATAGAAGAGCTGAAACTTGAAATATGTGCTTTAGCTTTCCTGAGAAAAATGAGTTGGGCTGCAATCCTATAGACACTTACCTGGGGGCAAGTCTCCCTTTGCCCAGGATGTAATAGAGCTGACTTTTTAGGAGTCACATATATGGGACAGCTCTCTGTGTTACCTTTCTTTACATTTGGAATGCCCCTGGCCCTTTCCCCTAAACTTGCCTATAAATAAGAAATAGTATTTATTCATTCCAGAGTTCTCATTTTCAGCAAATTCATTTCAAGGCATCATTAACTCACCTATTACTCTTAACTCTGCATTGGAATAGATGGACTCATATTTGTTTTCTGCAACACACTGATAGAGGCCAGAGTCTGAAATGTTCAGCATAGTTATAGTAAGAGTCCCATTTTCAATCTGAATTCTTTCCTTAAGAAGCAAGAAGGAAACAAACATTAATATTACTCAAGGAGTCATACAATTTATTTATTTGATTGATTTGATTCATAGCCTGCTTCTAACAAGAAAAATGGCACCCAAGTCTAGAGTTTAAAACTGAAAGTTTGACTGAAAGGGAAAGGGTCTCTGTTAGAATTGGAGAGAATTCATATCTGCCAGCAGGTATGATGCCTACATCAAACTCAACCCCGCCCCCCCAAATCCCTCAGTGACCACACTCATCCGACTGCACCACATTTAAAAAAAATCAGTTTTACCCAAGTTCACTACCAGTGCCATTCAAGGGCACCAGACAGTATAGAGTCAGCGACCCTTGAAATATTCCTTCTAACTGGACATTTAAATTAGAAAGGACAGGAGTGAGTGAGTGGATATTTGTTTGTTTAATTGGTATGCCACCTGATAGCCAACACTCTCCAGGTAATTCACAACGATTTATAAAAAACACAAACCGCAAATACAATAAAAACAGGTTAGCATTCCAAGATGGATTATCTGTACGCTTTTGACAGCTCAAAGACTAATATTACAACATTGGAAGAACAAATGGCCACTTTTGATAATGCAATGGGTTTAAGCTTTCAGGTTTTTGAATAGGTGGGTTTTAGGTGTAATTTATGAATGGACAAATTCATGGTTTTCTGGCCTGGGATATCTGGGGTATCAATGTTAAAGTCTATGCATTAGTATCCCTAAGGAAAGAAATTATTTTGCTATGTGTAAAATATATAGGGCGACATAAATTCAGTCAATTTTCATGCAAGACGATTCTAACACTTTATTTTTCTTTTTCTTTTATTATAAAATTTCAATACAGGAAATGTAAAGCAGAATTTCCACAATTTCATTTGGTGACATAAAGGGGCTGGGTCTTTTCAGCCTTGAGGAGACTCAGAGGGGACCTGTTAGCAACATAAAGGGACATGAGAGGGTGCCACACAGAGGTGGGCCATGACCTTTTTCTTCCCCCTGCAGGGGAGGGCAGGGCATGTTCCAATGGAGCAAAGCTCAGGGAACCAAGATTTAGGGTGGATGCCAGGAAGTACTTCCTGACAGTTAGGGCCCTGAGGGTATAGAATGGGCTTCTATGGGAGAAGATTGAAGCCCCATCGGTGAGGGTCTTTAAGGATAGGCTGGACATGCACATGGTGGGCATGTCATGAGTGGAGCTGGCTGGAGCTGGTGGTCAGACTGGATGGCCCAGGAGACCGCTTCTGACTCACTCTGTTCCTCTATGTCTCTGTTTCTATAAATGCACCCTTTGCCAGTAAATCCCACTGAATGTTTCAGTGAAGAAGGCAGTTTTGTAGCTAAGGGCGCTTTCTGGACACATCACTATCTGTGGAAAGCTGGTGGAAATCTGGTGGCAGTAGACAAGACTGTATTTTGTAAGCTTGTATTCGCTATGGAAATGAAAACTGGTCTCAGTTATGTATGTCCCACACTGGTCTACTGTTTTGTGTTCCATGCAGGGCTATGCTTGAAGACAACTCAGAAATGTCACCTGATGCAGAACATGGCTGCTAGCACTGGACAGATCATATTGCACAGATCTTGTACCATCTGTACTTGTTGCCAGTACATTTCTGTGCCCAACCCAAAGTATCAGTGTTTAACTTTAAAATCATAAATGGTTTGCGGCCCAAGTTTGTGAAGGGCCACCTATGGCTGTTTGAACCTGCTCATAGGGCAGCCATAACATTGCTTGCAGGGCCAAAAGGTGCCACGTAATTACTCCTCTGTGTGTTGGATGTATGCAGGGGGTTCTGTATACAGTCCCAATCGGTTCCTTTCCACAGAAATGAAGGACAGCACAATTTCTGTGTGATCACCATGCTATACACATGATTCTTGCCTTTGGTGTATCCATGAAGAATAACATGCGCCTGTGTGCCCTTTTAATAATTTTAAGATGATGTAAATTGTACAAAATCTTTTTCAATTTCTGAACATCTTAGCAGCAGTAAGAGTGCCTCTTATTGAATTACAAAACAAAACAAAACAGTTTCTTCAGCACTCTAGTTTTCCTCAGAGGGTTCTCCTCCTAGTACTGACCCATTCCAACCTTGCTTAGCTTAAAAATTTGATGAGAACACAGCCCCAGGTTGTATGGCTGGTACACAGCAATCTAATTAACAGCATTCCATTACTTATCTGCTTTGTACTTCTATGGAGCTGACTACAAATATCTTCTGCATACTTAGTTCTACCTGCAGGCTGTTTGCTGTCCTCAAAATGAATTCTGGACACATTCTATCTCCCTCTTCTCCACATACACACACACATTCAGAGAGAGAGAAAGAGCCCTACAACATTACGGCACTTTAGCATAATAAATATTCACATAAGCGAAAATGATGGGCAAATGAATGTTTGAATGCTTGAGACGATGCTATACAGAGAAAGAAACTGTTCAGCCTCCCTGTAATGCTATCACTGACAATCCCCCAGTGAAAATGATGAGTAATAGGTTCAGAGGAAAACTTCATGCAATGCATAACTGTCTTAGAGTATGTATTGCCACAAGATGTGGTAGTCACTGGCTGAGATGGCCTTAAAAGACAAACTCCTGGAGCACAGCAGTATTGGCTGTTGCTCTCTGATATGGGACAGCTAAAGAAGTGAAGTGGAATTTCTCTGTTCAAGAGCAGCAGGACTCTCTGACATCCACAGGTTGCCTCCATGATCTGTGTGTGGGGTTCCCAAAAGCATCTGACCAGTCACTATTGGAAGGGAGCCTATTGGAAAGAGGAGCTTTGAGCCTCTTTTAGTCTGAGGGCCAAATTCAGTTCTGGACAAGCTTTGAGGTGCTACATTCGAAAGGCATGCAGAGCCAAAGGCAAATGGAGCAGGATTAAAATATCAAAATGGAAGCATATTTGAGCTTTTACTGAAAATAAAAAGACTGAGGGTGAGGCATTTCCTCACCATGTTCTGAGTGGAGAAGGGCCGGGAAACCACTGAAGGAGGAACAGTGGGGCAAAAGGGCTATAACTGTCTGGGGCTCTCCATAGGGGTAGACTGGGGCCCCTGGCCAGCTGCAGGTCACCAGCTGGCCTGAGGCACCCCACTCTAGAGAGTGTGGTCTACCAGGGCTACTCTTGCAGTTTTAACTATCCATTTAATGTGCATAGTACAAATTAGAAATTGGGATTTACAGTTAACCGCATTAGCTTGTTTGCACTAGCAAGACAGTTTATATTACGATAGTATTATCATAGAAATATCTGCAATATCCTCTAACATGAAGAGGATAGGAATAAGTTTTTTGACTATGATTTGACTATGATTTCTCTCCAAATGTGTCCAAAGTTCCCCAAACATGCATGTATCTCTTCCATTTCCTACTGAAGGAATTTGAGCATATTGGGAAATTTGGGCAAATGGAATTGGGAATGATTTTGCAAATATTTTTGATAAGCATGCACTCATTCTGATGCTCATGCCCAGTGCTTCAAAGAGAGCATGCTCATGTGTTTTGTAAACATAAACAAAATCCCTATATATCTCTAGTGGAAGCTGACTGGCATGTGCAGCTCATGAACCCAAGCCACCAAGTGTGGGGGGAAAACAACAACCAAGAGCAGGTGGAAGGGAAAAGTGAAAGGAAAATTAGACAGGGGGTCCTTGTGTGTGAAGCTGTAAAGCAGACGGGCCAGTTTTGATATGAAAGCCTAGCTGAAGCTAGAGCTATTTATGAGAAGAGTGTCAGCTGCTATGATGAGTCAGATCTCTCTTAAGACCAAGCGGGAAACATTTAGCTTTCTCGAAGAGTTGAAGGAGACTAAACGAACAGTGAGAAGCATTCTCTTTAATAGCCTATCCATGTGTCCATCTTCTATTTTGAAAGATAGAAGACGAAATGCTTGACAAAAGACAGAATCAGTTACACATTTTGAACTGAAGTCATAATCAAAGACAGATCTTACCTCTGGGGAGAGGGGCTGACCATTTTTATACCAACTGTATGAAGGTGCAGGCTTCCCAGTTGCTTTACATTCCCAAACCAAAGTGTCGTACAAAGAGAGAAAGGCATTCTTAATTCTTTTATTCCACTCAGGGAGTGCTATAGTCACAAACAAACAAGCAGAGTTATTGTAACTTTATTTTACTTGGGTTACACTATTTCCAAAGTCTTGGCACATATAACAAATTAAACCCATAAATTCACACGAAGAAGGTTATTAAATTAAACTAATGTATACAAGAGGATTGTCAAGGACTCTGTGCAGAGGAAGTAGTTATTTCTTTGTCTTTCCGATTATGAGACATTCACATGTTATGGGATGAATTAATAAAGAAATATACATTTAGAAATGGATGAAGCACACAAGAAGCGAAAATTCCTATTCCAGATGGCTTTCTTCAACTACTGCAGGAACTGTAACACTAGTAGAACTTATTGGGACATTCTGGCAAAGGAACTAGGTCCCAATCACTTGGAATAGGAGGGATATAAATAAGAGTAATATATGAATAATCATTCAGTAACTGAACAGGGCAATTGCTCAGTAAAAGGGAGTGCTCCAGCCCACCTGTCCTTCATCAAATATGTCGCCCTTGTGGAGAGTTTCTGTCGGAAGAGAAGCACCTCTTCTGCCAAGGGCGGCTCTTTGCCCAAGCAAGCGCGCTGATCTTCCAGTGCTCCGGCTGGCACAGGGAGCCTCCACTGGCAGAGGGCATCTCTTCTTCAGACAGGCATCTTCCACGAGTAAAGCGCAACAGATATGGCAAAGGAGATGTTCCCCCACACTGTGCACTCACATTATTCCCATACAGAGTGCCTGATTATTTATATATTTATAACTTTTGCATAAGCTCTCTGGGCAGCTAGGGCCACTTGCTATATTTGCGAATCACCCTTTTCCTTTCAGGAACTCAAGGCAGCCTATATAATTCTCCTCCTCTTCTTAGTCTTATTCCCACAACAGCCACCCTGTGGGGCTGGTTGGGCTGAGAGTCTGTGAGTGGCCCAGCTGGCTGCATGGCTGATCGGGGAGTAGAACCCAGATCTCCCGAGTTCCAGTCCCACAGTCTTAACCACTGCACCACACTGAGGCAAACACTTGAGCTTCGCTGCCTTCATCCGCATTGATGTATCAGACAAATGGCAACATTTTCAGGGGTGCTTTAATATATTTGACCTAATTTCATGCAACCCTGAGCCTAATTTCCAGGGCCATCTGCATGGGATCAGTTCAGATCAATGGCACAGGTGAGTGTCTCTTGCCTGGCAGCCTGCTTCATGGCAAGGAAGTAGGTCAAGGAGCAAAAGAAATCTGGGGCTGGGCGAGAGCGTGAGAGATAGAGAGATAGAATAATAGAATCGTAGCATAGTAGAGTTGGAAGGGGCCAGAAGGCCACTGGGTCCAATTCCCTGCTGGTGCAGGACACCAAGTTACACCATCCCATCAGATGCTACTTAATGAATGCCCCCAGTGATGGAGAGCCCACAACCTTCCCAGGTAATAGGTTCCATTGCTGTACTGCTCCAACCATGAGGAAATGATTCCTCTAAATCCGTTTCTTTTAACTTATGTACATTATTCTGTGTCCTGCACTCTGGAACGGATGAGAGACGATCTTGTGAAAAGGGAATGTAAGAAAGAGATAAAAGAAGAGCACTTTGGGTTCTGGCCATCCCCTCTGCTGTCTCTAGCCAGCTACATGCAGCTCCTCACAGTTTACCCATGAAAGTATGTCGTCCTTCACAGAAAAGGTTGCCCAACTTGACCTATACATAGGCTTTGTGATAGATAATAGGATTGGTCAGAAATATAAGAAAACCCCAAAGGTTAACAAAGAACGAAGGGAAAATGAAAGAAATATTACTATATAAATATAGAAAATACTTGACCTACATCTGTCCACTTCCTAGTTCCATTGGTAGTCCAATCCACCCCATCCAAGCTAAGCATTCCTTTTCCAATATTGTTTTGAATACTTGTGTTATAAATATAACTTTCTCTAAAACATGGCAAATTCAGGCATTTTCTGGTGTCCTGCCCCACTTCAAAAAGACACCTACTCTTTCCTCTTGCACTGGGCTGCCAAAATGGCTGAAGTGAACATAAAGGATTTTTCAGTCCAGATGCCCTGCTTCTAGAAGGTTAAAAGGTCCTGCTGAGGGTTCCCTTCTCAAGGACTCCCAAAATCTTGCCATTGGCACTTTTTTCTTTACCTTGAATTGATTATTTTGTGTCCTACACTCTGGTATCAGCAAGTGGAAAGTAAAAAAAGGGGAATTCTTATCTCGGACCCTTGCAGCTGAACTATTTTGGTGAACCAGTAAAATTCTTCAAGTAATAGCTCTAGAGTTACTGATTCTAGGTTAACATATTTATCTATTCCCCATACCCAATGTAAACAGAAAGTTTCTCTGCATTACATAAATACACATATAAGTTAACCCTTCTAGCACTGGTATACTATGATCTATATTTGTCCAATCTACCACTGGTGCACAATACTTCACATTCACTGCGTTCTAAACTACAATTCCATTTCATGTTATTAATCAGTTGATCTATTTTTGTATCCAATACATTCTTCTAAGGAATACATATGATCTATGGAGTGCAAGATGCATTTTGTGTTACTGGCATTTCATGTTTAACCAACCTGCTTTGCTCACCATATAAAAACAGCTGGCCTCTTGCAACATTCCTTCCTCGAATATTTTCTGCAATACATTCATAAGAAGCTTCATCTTCCTGCCGAAAGTCTGGGATTTCAAGGACTCCCTTGGATGTACTGATTTTTCTAGCCAACGGGCTGCCGTCAGATCTCCTCCAGCTGATCCTGGGAACAGGACTAAACAAACAGGCCATTAGGAATAAAGGGAGTCCAGGGGCATTTCTTTAAATAAAGGCACAGTTCCAAGGCCTTCCAACACTGTGCAGGATTAAGGCAAAGAGCAACGCCCACCCTTCCTTACAACTGGCATGGCCAATTACCTTGCCACGGTCAGTCTGAAAATGGCCTCAGAGAGGCTAATGGGGCACGCTGGGCTAGTGGGGAGGGGAGGGGAGGAGGTGTGGGCCAATGGCTTAGGAAAATGGCCATCTGGGTGATGGCAGGATGTGTGGTGTAGGGCCATGGAGGCTGCTGCCACAGTGCTTTGCCCCTGCTTTGGATGCGCTTCAGCCTCTGCCTCAGAGGCTTACATGCATTGAGGGTGGACAACCCTGGAATAAGGAACAGAGGAAGGATTTTTGAAGTAATTGGAGCAAAACATACTCACTTATACTTTGGAGTTAAAACCTAGGGATGAAAATTGTGTTTGGCTTCATGTTTTACTTGAGTATGCTGCCATTCACACTTTTGAATCTAAACACAAGTATGAGCGCATTGCTTTCAGAAAAAGCTTGTCTGTTCCTGAACTTGTGTTCTCATTTGGAAAATGTGCAATTTTTTTTAATGTGCCATTTTAAAAATACTCTTTTTAAAAATACAGATTTTCACAGTTTCTTTTGGAAGAAGGTGTGCATTTGGGTACACACTTTCCAAAAATATGCTCCAAAATGCACAATTTTACTGTAGGAATAAAAAATAAAAATGGGTCAAGGCTTGCTGATTTTTCCATCCCTAATAAAATGAAATAAAATTGGAAGACATTATTGCAAACTTGTTTTATGGGGCTTAGTCTGCTAGATACCTGGGGTTATGTGGCTGAAGAAATGGCATAAATATTTCACTTGGAACTCTGGGGATCTTGGAGACATGATATGCATGCACGCACTATTTGTGAATATGCCATCTCTTCTGAAGTGACTCATTCTGTCTTGAGATGCAGAAGAAAAGTGCTGGTGACTTGGCAGGATAAATAAATCTGTACAAGTTTTATGTTTCCCTCCCGCCAAGTAGCATATGGTGAATAGAACATCAGACATTACTGCAGCTTCATTTAGATTCTGAATTCCAATGGCCGGTTTTCTGCATGTACTGGAAAGATCTAGGAAGAGATGCATCTGCTGTTTTACAAAATACTTTAGGCCTATTCAGGCATCCTGAAACTGATGAAAGTAAATGCATGAGCTGGGGGAACATGCCAGCTTCATCTCCTCCATTGTCTTTTCCATCACCCTCTATTTGTGGAGGTTGTCTTTCTGAGCAGGTTCTCTATGTAATCTTGAACATTGCTGGAAAATCCTCTTTCTCTTTTTTATCCTCCTTATTTTTATGCTCTTCAAGTGCCTTTTCCTTACCTTTGTGGATTCATCTTTGATTTACATATGGGAAGGTAACTTAGATATGAGACTTGCAATAAAACCATAATGAGCTTTTCTGGGGAAAGTATTCCACAAGTTATGTTAAATAAATAAATAATCCTCAACTGCGAGAATATTCTCAGGTGCATGTCTCTTGTTCCTTGAACTTTGGGGGGCTAATTAGGCATTATACTCAGTATTGTTCAAACACAATTTGTCAATGGTGCACTTTAATGTAACACTTTAATTGACTGAAATTCTTTTTAGTTGCATACAGCACATACTGGGCAACCTATAAGGCCCTAAATTAAGGCCAAGTTACTTAGAATCATTGCTGAGCTGGAAGGAGCCATGAAGGCCATTAGGTCTAACCCCTGCTGTTGCAGGACACCACGTTACACCACCCCACTCAGATGGCTGTCCAGGTTCTTTTTGAATGTCTCCAGTGTGGGAGACCCCACCACCTCTCTAGGCAGCTGGTTCCACTGTTGCATTGCTCTGACCATGAGGAAGATTTTCCTGATGTCCAGCCTGAATCTGGGTTGTCACAACTTGAATTGATTATTCCATGTCCTACACTCTGGCATCAGCAAGAAGAGATCTTGACCTTCCTCTATGTGACATCCTTTGAGATACTTATAGAGGGATATCATGCCCCCGCCCCCCAGTCGTCTCTTCTCATGTACAGTTGTCTCAGTCTCTCCTCATAGGGCAAACCCTGGATCATTTTTGTAGCCTTCCGCTGGACCCTTTCTAATTTTTCTGCATCTTGCTTAAATCTTGGTGCCCAGAACTGGACTCGGTATTCCAGATGAGGTCTGAGGAGTATAGGGGAACTACTTCTTCTCATGATTTGGAAGTAATATTGCTATTAATGCATCCCAAAATGGCATATGCCCTTTGAGCAGCTGCATCATACTGTTGACTCATATTTACCCAATTACTCCAAGGTCTTTTTATTTTTCAGTTCCGTTTAGCCTGAAGGGTGTTCTCCTTTCATATGCACCTACTTGGACCTTAAGACTGACTTCAGAGCCCTATCCATGGGAGGTCCTGCTACAATTGTAAGGTGGGTAGTTACTCAGCAGATGACTTCTTAAGCAGTGGGATACCACTTGTGTAACACTTGCTCCAGAAAGGCTCACCTAGCACTAGTTTTGTGATCTTTTTAGCACCAGGTGAAGACTTTTCAATTTTCCCAGGTGCTTTAAGATTTTTTAAAAAGTTGTTTTAGTACAGTATGAACTCTTTGCATTATGACTGGATTTTATCTTAGTTCTTATTCGGGATTTGTTCTGTTTTAAATGTGTTTTTAAACTATGCTTTACTATGTTACAGTCATTTGTGATTTTGGGTTAATTTTGTGAACCAGCCAGAGAGCTTTGGCTAGTGGGTGGTACAGAAATGTAACACAAAACCTCTGATGATTTGCAAAGATAATGGCATTCTCGGACATCCCTATCCAGAAGTACACCTCATGGAGTTCAATGGGGATTCCTCTGAAGTCAGTGGATGTCGCTTGCTGTCTTAACATACCACTGCAAACCTTCCTAAGATAGGCTGAATAGTGGCATGCCAAACTGTAGTTTGTGCTTATGCTGAAGGACTTCCACGACTCATTTGCAAAATATACAATGTCATCCAGGCAAAAGGAGAAAGGGGCACATGGCCAGATGCAGAACCATTGTCTGAAAGAGATCTGAGAATGAGTGCGTGGTAGAATTGTTGCTGCTGTTTTCACAGAAAGCTTTTACAATATCTAGGAAGACTATTTGGGAACCTCGATATTTTGCTTCAGACTTACTTAAAGCATCTAAGAGGAAGCAAAGCATAACAGAGCAAAGCAGAAGGTGCCTGAAAGGTAATTGAACTCCAGTACTTCCGCTTATGCTGGAAACCAAGAATAGGTTTGTGAAAGGAGCAGAGCGCAGAGAATGGGATGGACCAGCTCCAATGTAGCAGTGGACCCTAGGGTTTATAATTGGGATCTGACAAGGATTTGGGATTGTGGGATATCGGAATCAGTGCAAGCTTATTTCTGTCAGTGCTCTTAGGGGAAAACAGGTGGGAGTAAAGCTGCCCTCATCTCGTTGCTGGCATGGACCTTGGTAGGGAAGGAAGCTGGCTGTGGGATCCTAACAGAGAGGGTGAGCTTTTCTGAGGTGTCTGGCCAGTTGAAGCGTCCCTGAAGGAGAGAAGAGAAACACTTTGTTTGGGCAGGGGACATGGAAAGGGAATTGTTCAGCTATTGCAGCCCTAGCTATGCCTTGAAATAGATGCCCTGGCTGGGAGCATTGACTAGAAACATTCTCATCTTTACCACTCCCAAACCTCCCTGTTTTTGGTATCTGAACCCTCTGCACCTGATTTTGACTCTTGTCCCTTGGACTTTGCATTGTTAAGAACCTGAAAAGTGCCATGAAAAGTTCTGCTATACTTTTCAGAGAATAGGCATGCCTGCTTGCTATGTATTATGGATCATCATGGCCAATAGCTCAGAGCTTCCAGAAGCCCTGGACTGTTCCTGTCTCTTGGATTTTTTTGTGCATGGACCAAGTGGCATGGGATTGCAAAGTGAAAGTGTTGTTAATCAAAATTTTGGCCCATGTGGGATTATTCTGGATTCACTTGTACGAGGGTTTGACTCACAGATTCAATAGGCAGGTAACATGTTGGCTCTAGAAAAGATTTTGAGGTTGAACTAAACCTCTACACCTGCGGATTTGTTTTTTCCTAGAAACCACATCTTTGATTTCCTGGGAAGGCTTACCTCAGGATTGTTCAACCTCTTGTCCTGAATTCTGCATCACAGAGAATACAACAGCAAAAGCTAGTTGTCTGGCTACAGTCATTAGCTTTGGGGTGGTGTGGAATTAATAATGGAGTCTATAGCTAATAGTAAACATGATATGATTTCTGAAGAGTATAACCATCAAGCTTTTAGCATGAGACTTGCTTCAATAAAAGAGTCTCACTCATTTGACATATCTTGTGTTACAATGCCAGGGTATATGTTCAAAGGATCAAACCCACAACAGAGAAGACCACATCTTAAATTGGTTGCATTTCAGAGGAAATAAAAACTTTACTCCATGTGAATGGCTCATTATAAACCCTAGACACAAAAGTAAAGGAGGAAGCTGAGAATTATAAATTACAAGCAAAAGATAAAGGAATGATGAGCAGAAAAAGAGAACTAGAGAGACAACAGTAAGACAAACTTGATAGACTAGGGAGAATGTTGCCTTGTTTTACATTTTTATAGCTTTTTATCATTTTTATTTATATTTAGATCAATGTACTTTAAATGATAAAATACTCCAGCATGAACACGGCTATAAACACTTCTTGAGTTTCTGGTAACATCAGAAAACACACAAGCCTCACTTTCATGATTTATTATGTCACCAGAACACTTTGAAATATTAATAGTCTTGCATTTTACAATTGCCTTTCATGCTGTTGCAAAGGAAAATAAGCATCTTTCCCACATGAGAAAAGCTGTGAACATTTCAGAACAGCTTTTAGCAGGGGCTCCGAGTCCATGCTGGTGATATTTGTTGTTGATGTTGTCACCAGTGATGCCACAGAAAGATATTTTGCTCTAATGCAACACATAGCCATGTGAGTCACACCATTTTAATTCATGTAAATAAAGAAGTACACAGGAGATTGTGGGCATGATCTTGCTTCCAAATCGGGTACATCTTTTATTGAACAACATGGGGGTAGTGGGGTTCAGCTTGCCCAGTTCAATTCAACGTGCAGTAGAAGATATCTATAATGGCCTGTGCGCCATCATCTTTTTGGTCCCAAAATTTAGTTGGATTTGTATCCTAAGAAATACGGAGAGCTCAGCCAATCATCATTCTTTTTAATGGCCTGATATGCTATCTATCTATCTATCTATCTATCTATCTATCTATTTATTTATTATAACATTTTTATGCCGCCCCATTCGCCGAAGCCTCGGGGCGGCTTACAACAATAAGATGCTAGTGCAACATGTTATAGCACCTTGCCCAAGAAGTAGTGTAACAGAAGCAAGAGTGGTTATTCTGTTAGAAAAGGAGAAGCTGAGTTGTGGATGAGACTGCTGCATGCAATTCACTTTCCAGAAGAACCTGAAAGTTAATAATGCTTTCTAAGGAGTAACAGACAAGATAAGAGATTCTGTGGCAAGAAAAAATCGGACTGTTGCAGCTTGTTGGGGATAGGAATGCAGGAAGCACCACTATGCTGTTTCTGGCCCTTGGTCCATCTATCCCAAAAGTATTGACACTGACTGACAGCAGCCCTCCGATTCAGGCAGGCGGCTTTTTAGATCTACCCAGAGCTGCTTGAGTTAAATGTGGGATTTCCTGCACGCACAACATATATTCTGCCACTGATAATGAATTGATCCTGTTTGTCCCCAGCCAATCATTTCATAAAGCTATTACTCTTCAGAGATCTGCAGCATTTCCAGAAAGTGCTACTGCTGCAAACTGAGAAATAGGCTCCCCAGAGAAGTTTGCCTGGCACCAACTCTGCATTCATTTTGGCACCAGGCAAAAACATTTTTCTTCTCAATCCATTTTGATAATGTTCATAATTGATTTAATAATTGATTTTAGATATTTATTAATTTTGGGGGGGTTAGTAAATTAGTATGGCTTTCCGTCTCACCTTGACATGTTTTAATTATCCTTAATGATTTGTTGTGCATTTGTACTTTTCTGCTTGTTGTATGTTGCCTAAGAGTCTTTTTGGACTACTTGGCAGCTTATAACTACAAAAATGAATGAATGAATAAATGAATGTGCACAACTGTATTGGAGATAGTAATGTACTGAATGAGTGTTCCTAAATTGAAGATTAAACTAGAGCAAATAGAAGTGTTTTTGGACAGGAGAGTTGACTTCTTTTGAGGTGGTATTTAAGTTTGCTCTGGGTTTAGTAGCACCTTGGAAGCAGAGGGTCAAAGTTGGGAGTGGCTAATCTTGCTGTTGGATGCTTAGGTCGTCCCCTTGGTGGATCCTGGAGGCAGGGGGCTTTCAGGAGGCTTGACTGGTGTGTCAACTATCATGAAGCTTTATTGAATGAGGCTGATAAATTGGTTTCCAATTTATCAGCTCACTTTGGGGGCAGAAACAGCCTTAGAACCTTGCCAGATCACTTATACCAAGAACTGTGTTGATTCTGCTCTAATTCACAGAATATTACTTAGGGAAAAGTGCAATATCTAGGGCTCATCCTTGGGACAGAATTCTGACTTTCTGATTGGCAAAGGATAGAAACAAACCTAAAACTGCCTACTCCCAGAAATGTATCATTCCTGTAAATGTAGAATTTTTGCTAGGAATAAAAGCAGCATCGATCCCATTGGTCATGGCATTCTTTTGGGACATTTAACTATTACAGGACTTGGGGCACAGTGGCTCTGTGATAGCATTGAGCTGAAAATGCACATATGGTGGTGCTTGAGGCCCCATCGCTCAGTCCATTGGCCTTTGGCCATGTGGTACCACAATGCCCTATTTTATCCTTCTTTTTAGAAGAAGGCTGATGCACAAAGCTGATGGGAGCACTCATCTGATCCAGCTTTACCTCTGAGGTCAAAAAGGTTGTGAAAATCCAGTACTGTTTTCTGGATGAGCAAGCTGAGGACCAATCCAGGCAAAGTGAACATTCTCTTGGATTACAGGCAAGCCAGTCTATGATTATGGAGATGGTCTGTTTTGTATGGGGTTGCACATCTTTTGAGCTGCTGAATGCCCAGGTATGCTGTTTGGCATTACCTCTGGGTCCAGCATTGCTCTCAGAGGTATACATATTGTTAGCTTGTGCTGGTATGCCAGCCGCATGCCTTCCTAGAGAAACTAGATCCGAACAGAGTGCTCTTTGTCTTAATCACCTCTTTTCGATGGGATGCCTTTGAAGAGTTTTTTGTAGCTGGTACAAAATATGCGCACTTTATAGATCATGTTGCACTAGTATTATTCCAACTGCATTGGCTTCCAATTTCTTAGAAGCCCAATTCAAGATGCCGGTTCTTTTCTGTAGAGCCCAAAACGGTTTAAGGCCATGCTATCTAATGGGATGCTGACTCAAGATGAGCCTGTCCAAAATTTGCCATCTTCGTCAGCGGCCCTGTTATAAGTCCCATCACCAAGAGTGTCTAGCCTCATGCGCACATGGGCCAATGCCCTTCTAGAGCAGGACCCCAACTGTGGAACCCCCTTCGTAGGGAGGCTACATGGCGGACTGCAATTGTTTCATCCTAGTTGGCTTTGATACTCTACTTCACAATCTGGCACTTTAAGATTGCTTGCTGCTTTTACTTGGTGTTTTGATAGATATTATTCAAAATGTTATTAGTGGCATTGCAATTATTAGTATTGTATTACAATTATGTGTCATCTTGGGAGCTCTTAGGGCTGAAAGGCTATTATTATTATTATTTACAACAACAAAAAGAAAGAGGCTAAGATAGCTAGGGCCAGATCATTGCAATTTGGTAGGCCAGACTCTGCCAGCTTGGCACCTTTCCACTGCTGTTTTTGGATGGCAGCATAATGCCATAATGACATGGTGACACTGGCTCAGCAATATGAAATTTGCACTCCAACACGTTGGGGAGGAGCCCAGCTGGGAAAGAATGCAATAGGTATTCTAGTCTAAGAATGCCAGCTAGTGTGTGTCCTACCATCTTTTTTCCACATTGCATCTGTTCACGTACAGGACAGCGGAATAGAGTTGAACCTGGAAAACAGCTGACCAGGAAACCCTGCTTTAATTGAGGATACCGGAAACTTTATCCACACAGAGTCCATGCTTAGAGTTAAAAGCAACTGAGGCCTTTACTGTCAAGTGCTATTTTTCATTTCTAATGTAGACTTGGGCATTTGGTAGCCATAATTTGCTTCTAAGACTGTTTGTACTTATTGGAACTCTTTTTTCAAGCTTCTGCCATCTCACTCACATAGTGAAACATTTTGTGATCAGGTCAAATAAAAGATGTAATTGGAGTAGACATGAAGTAGATTGATCTAGATCATGGGTGGCATTCAAGAGCACTTCACGGACTTTTTAACCAATATCATATATTTAGCTGTGGGCAAAAGGCTCCTGTCCATCTTATACTTTTGCATAGTTGTTTTCACTGAAAATGTTTTTCAACATATATTTCAATGTGATTTTAAATATAAATATGTGGACTGATTAGCATGCGGTAGATAGATATTAATACATAGAAAAATAATCCCAAAGTCATCATTCACTTGGAATAATTTTTAGTGGTATTTATGCTCTTTTCTTTTTTAGTTAGTTATTTCTATAGCATACCTCTCCCCATAAAGAAATTTTAAAAATACTTGCTTTAGAGAAGAAAGGGAGGGTGTCAGAGGAACTAAATTACGATTTTGTTACCTGGGAATGAACCATTTACATATTTTCTGACCTCTGAATGCTCTGTTTAACCTTTCTTGTAACTTCCAGAATAAGAAGGAAAAAAAAAACTGGCATTGAACCATCAAAGCTCAAGGCAGCACTCTATGAGGAGAGGGCTCTTCTGTCAACCTGTCATCTCAGGTTTACTTTGGCCTGTGATGAGGCTGTCGTCTTGTTTTCCTTTTCTATACCAAATACTCATAATTACTTCCTCAGGGAACTTTTCCAGCACACGCTCTCCTCCTCCTCCTCTTCCTCCTCCCTCTCCCTTTTTTGTGTGTCTGTATGTTCTCCATGAGACCAAAGCTGTCTGATACATGAAAGCCAGTATCTGAAGAACCATTGTTTTTTTGGAATAAGTAGCTGTAATTAGAACTTAGCTGTACTTCATATTCTCACAAGAACTGCCATTTTATTTCAGTTTCAGGATATGTGTAAGAAATCCAGGTAAGAGAGCAACTGGCATAGGGCCTCATGAACAATGTGCGCTACTGCATAAGCTCCTTCATCCCGTGGTATAATGGCCTAGACCTTTCTCGTGCTCTTGCACTGTATTTCATATGAAATGCTACAAATAACAGCTTGCAATGGGACTTCATATTCCTGTCTTACACTCCGCATCCTTCTGAGAGTGCTGTGGGGTATAAGGAGGACGGAAATCCATTCTGCCAAAGCATCCATTCCAAAGAGATGCCATTGCATTTAATCCACTGTTTGCTGCATCTCATGTTGCAGGTTTATAGTTAATTTTAGTCCTGTTTAGAAAGGGCACTTAAGTTAGAATAACCTATGGCCACTTTTCTTTCTCTTAAAACAAGTAAGCAGCAGCCATAATCAGAATTTGCAGAAATTTAGAAAAGTGGGAACCTATTTGGGATAAAGAAACAGATAAATTTTGTATAGCAGACGTATTTCAGCCAGGATAACATGGACAGAAATTAGGATGACTCAGTGGGAATGTGAAATGTAAGTCAAGCATTTTCCTAGCATTGTATGAACTTTTTAATGCTATCAGCTAATGCTATTTTAATGCTATTTTTTAAAAAATATGAAAGTGTGGAAACTTTTTGAAGAACCCTCGTATACGTATATATGCACGTATTCATGTGTGTGTTTCTCTGTATGTATGAATATGTATGCCAGAGCCAGTTTTAGGGGGTAGTGCTCTAGGAGTGGAGACATAAATATCTGGCAGGCCTTCTGGCTTACCACGCTGCCATCCATCAGGATTTGCTGCAATAGAAGTGCAAGACCCTGACAATCCCTGTTGCATCTGATCTCTCTGGGTGAGTTGTGTTCTTTGCCCACATGTGCTTCATGTCCTGCTGTCCTGCACCTGAATCTTTCTCCACTGTCCATTCTTCCCTTTTCTTAGGGTCCTTTAAGTACATACATACAGATATAGGTTTTAGAGCATTTATAAATTAACACATGCATTTTTTTGTCCTGTAGATTTCAATCCTGGGGATATTTGGAAACTACCACTGCCCTAGTTCATGATGATTAAAGAAAAATAAATGTATAGGTAACACATGGAAATGTGACATGGACCAGAAATACACAGACTGGCCCTGCCGTAAGTATCCATCTTCTGTAGCCTTCATTATTGGACTGTTAGTATTTCAACATACCACATCCTCTTTGATTTTTATTTTGATAATTATACATAAAGAAGATTCTATAAATAGTTCTAACATGCATTATATTCATAACATAAACAGGAAATTGACTGAACACTTCAATATAATTTACTTTCTATAACTGTTTTTCTTTCACTTCTTGTAATATATTTTGTAGATCTTGTTTTTTATTAAAAAAATAAAATTTTGAGAGATTTAGCTCTACTTTAGAACAGTAAGATTGCTGTCCCTTCTAACACTGCTGCTAAATTGCTTCAGAATGCACATCACATTATCTTACATGGGTTAGCTCAACAGCAATCCTTGCTCCTTGAAGCTGAACCTCATGAGTGTAAGTTTTAGCCTTCCCCAACCTGGTGTCTTGCAAAATATTTTGGATTCACTTTCCATCAGCCCCACCTAGCATGGCCAAACTTCAGGAATGTTGCGAGTTGTATTCCAAGACATCTGGAATGCACCAAGTTGGGGAAACCTGATTTATGTTATATGAAAAGTATGGAAGACAATAATCTCGTTTCATTTATCTGAAAAGAGAAATACAGATTTCCTTTCACAAAAAAGTCTCCCTAGAACCAGTTGAATTTAATTCTGTGGAAAAATATTTGAAATTAGATATTGGGTTCAAAAACTCTGTGTCTGCATGACGTATGACTCTCCATGCATTACGAAGGCCTGCTTAGCAGTGATCCATTAGAGCTAAGCAATGGAAATATTTTAACAAGAAAAAAATGGACTCCTGTAAAATGAACACATTAAAAATTCATACCCAGAGAGAAAGATTTTGCTACTGTTCATTTTAATAAAAGTGCCAGTGTTTTATGTAATAATTTAAGCACTGTAGAAAAATACAGGGTTTGAATTAATGGCAGAATTCATTTTATGACCTTAGTTCTACAAATACCCATTAGAAAGTAGTCCCATATTCACTAGTGCAGAGAGTTTTTTTTTTTTTTTCAAATAGTATAATCAGAAACAGATTCTTTGTGAACAGGACTCTACTGTATATTTACTCCTGATACTACAAGCAATGGTATGATAGTGATTTAAATCTCTTATTCTTGTGATTAAGAGTAATTTAAAAACCTACAATCAGCAAAAATATGTCCAAAATGCTGGCTGGTTTTATATATGAGTGCATGGAAAGTGCATAGACTTTTCTGATTCTGCCAGTCATGTTGAAAAAAAAAATCAAAGCAAAAATGTCCATTTACAATTTGAATGTTACATTGTTAACTTCAACATTTGGAACTGAAATGGGTTAGTAAGGCTTGCAACTCTTGACTGTTTTGGTTTATGCAAAGGTCAAATATGAAATCTGATAAATTGACAAATACTAATTGCCATTGCCTTTTTCTATCCATTATCTATCCATTACTATCAAACAACAAATATTGCATGTTATTAAATGTTATAAGATGAACATAACCAATTATATTTGACATATAATATTAAGTACTCTTGAGAGCCAACCATTAATATGTCAAATGGAATATACAAGTGTTTCAAAAATATTTTGCAAAGAGAACTACATTCTATGTGTAATTATTAAGATTTGTTCCATGAGAAAAAATAGTAACTTGAATACATAGCTATTTATCTCCCTAAATAGTTAATATGGGAATGATGGATGTGTTCCAGGACACTCCGTTCATGGGGCAATGATGCAGTCCAGCAATGCTCCCTGTGAACCGCAGAGCATCTCTCACACCCTGCGCAAAACATGGCATTTCCATGACATACATGGACTTTCCAGGGCAGGCATGTTGCTATGGAAGGTCTTATATGAAGGCAGAAGCCCACTATACCTGAGCTCATCGTCGCATAAATGCTCGCCAGTTATTAGCGCTGGCCTGCACCATATGCCATTGCAGTCCAGCAGTCAGCTAATCAAGATCATATCTAAAATCCTGAAACAAAATATGAATGTGTAGGATCTAAGGACTAAACTATACACCACGCTAATTACACAGCATTCTGCAATCATCATTGTGATTACTGTAGTGTAAATGTGCAGGGGTGCAAACCTGAACTGATCTAAACCTTCCCTCTATTCCCTCCCCAAGAACCCACAAGTGCAATTGTGCTGAGGCTAAATTTAAACATACCCCCCCGCCCCTCCGCTTCATTCTTGGGTTGTTCATTTCATGACAATGTGCACCACCCAGAGAGCTTTGGTGGTGGACGTATACATATGAAATGCTATGCTAAATGAAATGCTAAGTATATGGAAGAAATGCTTTCAAAGCCACAGGTGAGAACATGGTCATGTGTTGCACTGAGCAACATGTTCTCTGATATGCTGTGCTTATCGCTATGCCCTCCAATTTCCCCATAAAGTGAACTGAGTGTATAAATGTGCATCTATGGTAGTAAAGTTACATTTGTGGTTAGTCTGCCTGGGAGCTTCAGAGCACCCAGGAACATGGGCTGTGGTTGCTATTTTCATTTATGTTCTGCAGAAGAGACATTCATAAGTTACCAAATTAAAAAGAGAAGAAAAATATTTTCTTCGAAGTGACAAGTCTAGTCACAGTGGACATCAATTTCAGTTTGACTGCAACAAGAAAAGAATTACCAATAAGCAAACTGTTGTCTCTTCCCTCAAATGAAGGCGCGTGCAGAATAACACTCAGTCAATCATACAGTATCTGCACTGCATCACTCATGTCACCCATGTCAGGGTGCCTCACAATAAAATTAAATTTACGGCACAGATAATTAAGACCATGCCTGGTTAAACAAATGAGACAAAGCAGAGATTAGAAAGTTGCCGCAGCTGCTTCTGGCTTCAAACACTGACACGAGAGAAGAATGAAGTTCCAAATGGGGATCATAATGAAGTAGTTCAGCCCTCCAGTGCGTGGGCTTGATTCCTTAGGCTACACAACTAAATGAATGCATATATCTGCAAAGCTCAAATAAAACCAATGGCTCTTACCTCCAAGTAAAGATGCCTTGGCTTGCAGTGCTACCATGGGGGCACATAGAAAGGAGGGTGGCAGCTAGGAATGGATATATGTTGTTCACTCTATCCCATTTGTGTTCCGTGGATTATCAGGTGTCTTTCATTCCACTGACAATAGGAGATTAGGAATGAGATTCTGTACACCAGCACCGATCTGTATTAGTGCTACAGGCAAAGGGCTGCCCTTGAAGGCTGATCTGACGCTGGGGCTTGTGAGAAATGTGGCAGCCAGATTAATCACTGGCACCAAAGTTCCAGATACGTAATACCAATTCTGGCCTGCTTGCATTGGATGCCAATCTCCTTCTGAGCCCAGTTCAGGGAGCTGAGTTTAATCTATGAAGCCCAGCATGGCTTGGGACCACAATACCTGATGTAACACACCTCCCCAGTACAACCTACTTGGACACTACTGTTGAGATCTGAGGCAGGCTCCTCTCAGTGATGGACATGAATCATGTGCCAAGCTCCCCACTGAGGCTTTCCTAGCACCAACTTTAATAGCTTTTTGGCACCAGGCTAAGACTGTCCTCTAGGGCATTCAATTGGTTTGATAGTATATTGGGACATTATGTCAACTACTTAGCATTGTCAGCTGCTTAGTTCTAGCAACTTTATAAGCTAGCATTGCTTTTTAAAAAATGGTTTAAAAAGGGGGTTTTAAATTCTGTATGGTATTTTTACGATATTATTTTTCATCTTAGTTTATTTTGTATTGTGTTTCTTCTGCTGTCGGGAAGTGCCCAGAGAACTTTGCCTAGTGAGCAGTATAGAGAACCACCACCACCACCTAAAGAAGAATAGCATAATTACACCAATTCATTAACTTGTGCTGTTGCTAATGCTGACAACTACAAATCCCACTCGAAAAGTGGAAATCAGGCTGCTGCAAATCTGAATAATCCACATGGCTTGGAAAAAGCCTAGAGCCTCAGGGAGTCAGGTATTTTTCTTACTCTAGTCCCATGTATTCTATATACACAAACATAAAGGGTTGGATATGGACTTGCCCCGTCATGGCTTGAAGACCTCCTTCTCCTGCTGGAAAGGACCAAGACCCAGTGGAAACCGTCAGTGGGAAAAAGGGAAAAGACCACTTCAAATGATGGATGCCCCCTTCCAGCTGCACTGGAGGGTCCTTTTTAGGGGGCTTTGTGTGATGTAGTGGAAATGCGTGAAAACCATGTTTTTTCCTCCAGCAAGAGAATCCTCTGGGTAGAATTTCACCCACAGATCATCCGAAACTAACCCACAGACATCCCAGCCTAGTTCCTTCTTTCTCAATCCTCTCAATAATGTATGACTTTCAGTTTTTTTGTTTGAAAACTGAGTAAAACACATGTTCATGGCCTTTTCAGAAAGCAACATGATGCCAAATATTTGGATAATGTTCTCTGGTGCCTTGTCCCATGTTTGGAAGTAATGAGTATGATATTTTGTTTTGGTGAAAGATAGGGTGGTCTAATTGTATTGTATTTTATCTGGTAGCTTCTCAATTTGCATAGCTGTAGAATTATTAGATTTCTTTCTATGTGGTTGGCTGTAGAGACCATTTTCTTTATTTGGTGCATTTGTAAACTTATGCAAATTTATATTACCAGCATATTTGATGAAAACTCAGATAATTAGTCAACTTAGATTTCTTTAATTGCATAATAGCCCTAGGATTGTGCTAATAGTTGATTCACTGTCTCTATGTTACGCTTTTTTGCTTGGCCAATTCAGCTCCAACTGTGATTTTTTTTGTGGCCTATTATGACAAATAGTTGTATTAAAAAACAAAAACTGAGAAGTCTGCTGTGGTTGTAATTTGGCTAAGCCTTTTCTCAGTTCCCTAATTGGTCTTTGTTCTGTCAGGTACTTCAGTATAAATGTGTCTTCTCCTGTCAAATAATATAAAAGACAGCAAAAGCTAAATTAATCCTTTGACCTTCAACTTTTGAAACTAATCCCACTAAGAGATCATGCACACAATTTGTGTTTCCACTCATAACAAGGAATAAGAAGAGGACAGGACTGAAATAGCATCTTGCTGCTGGGGTGTCCTTGCAGCACCTCCTCTACAATGTACAAGGATTCTTCTTTGAGGAAAATTGCTTTCTGAAAAATGCTTGCCTCTCTTTTTTTAAACATCAGAATGTTTAAAGGGAAACAGCTTGTTAAATAACATGGTGCAGGCTTCCTCAGCTACTGCCCTTCAGATGCATTGGACTACAGTTCCCAACATCTTAATGGCCAGCTGTGAAGGGATAATGGGCACTATTGTTCAACATGTACAGGGAAAACGAGATCGGGAAAAGTTGCCTTAGAAAAATTGCATCAAAATGTGAATCAGTAAGAAAAGGAAAGAGAAATAGAAAACAGAAATGTCAAAGGGGGCATTTTGACTAGAGTAGTGCAAAAGGCAAACTCACTGGAGACAAAATGCTTTCGCCATTTGCACTGTGAAGAAATTGGTTATTTTTTTCTTCCAATTTCTTGCTCTTCCTCACTGAGTGTTAGCTATATAGATACCAATATTGAATTTAAATTAACCTTGAAAGGGTATTGAATATCAGGATGTTCTAATAAAAAAATGTTGTCCATAGGCCTTGCTTTGGTGTGATAACATCAGTGGGTCTTTGGCATAGTAAAGCTTTATCTGGGACACCAAGGGAACAGCTGTATCTGGGCAAGCAAGACAGCGAGCTGGTCCAGGGCAGCAAACCAGTGGCCAGACTAAAGATGATCCAAATCCTTTCCCCAATTCCTCATTTACCCTTTTGTGAAACAGAGAGCATGAGAGGTCAGTTGCTTTGGTGGCTATGAGTAAAATTTTGAGGAAATTTTACGGGAAGGCTTACCTCAGCTATACACTTTTCCAGTATTTTTCAAAACGTTGCACCCATTCTGCTTGAGGGAACTTGTGGTATGCCTGAGCGGGAATGGAATACAGCACTGGATGGACCATTGATCTGATCCAGCATGGCTTTTCTTACTGCTAAGAATATGAAGAGGGGGGCAGGTGTTTACAGAGGGTGGCCCTATGTTTGAACATCTGTCAGAGAACAGCCCTTTATTGGAAGAAGGAATGTCCAGTCCTGCATCTAGTTTAAAGAACAGAACTAGAAGAAGGCAGAGCAGAGGCCTTGAATTTGCCCATCCACAATTAGCACCTGAACAGCAGACTGAGTGGGACCACAAGTTATCTTGTTAAATTCTTTCCAGCTAAGGCAAAATATACTGTTTTCCCTTGCAATTATAGTAATCATCTCTACCTTCGCATCTAAATCTATAAGTTAGCACATGCAACTTTTGTGCAGTCTTCTTTCCTGCATTTTGGGGCAATGCAGATCCTTTTCTTGGGCCAACCATCTGGCAGAAGTACTGGAGGAAAACAAAATGGCTGCTCTAGCTGCTAGATACAGAGCTCTCCCACTCTGCTCCAGATCTAGCTGCTATTATATTATTATATTTCCTTTCTATACCTCCTCACAACTGAAACTCTCCGGGCAGTTCCAACTTACATATTCTGGGTTCAGCTTACATATTCCCATCTGTCCGGACAACTACGTCTAGCTTCACCAGTATGCTCTCTTCCCACCTGCCCAACCCCTTCCCTGCTCCTTGCCTCTTTTTAAATAGTAAGCCTGAGTTCAGGGACTGTCCAAAGATTCATACTTGTAAGTTGCCTTGCATTTTCTGACTGGAGGGCAGGATAAAGATGTTTTGACTGAGCAAACAAGAAGCCCAGTCTTTCTAATTCTGGGAACTTCATTTTGACAACACGCGGCAAAGACCAGATTTGTAAGACAAGTACATGTACTTCTAATGGAATGTTCCAATTTTGAAAACATCTTTTCTGTTTGCCCCGTGTTGTTTCTTCTTTTTTGTGCATATTTGTGGCTCCAGCCTTTCAATTCTACTGCATGATTTTTAAAGGAAATTGAACCACATAACACACAGAGCAATGTAGTTTGTGTTCGTGAAACGTAGTCAAAATAAAGATTAAAAGCGACTGATTGGCTGTTTGATAGGAAGGTGGAATTCTGGAGACAGCGACACTTAATGCAGTCCTAAGTATTCTCCTGAGCAACTGAGAGCTTTTCTACATGGGACTGTTGATCCGCTGTGTCAACATGTGGTTTTGTCACAGAGCGGGATCTATTCCTGGTGGCGCTGCGGTATAGCAGAATATCACAATCACACAAATGAAGAAACATCTTTTTGTTCCATTTGTTTCCAAAAACAGCATTTTCAGCCTTTATTGAAAATGAATATGATCTTAAAAGGCAAAAGAGAAACTGGTAGCCCGTGATGTACAATAAGTGCCTCATATACAAAAGCTCTGATTAGCAAGTTTCTGGCTTTTTATGAATAGCACTAAGCATATTCAATCCAGACATTTTTATTTCTTTCAGAGTGGGAGGGGTGCAAAATATGTGCAGTCAAATAACTAGCTGGTCTTTTGAGGGCCATAGCTACTAATTTTGGTGAGTGGGATAGCTGTTCTTTTGTCCCACAGAAGGCCCAAATGGGAGCAGAATGGCCTAACAAAGTTAGGTCCTGATGCAATGTGGTTACTAGAGGAATTATCTGAATGAAAAGGATTGCTTTATTTGCAATTTGGGGCATTTCAATAGCAGCTTTACTCCTGCAAGAAGATGATGGCAAAGCTTTTGCCTTGCCTTTATAAATAGAGAAGAACTAGAATGTTCAGGCATTTACCTTCTAATAGTAAGTCCTGCACGACTGAAAATGAGCATATTTTGCCTTTTTCCAAAATATCAACCTGCCCTCACTTTTGTGAGGAACTCCTGGCCCTGTGGATATATGTGTGGGACATTTGACCCACTTCTAGTTATGAGCATGCAGTCCTGAATCCAACACTTCTTTCCTGCAATGCTAGGTTGTGTGCTGAATTCAAACGACAGAAGAAGAGTAGAAGGTGTCTTTCAACAACTCACACATAAGCTGTGGCAGAAGTGTGTGTACATGGAATGAAAATGAGAGATGAATGAATACCCAAACCTAAGAGTTTTCTTTGTTGGATTGTTGTTTATTAATTGCAAAATATTGGAGCTTCCAACCTCAGCTTCTTCTGAGATTATGTAAACCATGCTAGTTATAAAACAACTAGAGAACCCAATTTCAATGGCACACAAGCAAGCTTAAGTAAAGTACCACCAAATCTTTTTCTGTTAGGGGCCTATATATGCATTGTAGGTAAATAGTTGTAACTAGATAGCAGTGCCTTTCCTCAATGTTTAACCTTTCCACATCTCTGTTCCACCCTGGCTACTTGTTTGCTCTTGCAGCAGCAGTGAAGTTTAATACCCTTGTGTAATCCATCAAAGCCATTTACCCCAGTATGACTTTTCCAAAAAAGTAGGAAGTGGGAAAGGGCTGTTGGTGTTCAGCTACATGAGTGTGTGTATAATTAGGTTCTTAAGATACATCTCCCAATATCACCCTGTTTTCCTGTAGCAATCTGATTGTCTTTAGTGCTATTGGACAACAATTAATGCAAAATTCTACCCAAAAGGACTACGTTGGGGAATTTTCTCCATTTGTTTTAATGATGTTTGGCTTTCTGTCATTCAATCTGCATCTATCTGAAGAGGAAAAGGAAATGTAAGCTCTGTTATCTTGATCTGTAAAAGCACCCAGGTTGTGCACAGAATTTACTTGTAGTGAATTGTTTGAAATTAAGCTTTCAAAACAGACGCATATGTACAGATCTCACTCTCACTTTATATTTAAGAGCCACCAGCTTTACATGAATGAAGTAGGGTCTGAGGCAGCAGAAATTATTTCAGTAGTTAGTTTCTCATATTGAAGGATTTGCTAGAATTTGCATGTGTATGTATGCTTAAAATCAGCATATTTCAGCAAGAGAAATAAGAGTTGCAGATTAGGTCAGAATCATACCAGCCTTCTTCCCCTGGCCAGGAAGGGAGATAAAGTCTGGGAATGCTAGCAGATTCTTTGGGCAAAGTATGCAAAATAAGCAATTCTTTGCATAAGCTATGTGAAGTACATAATTCTTTGTGCAAAATAAGCCAGCTACATAATTCTTTGCACAAAGTCTGCAAGGCCTCCAAGTCACATGTACAGGAGCTGAACTCTGGTTCAACTTGCTTCCTGCCAGACACCCATTCAAACATGTGGTGTAGGGCAGAATTAGGGAAGAGAGAAAGTGTCTGGGGAGCTGAGCTGAGGAAATCTGATGGATTCTCACTCTAGATTCTATTCCCTCAGACTTAGCGCTTGACTAAGGAAGCTGAGGTATATTATTATTATGAGTCATTTCATCTTGGTACTAACCTTCTGGACTCTCTAGAAGGTTTCAAGCTGTTTGGGTAGTTTACTCCTGGTAATCTGGAAATGGTTTACAATTTACAAAAGGAAAAATAAAAACAATTTCATTGAAAATCCACCTGTTGCATACAGTCTGACGGCAAGGAATGACCAAAGGAAAGCCTTGGTGCATCTGAGCAAAACTTCATGGAACTCCTAGCTAAAATAATATTTGAGCCATTTGTGATCAAGAGATATCCCTAAAATCCAAATCATTACCAGTGTTTGACCAGCTGCATTACAGCAAACAATTATGACTTTTTAAAAAAGTAAATGAGAAAAGCCTTACTTTCCAAGGGCAAAGCATTCCAGTTTAACGAGGGACCCTTTTGCTGCCAGTGTGGTTTCTGGAAAACATACTTCAATCTTTGGCTCATATTCTCCCATCACACCTGTGGAATATCAGAACAGTGAGTGTCCCAGTTGTGCTTCAGCCCTGTCTACAGAAACAGAATATTCGCCTCAAGTATCAGATGGTGGTCTTACTTGTTCCCTATTCTGGCTCACACTGGATAAGCGTCTTCCAGTGAGAGCAAGAGTAGGTCACTGTGGATAACACCATAGCAGTGCAGGCCTTATAGGAAGTCCACAAATCAGATCACACCAGTGAGTTCCCCCTTGACATCTTGGTCCAGATTATCAGAGGAGGTCAATACTTGGCCACTGACAGATCACATGTCACACTTTAAACATTCCTACATTGATTGGTATGCATATATAACTTTGGATCCGGCCCCAAAAAGGTGCTGAACAGAATAGTAGCACATATAAGAAATAGCCTACCAAGCTTTCAAGCTTGATTTCCCAGCTAAATTCTCTACTTCAACAAACGTAATCCTGAAAAAGTCAAAGAGGAATTGATTCTGGAAGCTTTTCAAAGTATGATAAGTGTTCAAAGGGAAAAAAAATCCTAAATATAAGACTACGTCTGAAAATGTCTTTAGAGCATGAGTTCATACTGATATGTACACCACTTCATACTGCAGTATTGAGTGACAGCTGAAGCATTATGAAATGCCCATTGCAGAATAAACACTCCAGACAGTGCTTTCCTATCACATGCTATTGCCTAAACAAAACATCCAATGGGAAATTTGCACATTCAGCAAGAAGTAATTGGAGTCTTGAGTAACGGAATAAGGCATTAACGCTGCAATCTTATTTACCATTTCCTGGAAGGATGCTCCATTGAACTCAGTGACAGGCACACAATGAACTGCACTTGAAGGGTGAAATCTTAAAGCTCCACACCAACTTCTTGGTGGCCACAGGATTCTTCAGCATCTCAGAACCAAGGACCCCTGACCTCAGTGCTCAGGCCATGACAGCTGAACCTCTGGCTCCCCCTGCCCCCCGCTCCACAGCCAGCACCAGCTGCCCCTTCAAGAGCAGAAATGCCCCCCACAGAGGGAAAAATGTGGG
Organism: Varanus komodoensis; assembly: GCF_004798865.1. Lineage (NCBI taxonomy): Eukaryota > Metazoa > Chordata > Lepidosauria > Squamata > Varanidae > Varanus > Varanus komodoensis. The sequence goes on from NW_025336347.1 coordinate 5,173,901, forward strand.
TGGGGAGCGGGGAAGCCCAGGCTGTCTGTGTTGATTCCTACTGGAGCCCACTGCATGGTTGTCTCGACACCCGCTGAGTGAGCCATGGTGGCAGCCAAGTTCACCACCACTGCGCCTGGCACTGGAGACACGCAGGCGTCTGAGCACAGAGGCTTATGGGCAAACAGAGGAGAGCAATAGGATTGTACCAGAAGTGGTACAAGTGAACTGAGCCTAAGCATCCTTATTCTGTGGACATAACTCACAGCCAGCATGGAGTTCAGGGCCTTCAAATGTGTCCCATGACAAGCCACCAAGCTCTTATTCTAGCAATAGACAATCAGAGGCCCAGAAACCAAATCTGCCCCCTTCAAAGTGCTTTCTATTAGGACCTAGGACAAGCTTACTGATTCCCAGGACCCACAGCTTCTTTTCTGCTACTCACAACAACTATTCTCCCCATATTATTATTTTTAAACCAGGAAGACAACACTTTTTAGTATTTGCCATTATTTTATCAGTCTTGAGTACACTGTGAGGGGCCAGAATGTGGAGAAGGAATCCCAGTTTTAAAAAATGTTGCTAATGGATTTCTCAACTACATATTTTCTGCTGTGAACATTTAATTAAAGAGCTCTCTATAAAAGGATGCCTTTCACTTCAGTGACTAAGCTGGATTAGATCTAGCTTTCTGCATCTTGAATTTGAACAATGAAGCCTGTCACATCTGAATTTGAACATCCCTGGAAGAATAACATTAGTACGGGAATTAGGATTCAATTCAGCATGTTTCCTTCCACTGAAATGTATTTGGTTCACTGTGTCACTACGATCGGGTCTAATAGTTTGTCTGCTTTTTCCAGGAAACTCTGAAAATTTTAATGATGTAATGCAGAGGCTAGCATTTCTTAAGAGAGGACCTCACCACTGCACCAAACCAGGATTTCCAAAATGCTCTGGGAGAATAAATAGCACCTAGTAATCTAAAATGCATTTCAAAATGCATTTATACCCAGTTGTATCCCTCATTTACTCAAGCTGTTCATTTTACCAGGAATGGCCAGATCCAAAATAGGACCTCAAAAAGAGCCCTCTATTAACACAAAGAATAACAGCAATCCGCTTATTCTCCCTGCAGTGTTGATTAGTGCTGTGAACTTAACAGGTCATATCAATTACATATTAATTGAGCTTAATTAAGACTGTAAATCAATCAAACAAAACCCTTACCATCATTCCGGAGCACAAGTGGTGTGGGTGGGCCCTGCACACTTTGCTTTGCTTTGTGGTTTGTTACAACACACGTGTAGTTGCCCACATCAGACGGTTCCACTTTAGCGATATATAGATTTCCTGTCTCTTGAGAGACAAATCGACGAATGTCCTCCTGAACATATAAGGGATTATCATTGAAAATCCAAGCATAGGATAAATCTGGAAAACATCAAACACTTATTTCATATGTTTTCCTAACGAAGGGCTGAGACTTAGCACTAACGGAGGTTACATATATTTCAGTACATATAATTTATCTCCAAGTTTTTATTTATGTTAAAAAAACCTGGCCTACATAAAACAGATCCTAATATCAGATTACTATTCTCCCATCTTAGCAGAAAAGTCATTACTTCAAAGGAAAACAAAAATGCCAAATGCCACAGATCTTCTTTATCCATGTGCCTATTGCGATGAGGCAGCATCTTAGCAAGCAAACAGATATGGCAAGGCTGCTGTGTGTTTTACAATGCCTCCAGGGATCTGGCATGGAAGAAAGGCAGACAGTTCACACAGACATATTCTGGACTTGTTGAATACACAAATCAGTAATGACTTGACCATCCAAGGTTGTTCAAAGTCAGCTTCAGTGCAGTATTTATACCAATACAGATGGTTCTAGTCAAAGACATCAGTGTTAGAATCAGCCCTGGTAATGATGAAGAGGGCAGTGTAGAGATGAGAAGTTCCATGCCGGAGGATGTTAGAAAGTTGGACATGCATGCATTTAAGAGTTCAGTTGATAATTATATGTGCAATCAGTTTAATATTAGGTCTAAGGGAGTACAGTGTTGCCAGTGGGTGGATTACATTACCCTTGCGGAAGTAACCAAGATTATTCTTCTATTCTAAATCTTCTGTCTCCATGCTACTTTCATTGGGATGATTACATAAAATCTGGCACCATTTTCCATTCCCTCTTCTGGCTTGTTGGCTTTGGTATGATTTTCTCTAAGCAGCTTAAGACTAAAGGGCATGAGCAGAGATAACAATCTTTTGCATTCCCTGTTTTGACACACACGTGTGAAACAGGAAGCATAGGATGGGGGTAAACTTGGTTCAGGCCAAGCATAGGATGATGGTAAACTTGGTTCAAGTGTCAACACAGTCAGCTTAGAAAGGGACACTTTTTGATAGCCTGTAGTTGCCTAGAGCTTCATATGCAAATTGTGATGTCAGTTTGTAAGTGCAAACAAAGGCAAACAAAAACAGACAGAATGGATTTGTATGCTGCCTCAATCAGCCAGTGAAAGCCATTTTCCTTGTGCAATTCAATTCTGAAAACAGTGCATGAAGTTAACGCTTTAAAAACAAAAACAAACCCCAAGTATTATGTTTCCTATAAAGTGCTCATCTGTTAGTTTTGCCATTCACAGATAATTTCTATTGAGATAGGAAAACACTTGGTTAGACTCATAAAACTAAGAGCTGTTCAGAGCCCAAAACCATATTGGGCTCCATGTCTAAATTAATCCTTCTTTTCCAACTCCACCCCGTGAAGTGGTTTTTAAACATGTACAGGACAGGTGCCTGTCCACATTATACACAGGGATTTTAAGTGGGTTGGTGCTGCACACACACACATACTCTCTCTTTTACCATTATCTCATAGCCCATCTGTGCCACCATGAAGCCAGTGTGCCTGGAAAGTCACACAATTGCCACCTCCTGAGTTGCAGACAGACATTAGCCAGACCTTGGCCTCTGTGGACTACCAGTGTAGCTGGGAATGTGCCCCAAGCACTTTCTTTTGGGCTTAACCTTTACCGCCTGCCCCACGTTAAGGCCTGAACTCCTACATTCACTTTTCTTTTCCTCTTTACCCATAGCCGCTTCCTTTCGGTACTGGTAGCTCCACCTCCTTTCCAGTTCCCCTGCTGCTCTGATCCGTGTGACTCATTACCCTTTTGTTCAGTGCCTTCTTTCTACCTTCTGTCACAATCGCTCCTTCCTGCTGCCTGGAGTTTGACAGCTGACTGTGGAGCTTTTGCTATCAAACTCCGGCAATGGCAGAAATGGCATGGAAACTGTATTTTTTAAATAAAATGTGGTAAATCAGAAGTTTTGGGAATCTAACAGTTTAGCATCCCTAATTAAATGTATAATTCATGAGCTTGGAACTTTTTGCCAACGGATTCATTTCAAATGTTGCCTCTTTCCCTGTCCGACTCCATGCCATCATCAATGCCATTTTACAAACATTATTTATGTCTCAGTTGCAACATCAGCACGGTATGATAATGAGTCTGTAAACACCAGTGGTTTCTGTGGAACTTTATGCTGACTTCCTATAATACTATGCGACTATAATTAGAAACAGCATGCCACTTGGGATCTATCAAAGCTCCTCTTCTGAGAGCATTTTTTTAAAATCCTAGCTCTGGAAGGCGCTGCGCAATACGGTTAGGAAGTTAATAAAATCCAGCAAGAGAAAGTTGGCAAAATAATACGGCTCTTTTGGACTAGGGATGAAACTACGATTTGCAGGAGGGTGGGAGCTCACATGCCACATCTGCTGATCCTCCATCCCTTCCCCAAAGCCACCCAGTCTGGCTGCCTTTTGTAGTGGGAGATAATAGGCCCTGACACTGCTGTCAGAGCCCATGACTTCGGGCTGTTATGGAGTATACAGCAATTTAAAATCTGTCTATTATAATCAATGAAACCTCCATGCCCTGCTGATTTCAATAGACAAATTTAAACCTGCAGAATGTTCCAGAATGGCTGGTAGAGGCAACACATGACAAAGGGATCTTTGTCGTGGGTTGATTTTTATTCCCCACTCTCATCCGCTAGGCCAGTTTGGAGCATGCAAGCAGGTTGGATTTTGTTTACTGAAATCAAGGGATCATAGAGGTCTTTCCCAAAGAACTGGCAGAGGCACAAAGAAAATGTGACCTTGGGACAAGAGGACCTTCAGCTGTAGGTCCATGTGCCTACTCAGCAGCCCTTTAGGTGCTTGCACCAGGCCTACTGGACTAAACAGAATCATTAGGGTTTTCTAAGTATTTGCTGCTCTCTTTCAATATGTGCAAAAGTCCTTGAGCTTTTGTGATATTTGAAGCAACTGCTTGTAAATATGCAAATAGTTTAAGCAACAAACATGGAGGTGTTTGCACATCCACAGTTTGGAGATTAACTTCAGAGATGTCCACTATTGCCGAACTTCTCACCATGTGTGCCCTTCATTGGTCATGAGCTATCTTCAATAGCAATCTATCAAAGTCAGTATCTCCTGAGCAGAATCCTTCAGTCTGCAGAGTTCTTCCAAAGAAGAATCACCGCTGATGCAGCCCTACTGGGCACTCCTCTAAGGAGGGGTGCAGCAAACCCCGAGAGGGAAAGTATTCCCAGGGACTACTAAGGAAGAAAAAAACATTCTCTAAGAGATGTGGCTAACCAGAGAATGGCTCTGATGCAAAACAAACCAGGCTTCAGTCTTTTGGACAGTTGCTGTCCAGGTAAAAGTTTAAGACTCAACCTGTGTTTGATTTGTGCCAAGCCTATTCCTGGAGATAAACTAGTTAAGGGGAAAAGAATGAGAGAGCAACCTCCTGTTAATGATGGAGAACCACCTTGTCCTGGTTGAGAATACGGAGTAAGCATCCAAAGACAAGGCATTTGTTCTGAGGCCCTTCTGGCAGAGGAAAGATAGCGTTTAAATTTCAGAGAAGAGGTAGCCAGTGGATCAAAATGTGACAACCTGACCGCTTTTAGAAACCAATTCCGATTCCATTTGCTGAACTCAGGGGCAGTGGGAGTGTTGGCAAATGCAACACCCCTTAGGAACTTCCATGTGTGAAGAAAGTCAGCAAAAGATCCCTGTCCCCTAAACCCCAAGACTATATTTAGGGCTAGAACTGGCCTTGAAAGATAGAGGTGCTGAGACCCTTCCGCAAATCCACCTGGAGAATTTTCAAAACCACAGACACATAATAATCATCCTAGACCAGGTGAGGAAAGTCTTCCAAGTACCTGTTGATAAATTCTGTTGGTATAACTACAACAAGAAGTAATGAGGGTGTTCAATACCACTTTCTACCCTAACCCAGACTTCTGAGCCATTGTTGCTCAGCCTCTAACTGGTCATTCAGAGCATCACCAAATAGGGATAAGCAATATGGCCTTAGGAAAATATATCCCTGTAGGGAGAACATTTCCAGTGCTCTTCAGGTGACATATTCACTCAATCTGGTAACCATGGCTTTCTTGGCCAGTGCAGAGTGACCAACATCACCTCTGCTGCTAGCTGGTGAACCCACTCAGTCACTCACAGAATGAGTAGAAATGAGGAAAGGCTAGAGCAGTCCTCCAGGCCAAAGGCAGGACAGAGCATCAATCTGCACCGCCAGCAGCTATGGATGCCTTGACAGGAGGTCTGACTAGCTGGGAGTCTTCTCTTGCATCTTTTCTTAGTTGGCCTTTTTTTCCTGCAAGGGTCCAGGGTGTGGGCAGCAGGACATCAAGCAGATGCACTGGAGCCAGGCAACAAGAGTCAAGGAAGTACAAGTTTAAAGCCCAACACGTGCAGAGTCAGCATCACAAGCAGTCCAAGGTGGGAACCAAAAGCACCTCAAGCAAGGCAGAGTCCAACAGGCAATAGCATCATCATACAGGCGATGGGGCAAGTACCAGCAAGACAATGCAGCAAGGAGAAGGTATCCTGGAAAAGGGAGACAAAGCAGGGTCCAGGAAGGGCTATGCAGGGCAGGTGAGAAGAAGCAGAACAAAGCAAAGATCCAAGATACAGGAGCCGGCTCCAGAACATTGGAGACCAGTGCTGCTGAGATAGCTTTTAGAGGAAAATCCTGCTCTTAAATAGCTTTCCCCCCAGGGCTCCCAGGTGGTGCTCATCAAGCTGTAGCAGAGACAGGGTCTAATCCTGTAACTTCCAGTCATTTTCCTGGTGCTCGATCAGCTGATGGAGCCTTAGAGCAGCCCATGCCCTGATGTTTCTTCAGAATGTGTGTCAGTGCGTGAAGACTGTCTAGAGAACCTGTGCGAGGAGGGTGAAACAGATGCGTGTCCCTTCTTTCCTCTCCTATGTTTGGATCCTTCTTTAGAAGAGCAAGTATACCTCTTCTTCTTCCCTTTATGGGATTTGTGAGTCCCTCGATGGGAAATAGAGTGGTAGGGATTTTCCTTTCCACCTAATAGTGAGTGTGACCTCTCGTAATACCAGTTGGCTGGCTCACTCTAGAAAGCTGAGGTGGGGTGGACAGGTCCTCAGAATGACTTACTGCTGCCAGTTCATCTGCAGGATCCCCAGATCACTGAGGACTACACTCAGGAAACCTTCTCCCAGTGATGGGGCCACCTGTTAGCACTCCTCAGTTTTGGGAATGACGTTGTTCTTGGAATGTGTTTCAGGACCAGGATGACATGGATGCTTCAGCAGAGCACCAGGCTGGACAGCTTATGCCAAGGCTGGCATCTCCAGGTGTTCAGGCAGGCCCTGGGGACAGCCAGTCTGCAAGTGCTGGGAGGCATCTGGGACCACAACCATAGGGGCCAGTCTGATCCTTGGCTCCATGACATGGTGCTGGGAGAGAAGGGCTAGCCAGCTCCTGCATCCAGCTAGGAGGTTTACCCAGTTCCAGAGGGGTGAGGTCCAGGTTACTCAAAACAAGGGATCTTGAAAGCAGTTCCTAGATTGGGTTCCATGCACCACTCTGTACATGCTCAGGGACTCTTCCTGCACTGGCTCTGTGCAGTTGATGCTGAAGGGACAGAAATTCCTATGATAAACTAGGAATAGGTAAATATTTGGTTTCTTAGCTTGTTTTAAATAACTACTTTCAGATATCTTCATAAACTTTTGATTTAAAAATGAGTGTGAGAAAAAGCAAAAGCCAAATGCTTTGAGAACTTAACTTTTAACTTTGAATTTCTCTGTATCCAACCACATTTATGATCCTAAATTAGGATTAACTTTCTCCTTTTTTCTGATGTCTCCTTATTTTTAATGTGGCAGGCAAGTACAACATAATCCTTTCTGAACTGGAGTGGGAACAGCTGTATCTATTGAATTTGGCCAGTGTAGATGTGTAATAATTTCCCTTCATTTTTATTATAACTTACCAAGATTCACAATTTCTTCATAAATAAGATAAAACCCATTGGAAGGGTTTTTTTAAACTGAATGCAGGAGAAAGGAAAAGTGACAGATTAATACTTCCCAACTAGAAATCATATGGGCATTGAAGCTGGTTTACCATAGATTGTGGCACAAGCTTTTAAATAAAACACACAGAAGTACATTCTACCCATCTGAAATTTGTGCAAGCAAATACTATAACATGCAAATAAAACATCTTGTGCTACCTCCGTGATGTGGTGGAGGACCACAGAGTAGAACGACTCCTTGTCCTTCTCTGACAGATACGGTGTTTCTTGCTTTGGTTTCAAAGTTTTCAAGATCTTGAAGGAAAAGAAAAAAACTGTGATTACAAATCTGTTAGAATTATCTGCATTTTAACCATGGGGCTAAGTTAGCTGGCTATGCTAAGATGACTGTAGGATAGGCATGCGAGGATATCCTGTATGCAACATCAGTGTGCTTTGCTTTTTCAACTTAAGTGTTTGCATTCCTCCCTTGTGAAAATATTGTTTATTCAGATGTGGCTGCATTGAAGTGTAAGCTGTTGCGGTCTCATAAATACACTGTGCATGATCTTAGGGTGGATGATTCTAGCTATTTACTTATAAACAGGGGAAACATTGAAAATGTTTATGCAGTCTTTTGACCATATGTCTTTTTCTCTGCAGGAAAGGGGAATTTTTCAACATGTTTTATTTGCTCCATTCCTCTATCCCCAGTTTGGAACATTTACCCCCATTTTGCAAAAGGCAGATCTAGCCTAGACTCATGGTGAGCCAAACACTTTTCCATTTGTATTCTCTGGGATATCCATTTAGGCAATACAAAGTTCCTAATCTGTAGTTTATATGTCATTTCAGTTTAGGCTTTCACATCTGCTCAAGTTCAAGACAAAAACCAATGGACAAAATCAAAGGTAAACTATATTCTAAACCTCAACTTTAAGTAAGCAAAGGTGTGATCCTATACTTACATAGGAGTAATCCCATTGTTTGTGGTGGCACTTACTTGTAAGCAGACATGTATATTTGTACGTATTGCACTATAATTCTTATGGAACACATTTTCACAATTTCAAGGAGGTTGTGATGCTTTACAGCAACTCAAAATGAAATAGTTTCCTTAACAAGGAAATATTGTTAGGAAGGGTCAAGAAAGTAACAAAGCTCAGGCTTGCCTTGTTCTCCAGCCACATGCCATTTCCAGTGCTACCTTGAAACATTTGAAAAATTCATGAAAAATCGGTCACATAAAAAATTCAAATGAAAATTTTTTTGAGTGGGGATGGGGGTAAAACAGCTTTTGGACTTTTCTCAAAAACACCATTCTACAATGTTTGTCCTTGTGAAAAAGAAATCCGTCTCAGGTTAAGAATATCAGAAGAAGGCCAACTTCCCTACCCCAAGGAAAATAACATGTGTATTATTAGTTTTTTTTTTAAAAAAAGAAAAGCTGCAAATAGACGTGTTCGTATAATAGTCTAAAAAAATGTTTACCATCACAAAGCAGTGGTAACTGCAGTGAAACTAGTTTCTTAGCAGTTGAAATCATTAATCAGCTGACTTAGGGACCGAAGTCTGGAAGGTGGAGTATGAATCATCATCATCATCATCATCATCATCATCATCATCATCATCACTGAGATCACACACAATACTTGCATGCTTTACTAGTATTGTATAAAACACCATAAGCTAATAAAGCTTTTTGTGTTATCAAGGAGAGCAGAGTGGAGATCAGGTGTTCAGAGTGGATTGCGATTGCTAATAGACATTTAAGGAACAGCAGCTCTATTTCACAGATGGCGTCCTCGCTAACTGTTTTCTGCAGAAATCTATGAATAAGTTATCACCTGACTCTCCATAATTCTCCCTTCCTTCCTATGCCTGCATTCGTCTTACTTTGTGAGCATCGACTTCTTTCTCATTGCATTATGCTATCGGCGGCAACTCCCTTCCGATTGGCCCCCCTCCCCTCCCCTCCCCTCCCCGTCTGCCCCCTTTCAGCCCTGCGTGCTGGCATAGGAAGAAGGGCACAGTGAGCAAATTCCTCCAACCTGCGGTGATACCGCGTAGCCTGAGCACAGTGCCCAGGTGCGAATGCCTTCCTTTGGAGTATGGTGTGGAGATGCCAGGGCTCAGCTGCACACAGTGGCAAGTCATCACTGTCCGCAGGACGCATTCGCAAACCATGGCAAGCATGAGATATGCTTATGGCAGGGAAAACATATGTTTTCCTGTGTTAACCAAATTAGATTATCACAAGAACATTACTGATCTACACTGAACCATATGGGGACACTTCTCGAGGATGCTGGGGAGCAGGTTGACAGAACAGGCAAGTTGTTCAGCTGGTGTAATTGAGAGCTCTTGCGTTTCGCTCAGGACACGCCGGATCAACGTTGCCTTTCTTAAAGCAATCGGATGGCTTTCATCAGAGGCAGCACAAAGAGAGGCAGGGAACACCCAGGATGCTAGCAGCAGTTGGAGGGTGCTGCTTCCTTTTTCCTGGCAACTGCAGAGGCAGGAAGAGGGGAGAGAGATGGTGTGTGTGTGCTTCAGGATGTAACAGCAAGCACATGTTGCAGGGGAGAATATGTATATGTATGGCTTGTAGCACAACACATATGGACCTTGCTGTGCTTTTGGATGGGCAATATTCTGTGTGAATGTATGTATGAATGTATAAGAGAGAGAAAGTGGATTTGTCTCTGTTGTCTATATTTGTGTTCTGACCACAAGGTCTGACTGTTTGGAAAATTGTCTGATTCTGCTTGGCCCAGTCTGGAGTCTATCCAGCTTGACTCAGGTGCTGCACCTGAGTTGAGATCCAGAAGCCCAAGGATGATGCTTCCTATTAACTGTCATGGAAAAAGTAAAACCATCTACAACATTTTTCACTATAGGTCAGTCATGGATTTGTAGACAAAATAGTAAGGGGCTAGGCCTGTCATGCATTAGCTGAATATATGCAGGGAATTCTGTTCAAGATACACCTTTACATTTGGGGAGTATCCAAAAGAAAACGCATTTCTCCTCCTATATTCTTTGTGTACCATTCTTCTGAAATTAAGCTGGCCCTAGCTAAAAACTTCAGGGTATAAGTGCAGCAGCTTGTGTCATTACATTTCTGGCTGCTAGATTTAGTTCCTCTTCTCCACCTCCATGGTTTTGGGGATTAATTTTATGAAAACATCACGGGTACAGAGATGCCCTTAGGAAATGTATTTGCAAACTTTTATAAGAATAAGTGCAGGGGTTAGGGAACCATAATTTCCCTCCCCCAAAACAAAGTGATTGGACATACTGTAAAATGGATTAAATGTACCCTGTGATTAGATCCACCCTCTCACTTTCCTCTTCCTCTCCTCTATCAGAATTCAGAAAAATGAAAGCAAAGCATGTTATTTTTAGATACACACAGTTCATATTTCTGAAAATGTCTTGCAAATGAAGCTTTATGGAAAATTCGGCTTCAGTTCTGGTCACTTTTGAAATAAACCTGTTTTGTCATGGAAAGCACCAAACTGGTCTTGGGCTTCAGCTGATTCTGATGGCCGTACTGTGTGTTTGTGTGTGTGGCAGCTATCAGTGGAACCCTTACACTAAAAAAGTTCATCACACTTCATGTAAATATTCAAGAATATAACAACAAAAATGGCAACAACTTGAGAATAATCAACAATCCAAAACACTCTAATTGCCTTGCACAGCAATTATCAAAAGATGGGCAATTCCACAGTGATTACTGAGGTGTTTAGTTTAGGTGACAAACAACATTATCTGGAAAAATGTACTAATGTAATGTACACAAACATTTTCCTCCTCAATGTTTTTATGATGTTCCCATTAGTACTAATAAGAGGAACAATCTGCTACAGAAGAGAGAATATATTATCTAACTTCTATTCCCGCCCCCTGCCCCCAATCCTCAATGTTTAATGCCAACAATTAGCATCAACACCACTGGCATCTGGAGTTTATCATTTTGCTTTAAGTTAATTGGATCACAAGGCAATCAAATGATAAAACCAACAAATTATGGGGCTAGGTAGCAAGAATATGTGGCAGAGGGACCTCTGCTTTGTAAGACCTGATAAGCACAGAAGGAAGCTCACCTGTTTTTTAAAGCTTGGGCCCTTAAAACATAAACAAGCACAATTTTGCATTGGCACTAATGGAAGGGAAAATCAGTAGGCCATTGCAAGCTAGTGCAGAGAAATGAGGGGAACTGGACCCAAGGCTGACCCTGGCAGCCCCTGCCATGCCTCCAGAATGCCCCTGAACCCACCGCTAGAGAAACACAGCTGCCAGAGTTTTGTGCTGAAATACCTGGAGATTAGGCATTGTCCTTTGCATCCTATGGGCTATAGGGTCCTGATGGAGCCTGCTTCCTCAGCACCTTAAACCCATAACAGGCCAGTGGAAAGGCTGCAGATGGCAGCCACGTTATTATTGCACATGGCAGATGTGCAATAGCACATCCTTTCTTCCCTTGTTCATTCACTAATTTGTAATCTTATGCATGTGCACTTGGTATTAAATCAAAATAGTGGCTTATTCTAAGAAAGCATATGTAAGATTGCAATCCTAAAGAACCATCCTATAATATACAACGATCTGTTGTAATTTCACTGTTGTACGGTGACTAGAGAGTCTTTATGAAATACTTGGTGTCTTATAAATATAAACATAAATGAATGCAATGTCTTCTCAAGAGTACATCCCCCCTGCACTCAATGGAATTCATGTTCCAGTAAGCACAGGTACAGTTTACAGCCTTGGTTACTTCCGAGTCCCATAGACGTACTTCTTAAATCAATGCCAACTATTTTTTACATATTATATATTATACAAGCAACCTTTCATTTTTCTAACATCTGATCCAATCCAATGCAGCTCTACAAATAAATACTACTGAATTCAATAGGATTTATTCCCCTGGAAATACAGCCTTATTTACTCAAAGCATTCTGCCTGCAATTAGGACAAGGCAGTTTACATAATACTCCTGCTCCTCTCAAATTTATCCTCACAACAACCCTATGAGGTAGGCTGTGTTGAGAGTCTGGAAATGGCCCAAAGTCACCCAGTTAATTCCATGGCTGTGCAAGGATTAGAACCTAGATTTCCTGAGTCCCAGACCCACATTTTAAATCACTACACCGCATTGTCTCTTCTGTTGTTGTTTGGTTGCTAAGTCATGTCTGACAATTCACAATCCCATGGACAACAGTCCTCCAGGCTGCCCTGTCCTCCATCATCCTTCAGAGTCCACCCAAGCCCACAACCACTGCCCCAGTGCACTCATCTAGCCTCCTCAATCTCTGCTGTCCCCTTCTCTTTTGGCCTTCAATCATTCCCAGCATCGGGGTCTGAAAAAATCCTGCTTGGAATTGCCTAAGAAACAAAATGCTTCCAAAGTCTTGCTCCTAGAAGCCAGTCAGACTAGATGATTTGCCAGGACAACCTATGACAAGGTAGATCCTATGTGATATTGGAGCAGCATTTATGGGAATAAATGCTGGTGCATTTAATAAAAATCAGGGTGATACAGTAGCTTGGATGGTGGGGATGGACATCTGGTTTCAACTTCCACTAAGGGTAGGCAAGACCTATCAGTGATGGCTAGATCTTGCCTCCAGTATGTCTCCAGTGGCTGGAACATGTGTGGGGATGTGGTACAATGGTGCTCATGTCCCTTTTGTGAGCTTCGCAGAGGCCTCTGATTGGCTGCGGCATAAACTGAATGCTGGGCTAGGCAGGTGTTCAGTCTGATCTTGCATGGCTGTTTTGTAATTTTATGTGTAAGTGTCACTGTATGGACTTGGGCTTATTATTCCCTCCCAGCTTACAGGGTTGTTGTGATTATAAATTTGATGAAGACCATTGTAAAGATAAATGTGGCTGATTCAACTCAATTATAGCAGTTATCTAAATCAAGCCATACTCGGAGAGCATGATCAGTCTGGAAACTGTAACATTCATAAGGTAAACAAGTTAGAATTTGTGCTAACTTGTTTTGAGAATGAATACTAGATAGCCTTGCTTCCTAAATACCAAACAAGGAAATAGGAACATGATAAGAGGTCTTATGAATAATTTGAACATGTGAAATTGAGCACCCTGCATAATTACAAGCAGAATCAATGCTATGACATGCTTTCCTGAACTTTTGATTTTGTTCCATAAATGTTTTGTCATCCTTAAATATTACCATTGTGATTATAGTCCCTTCCTGAATAACACTAAATTGAACAATTAGGAGTAGAATCACTTCTTAAGCTAAAGAAATATTCCAAGAGGGAGTGGAGAATCAGTGAGCATTTTCATATTACTTCGAAGACTCTCTGCTTCATGATACACCATCCCATTCATCCTTTTACTTCACTCTACAGAAAGTGATAGATTATGGTATGACTAATACAACTGGATATGATGAATCACAAGACAATTCTTCATGCAAGCAGATGTAACAGAAAATTATGCACTTAGCAGTTTTCAGAGTGAGCCTATTGTTGAGATTTGCATAAGCAACAGCACCATCTGTGTTCAGGGGGCCAAGCAATTTGTTACCTACATTACCTTGTGATGCTAATTACACACAAATGGTCTTTACTCAGGAGGGAAAGTCTTTCCTCACTGTCATGCTTTTTGTGTTCCCAGCAATCTCAAATGGAGGAACCATCCTTCTTTACTTATAAAAGATATAGGTACTTGTAGCAGTGTTATAACCCAAGTACAAATAAACCCCCCCAGCTCAGCCCAACTTAATCATGAGCTAAGCACACTGAAACCACTCGAACAAATTAGGCAGAATTAAGAAGTCCCGTTGCTTTTTATTGAATCTTATTGCAACTGACTTTAAGCACATTGAAGATTTCATGTAGAAAGACTAATATGTCCTAGAGGTAAAACAGGAAGGCAGGACTCCAGGGAGGGGGGAGGAAATGGGGCACATGAGAATTATCTGCCTTCCGAGGAAAGGAACCAAGTGGCTCCATTGTATTCATGGCATCCACCACTTGCAAATTCGGACTTTAGCTCTTAAAAACAGAAATGGAACCTTATTTCCTGATTAGAGCACTTCAGTAGACCATTCAATTCTAGTACTTGTTTTAGCACTTTCTAAGGCCCCGATTCTTTGTGCTTAAGTTATGGAACGCTAACATGCTTCATTATGCCTTAGACTACTACTCATTACTATTTATTACTAGTACTACCCTGTACACGTGCGCTCAGATGTAAGTGCCAATGAGCTGAATGGCCCCCAGCTGCAGGGAAGTGTGCAGGCATCATGGATATCTAAAGCTTGAGTTAAGAAACAGATTGACTTGAGTATTTCCCCCTTTTTTTCTTACTGTTTTGTCTTGTCTTAAAACTAAGTTAAAACACACTTATATAAGCTCTCTGAATTTGAAATGAGAAACTTTGATGGGTTCCAAAACAGTGACATGACCATATGGTTTTTTTTAGAGATATAAAAGCTTGTGAGGGCATGTCTCATGTACTGAAAGAATCCCACTTAAATTTTAATACAGCCAGGCAATCAGATCACTTCTTCAAACTAACCTATCACAAGTGTGAAGTCAGTAACATAAGCTCACTTCTGAAATAGCAAAGCTCTAGTCATCATAAGCAATGTATCAGACTTTTGGAGATCAGTGACAGAACCTGAATCTGAGTGTGTTAAAAAGGGAGAAGAATATGAAAAAGGAAGTATTTCATGTTATAGCTACAGCCAGAAATAAAGAGATGGACAATGCATGATGGGAAATTATGGGAGCGGCAAGATTTTGTCCTGCCTAAACACGTGTAGGATTACACCATGAATTGGATTATACCAGGAATGGACAACTTCAGGATATCTAAATCCATCCTCCGCCCCCACAGACTACTATAGGGTACCCCATTCTCCTGCAGTGGAGAAGAGTTTTAACAATAACAGCATGTTTTAAAACGGAATCTGAACTAGCTACAGAGTGCCAGGAGGGTCAAGGTTAGCTTGTTTATATTCACTCCGTTTTGTCCAAATTACCATGAAATGTGTCAGGAAGGCTTCAGAATAGCTATGCCAGATGCCATTTTGTTTACTTTTTATTTTAAAAATCTGGAGAGGGGCCATTACAGCCACCTGGGGCCCACAAGTCACAGTTCACACAAAGAACCTCAATGGCATCAACCATGTGGGTCTATTAACATGGACTCATAAAGGTCAGACTACCTCAGCCCTTAGTATGCAGCCTCCTGTCAGTCTCCATTTGCTGGCCAAACCTTTTCAGGGCTGAGGGTGCTTTTCTTAGCCATAAACTGCTATGGCAGTTTACCCCATCACCAAGTGTTGTCCAGCATTATCATGAGAATCCCCCCCCTTTTTTTTTTTTGCCTTTTTCGTACTTCTGCACCTCAGCAATAACTCACCTCTTTGGGCTCCACCTAAACCGTCTGCCCACCTTTGACCATCTTGGTCTAAATAGGCCAACCACCTCCTTCCCAACTGTAGATCAGTGCAGAGCAGGCCAAACAAACAAACATGGTCTAGGCAACAGGAATGCCATTTTTTGGCCCTGTAGGCACATTTGACAATTTGAGAAACTGCCAGGGCGCCATCACCAAATATTTGTCATGGGAGGCATGGTTAGAGATAAAGGACAAGGAAAGTGCCCAGATGACTAGGCGCTTGAAGCAGGGCATGAGCCCACTAAACTGCTCTTTCGAAACCAGTGTGTTTGTGTATTCTCTTTCTTTTTTCTTGGGACATTCCACAAAGGGAAATTGCATTCTGTCCTTCCCACTGTCCTAATCTGAGCCCCATCATATAATCCAGACACATAATAGCAAATGAAGCTTTCAGCAACTGGAGGCCCTGTCTTTGTTTAGAACTGATCCTAGCTGCTGGTAAGAAATTTATTTATCTGTTTCTTTTTGAAGGAGGAGTAAGGAAAATTAGTAGCTGCCAAGAAAGGTGTCCAGCAACTGTGTTGTTTACCTTTGCATAGGCCAGTCTGGACCTTTAGCAGGTAATTCCTTCTCCTTCCAGTCTGTCCATCCATGGTAAAGTCTAACAGCAAGTGTATCAGAACTCCACCTTCCACCAATATGTAGTCCAAAGCCCTGCACCTGCAGTTAGCAGAGGATGTATCACGTGGCTGTTCATCCTGGCCCCCATGTGCTCAGTTCCCTCTGGGGACAGTCACAAAAGGAAAGTATCGGAGCCAGCATTGGACTGAGAAAACCAATTATTTTTACTGATTCTATGCATACCTATGCAGAAGTAAGTCTCACAAAGTTTCTGGGTGCTTACATGTAAGCAAGAGCATATAAGGTTTCAGCCATGGTTTTTGTAGACTTGTCTGAATTTATTTTTTGGGCTGAAACATTCAACGGACCATTTTCCCCCTTTTCATGCTCTAAACCTTTGAGTTTAGACTTAGAGCATGGCCAGGGATCAATTTCTCCCATTTCAAATGTTGATTCCTGGCATGTACATTAATGACAGACCAATGAGAATTCTCCTATATTTCCACTGAATCCTGCTTTAATATTTAATAAACTGCAGGGCCTACAGGACTTGTGATTTATTAGCATGGCTGCCATGCATTGATCGAGCTCCTAGTTTAACGAAGTGCTATATCCCCGCTTCCTATTTCATCAGTATCCATGAAATCCAAGGGATATCAGTGCTGGGTCCTGCCAAGTGTCCTGTTTTTAATGATGGCAGGTTAACAAATTGCATCACAGTGTAGGAAGAAAATTTGTGCAGTCATATACAGTGGCCTAATGATAACTACTCAAGGATTCTGAAGGTGTTCGCTGGTGAAAAGCCTGAACAAGGATGAATATATTATCTAAGCCTTAAAAATGAAAGGAAGACGATGCAAGGAATTACAGACTGATTAGTTGTTCTTCAGCACCGGAGAGGAAATTAGACCAAATCATACAACTATTTGGTTTTTCAGCACTGGAGGAAAAACTGTGTTGTAATCAATGTGGATTTGTTAGCAATGATCAGGCCGAACCAAAATAGTTTGGTTCTTTTATAAAACTTTCTTCTGAAGGGCCTATTCCTAAATGACAGACTCCTGAAAATGATTTAAAAAAATATGTGACAAGATGTTTCTATGAGACTGATAAACAAGTGATTGAAGTAGAAGAGTTCATCAAAGAGCAATAGTTAATACATTGCAATAAAATGCAAAGATAGATTAGTTGGAATCCCAAATGCATCCTTTCTGCTATTCCTAGTCAATCACCCCATTAATGGGCATCTCTCATAAATGGAGTGTCAATTGCTGGGCATCTGGATTTTGCATCACATGAAACAAAATGACATATTGGGTGCACAAAATAACTTGCACACATTGGGTGCAAATGACTGCTATAGAAACACAGGACTGCTGCGGAAAGAACAAAAGAAAGAGCCAGCCTGTGTAGAGGTCTCTCCTGCTACTGTGTCCTACAACTTATCCCATGTCCTGACAACATCGATATGTGTTGTCTTGCCTCTACATCACTGGTTCTTGGTGGGGAGTGGATAGCAAAAAGGTAGTGTCGTTGCATGGCATGATATTTAGGGGATAAATTTGACATGGGGTGCTGTTTTTGGCACTATCCCTGTGCTGCTGTTTTCAATAAACTTTAGTTGTATCTTTTAGGAAGAGAGGGGAAAAGTTGTAAGATTTTTTTCTTAAAGAAATGTCTACTTTTTAGAAATGCCCTCATTTACTAGAGGTTCTTTAATAGGTGTGTTTCGTGTCTGCCTTCCTCTCGACAGACAGCATGAAATCATACTGTACATGAAAAGAAAAGGGACATTGAACATCACTATCGCAGGCACAGTTTCATGGAGTGTTGCTGTGGGGGAAATATGCAAAATCAGCCATTTATGAAGCGATTCTACTCTACATTCTCAGACAGCTACTGCCATATATGTCATTAAAGCAGTCCAAAGCATTTTGGAGGGCTCATTTGCACAAGCAGACCCTGAGCATGTAAAAAAGCAACCTGGGAGCTAGGATAAGCTAAATACAACAGCAACCTTCCTGCCATACCAAGAATAAATGTGCAAGGATCTGTCTGTGCTTTCTTACAGCAGTCTTTTTGGTGAGACGGGCAGAGTTCCGCGGTCTCTTGGGATTAGACACACAACAGGAGATGTTCCTAAGGGAATCCTGTTTTCCTAATAAAGCAGTTTCCTGGAAAATTAGGGAGACATGAAACCTGTAAGAGGAAATGCTTAGAGCACCAACTTCAACAAGAAAGAAGCCTGCATTTTTGCAAAATGGATTTTTCTTGCTTGCTCTGAAAACATTTGTTTTTCTATAATCTAATGGGATTAGAGGAAATCATACTTGGGGCTACTATTAAATGCCATTATTTTAAGTTTTATAAATATTAAAAACAGTGTTTATATAATAAAAGAATTTCTTTCTTTTAAATGTATTTTTCTTTTGCTAGAAAAGCCTAATTTAAAGCAAGAGTAATTTCTACTTCACATTCTGGGAGTTAGGCCAGTTGGAAAACATAGTTAGGTATACTACATGGTGCCCAGTTTGGGAACTTGGACTCTTGTTGTTCCAAACAACTTCTGTTCATGTAATATGAAGAAAAAGAGGAGGAGGAGTTGTTTAAGCAGATGTGCATTACAGCACACATTTGACATTTTACAGGCACAATACTTCTGGTTGCTTGTGCAATTGCTCATGTTTCTGTGCTCATTGTCCCACTGCATGCATGGCCTTTAATGAAACATGGTGAAATTTGTGGAAAATGCTCTACAGGTAAATTGAGTAATAAACTGAATGTGTCTAAAGCTATGTCCAGCCAGTGCAGAAACAATTTTGGTGCAAAATAGAGCTGCCAGGTTGCTGATGGGGACGGGGCGTTATGCTCACATGACTCCAGTCCTCCGTCAGCTTCACTGGCTTCCCATTGAAGCCCGGGCCCAATTCAAGGTGTTGATTATGGCCTATAAAGCCCTACACGGCTTGGGTCCTGGCTACCTGAACGAGCGCTTATGTCCGTATATGCCCGACCGCCCTTTGAGATCTGCAGGAGAGTCCCTTCTCCGGGAACCCTCCATGAAAGAGATTAGGAGAGTAAGTACCCGGAGGAGGGCTTTCTCTGCGGTGGCGCCCAACCTATGGAATTCACTCCCCAAAGAGGTCTGCCTGGCACCGTCGTTACTGGTTTTTCGGCGCCAGGTAAAGACCTTTTTATTTAAACATCATTTCAATTGTTAAAACATATGATCTGGCCAGGGCAACTTCTTCTTCCTTCTCTTTCTCCCCCTATATTTTTATTTTATACTGATAATTTTAATTTTATATTTGTAAATCAATGTATTCTTTGTATTTTTGTATTTAATGGTAATTTATTATGTACTATTGTATTTCAATGTATTTTATCATGTTGTAAGCCGCCCCGAGGTTTCGGCAAGGGGCGGCATAGAAATGCTATAATAATAATAATAATAATAATAATAATAATAATAATAATAATAATAATACTGGGCTAGATAGAGCAATGATACGACCTGGCATAAAGCAGTCCTATATTCCTTCCACCCCATCCATGGCACACTGTGGAAGAAGTGAAACTTATGCATGGCCTCAAAGCCTAGTCTATGCTTCATCTATCTGGCAGAAATGCTCTCTTTCTGCTCATCCCTAAGGGAAGTACCTTAGCCCTGAACATAGAGGTGCCCTGCCCTGCAGCAGCCTTCCCCATCCTTGTGCCTCCCTGACGTATCGGACTACTGCTTCCATATTCCCCAGCCAAGGTAACAACTAGAAATGATGGGAAATGTAGTTCAACACATCTTCAGGCTAGGGAAGACTTCCTTACAGGAATCCTGCAATTAAATATGCCTGCTACATTCTGAGACTGATTACAGGATTGTAGGCATCACCCAACATTCATATAAAAAACAGAAACAAAGCACTGCTACCAGGTATTGATTTCCACCCTCTTTTTATTCCTCCAGTCTTTTCTCTGTGTGCTGTACCAAAAATATATTGAAAAGCTCTGGTGGATATGGTGGATATTGCATTCAACAATTTATTGGAATCTAGGACAGTAAAGGGAACCTTGCCACACTGCAAATAAAGAGGCAGGTTTTAACCTTCAAAAATATTAAATTTTATTAATAAAGATCTAACTGCTTTGAGACCTATATATGTTTTCTTCCTAACAATAACTCAATAACATCTATTGCTTTTCTAAGAGCACTTTTAGGAGACTATATTATGACTGCATGATGATAGGATGTCATATATAGGATAAATGTTATCTATTTTACTGCTGTGGTCAAGATTCTTGAAGGTGAGTGCTTTTACCTTCTGTACCTCCTAGACATTTAAAATATGTGATCCCACTAACAGCATATACATACTCCAAGGCACAAGTAATTTCCAAACCTGAGATAAAAGTCTATCAGGAAATGAACTTTTGAATTGCACCAATTAGGAATATTTGTGGTGGAAGAAAGTCTCCATGTTATTTCCATTTGATTAAGCAAGTGTGCATAACCTGCAGTTTGGCAGTAGGATACACAGATCTTCCGAATTCAGTCCCAGCTACTGCCAGGTAGGGCTGAGGAAGATCTTTGTCTGAAGTTCCGGAAAGTTGATGCTGGTTTGTAGACCGTGTGAGGTCATCCCACAGGCAGTTCTTGGAGGTCTGTGTGAGTGTCTGAGCTGCCACCATGAATCTCTAGGCCAGTGCCAAATTCTGTCTCTTCTCCAAGCCCAACATGGATCTTCTCAGAGGGCTTAAGGACACAATCTGTGTAAAGCTCGCTCCTTTCGTTCTACCAAAAGGCAAGGCAAGGGGATCACAGTTGTGATAAGAAGAGCAGGTGGGGATGGCAAGCCTGCATACCATCCTCACATTCCACCAAGTCTGTGGACTGAAGGGAGTCTGGACAGTGGACTGAAGGGAGAGATGCATGGGAGGAAGCTGAACCCTCACCACTGCATGCCAGTCTTCTCTATGAAGGTGTGTGTGTGTGTGTGTGTGTGTGTGTGTGTGAGAGAGAGAGAGAGAGAGAGAGAGAGAGAGAGAGAGAGAGAGGAAAAGAACACTTGTTTGTGTGTGTGGTTTCTTCCATTAGAAAGCTAAGCTACATGGACCATTGGTCTGACTTGACAGGTGGCACCTTCCAATTTGTTCAAAGTAGTCTAAAGTACAAGTATTTCACTTTTATGTTAGAGTACTTCGATCCAGTTAGACCTCTGGGATATCCATTGCTATTAGAGTTCTTGGAAAAATACAAAACGTATTCAAATGAACTCAGATTTGCATGTGGATTCTTCAGTGGACTGACATTTTCCAAGCTGGGCTGGTTTTATTTTGTTTTGTGTTCTGCTCCTGAGGCAGATTTGTGCTAATTTTCATTTGTCCAAATTCAAATTGAGCTCATGCTTATTTGTAAAAGTAGAGTGAAATTCTCCTATCTCTCTAAAATAAATCAAGTTCTGAGAGTGAGCAGGCTGGAATGGAAGATGACTGGCAATCTGCACAACACAGACAGATACTAATAATATAAGAAGAACAACAAGAACAAAACTAACAAAAACAACAGAGTGAGCTGCATAAGACTCACCTAGTATAATGTGCAGTTTGACCCAGAGAGATACCAGTTTAGTCTCCAGTCCCACATCCATGGGTAGGAGGCAGCCCTGAACACAAGTTTTCATAGGCACTTCAGAATATAACCATTTTTGGAGAGGGCAAGGTGTTCTTTTTTGGATTTATTTCTACTTTGCATGTTTAATTACGTATCCTGTCCTACATGCACCTCTGTAATCTCACAACAACCTTGTAAGGTAGTTAACCTGAAAGAGAGGCTAGCTAACCAGGGAGTGTCTTAGCTGAGTAAGGATTTGGTTCTGAGTCTTCAGCACTTGTGGTGAGGCTAAAACACTCCTGGGAGGCTGGGCAGGGATTAGAATACAAATAAATAATTAAGACAAAAATTCCAGATTTCTTCTCTCTTTCCAGATTCCCTAACCCACATCATATTATTCTGATGGACATTTTCCCTGAGAAGTTCATTCCTGAAGCCTTTCTCAATAATCAGCACAACATTACTGAAACAATATTTGCTCCAAGGAAGAAGAAACTGCGTCTTATATTGTGACATTATAGCAATAACAGTAACTCCAGAATGAAATTCATCTGTGCACAACTTTTGTACTCTTCAGAACATCCATCAGATTTAACATGTAATATAATAAAGTTCCCTATTTTCTGCTTCCAAACATTTGCCACAAGTAGGGGGGAAACCCTGGGTCATTTTGAGCTATGCTGTATTGCTTTTTGGTGTCCCTGCAATTTGTGTGCACTCCAAGGTAAACAACATGATGAAGTAATCAGAGGAAAAGTGAGCTTTTATGTTCGCTGTACATTTTGGACAGTCCTTTCCCAAACAAATGCATTTATTCTACTATCCTACACTCAGGTCCTATGATTCTGTTCGAGTCGCAGAGGCCTGCTGTCCAGCTGCGGGTATTGTCACCCTGTGACTACAAAGCAGAGTGCAGGTAACTAGCCATCCACAACTTTGCAGAAAATCTCTTTGCTTCCACTGTGTTCACATATGTCTGGCACAGTTTTGAACTTGTCCTTCTGGCTATGCCCACTTCTGGAAAACATCTGATCTTTCACTTCTTTTCTAGGGATGGGGTATTTAAAAAAAACAACAACGTATTTCTTACTTTAGAACCAATGTTAATTGGAACTCAGTTATCCTTTCAAAAATGCACTCCAATCTAAACCACATATAAATTGTGCATATTAGTGAAAAGAATATTCGAAACTGGATTAGTGGAAAGAATATTCGAAACTAGATGTCAGAAAAAATTGTTTGCAAAATGTGCATGTTCAGCAAAATTCTGCTAAAAATGCAGAATGTGTCTTTGGAGAAATACACAGAAAGACACATGCACATTGTCATGTAAACTTAAAATTCATCTCAAAGTCTGGCATGAATCAAACTTAAGATATGAAGAATGAGAAACCAAAACTAATAGATCCATTTATCTTTACTCCTTTCCATCTTGTAGTCCCCTCTATTTCCATGCTGGACTACCTAATCCATGGTGAATGTAATTTTATTCCCACCCAAATATGTCCATGTGCCAGAATTCCACAGGTGGGCCTGCCATTGGGAAAAATTGGATAAATCATGTCAGAAAAACATTGCTTATACGTGTTTTTGTGTTATAAAATCAAACCTGCACTCTGTCTCAAAAGCATCGGCTTTCCAAGCCAAGTCACTGTTTAATATTGCTGTTGGTTTAAGAAAATGGCTTTTCTTCTCACCTCTAGTTGTAAGCCAGAGCAGAAAGACTGAATATACAATCAGTGCTACAATGTTGCTACATAATCCCTGCAGGAATTCACAGTTTACCAGGAAGGCTATAGCCAGTCAGAAAGGTGCAGATCCATTACTCAGGGTCTGAGTCTTCCTGATAACAGATGAGTTTATGCAACAGATAAGTTTATGAGTTCATGAATGGCTTCTCAATAGCCGGAATATACATGTCTAAGCAGACCTGGAGATGGGTTCAAGTTTCTGGAATTTACTCAACTGAAATGTCAATACACTGCAATTAGAACTGTTGTCACTGTATGTTTCGCTAATCTTTCTTATCTGTTCTGTATATGATGACCTCAGAATTTCATTGTAATGTCTACATTCTGTCATCAATTGCTCTGTACCTGTGTACATTACTGGGAGACTTTAAAATGCTCTGTACTCCTATTGAAACCTCGCAGTTGAATCTACCTCTGCCTGGTAATGCATTATTGTGAATAAAACCTGCAGGGAACCTGGGGCTTAATCTCAATAAAGCAGAGGAGGTTCAAGCATTTGATCTTTCCCACAAACCCAAGTTTTTATTTCCTCCTCACAAATCGAAAACTGAGATTCTGTCACTACTCCTTCCATTCAGAACCAGGGAAAGAACTGGGAACAACACAGACAAAAAGGATCCTGAGAGGAGAAAGCAGGGGGAAGAGTCATACCATTTGAGAGGTGAGAAGTAGGCACAGGTTAAAATAGTAGGACCTTGTCACTGCAAGCCTCATGGTACCTGAGCTTGGGCCACAACACCACGTCTAAGGCACCTCTTCTCCTTCCTGTGACATCCTGCTTTTCTTTTACCTCTTCCAATTCTGGAAGAGGGAGGCAAAACTTCTCTGTGAATGTAGTGCTGGTGAACTCTGGCTCTGTGGAACCACAAGTGAGAAGGGAATCAGCCCAGCAAGGTTCAGCAGTGTGGATGGGCTGCTTCTGATTTCTCTGAGTGGGCTGGAAAATAGATAAAACTGTGCTCTAAAGCCATGCAGCTATGCAGAGGCAGGGATATGCAAGCAGTGATGACAGAGTCAGCAGGAAGGGAAATGGGAGACATCACCCATGCTTTTCAGCCTTCACCTCCCCTGCCAAACCCATCTATTAAATTAATTCAGTTCTGAATGAATTAAGGGGTCATTTGTCTGAACCCACTGGCAGAACGGAATATTCTTAGTGGGCCATCCAGCAATGGAAAAAACAATTTCATTTTTCCATGCGCAGACTAGGAAGCCAAGTCCTGGAGAGGCCTCGTTTTCCGTAATCCTGCACGTAAGTGCAATAGAACCTCAGTTGCACACCTGCAGTGGCAAGCAAGCTGCAGAGGACTATGCCCAGGTTCCCCGCAGCTCCTCTGATCTTTGGGAATGGATCCAAGCTGCCTCAAGCTTGCTTGACAATGCTGCACCTTATTTATGGACAAAGGGACAGGGAATTATTATGAATCTTCATTGGCTTTCCTGATGAGCAATTAGCAACAGGCTTCAATACAACTCCACTCAGTGAGGAATGTTTGTGCTTACACTGCAAGTCATCCCATTGAAATCTCACCCTGAGATGCCAAACAAAAGCTCCTTTATTAACAGCTCCAGCCCTGTTTACAACAGGAGGGAGAGCTTTTTACAATGTGGACAATTTACAAGTGTGAAAGGGCTGTCTGACTCTGGGGTATTGCTTCCCTGTGAAGCCCATTAATCTTGTATGTGAATTAAAGCGCTTGTCAATATCTCTTGAAATTAACAAGCTAAAATCACAGTTGGTGACAGACAAGTGACTTTCACGTGGCAATGGGAGTGAACGCAGTTTAATAGGAACCATCATCCCTTCCTCTGATTAGCAATGGAACCTGAGACGGAGTGATTTGCATGTATTAGAAGGAACCTCATTTCATATCCCCGACAAATTGGTTATTTTAAATAATGTTTGGACTGCTTTTCTCACCCTCCATGAATAGTTATGAGTAACACTTTTGTTTCATGTCTACTTTTCTGCCCACCCCCATCCGTTCTTCAATATCATTTATTTTTATTTCCTATCTGGAAGTTATTAACACAGCCTTTCTTTTTTTTTTTTAATATTATAATCTGATTTAATTGAATATCAGAGAAATATCAGGCTAGAAAAGTGTCTCTGTCTCTCTTACTAGTTCTCTCTCTCCCTTTGAATGTGTACTCCACCTTTTGGCCAGGTAGCCCCTCGAGGTGGTTTATATGATCCTAGAAATGACAAAATAGATAAAATAGATAAATAGAATGGAAAATAGAAAAAATATCAAAATATCATGACAGAAAATGAGAGAGCTAGACAAAAAATGGGGGCAACAGAAAATATGCATAGTGGGAGGAACAGAAATGGATTTTTAGGCTGACCAAAATAAAAATGTATTTACAATTTTCAAGGAAACCACTGCAGAAGTAAATTGGGCTTCCAGGGAACAGCTCCATCACTCAGTCTATACAATCACCAGCCCATTGCAGAATTCTCTTGCAGGCTCAGTGGGACTCTGTTGATATCCATAAAGGAAGGAGAAGTGCATGCGCCTCCTACTCTTCCATCAAAACGCAGCCTGTATAACAGTATCCATCCAATTGCAGTTGGGCTTTGTGCTGAGATGCAGGCCCATGATAAGATAGTTGCAAATATCACGGGCGGATCATTCCAGTGCCTACAAGCAAGTTATCCTGGAATGTGGTGCCCCCCAAAGGAGACTCGGCCATCCTGGGTGCCAAGGTAGGCACAAGCTGCGATTGAGCGAACTGCCCTTTTAGGCTGTGTGACATTTCTCTTTTGTAGACCCAAATTGTCTAGACTGTATACGTTGGTGGGTTGTGGAGGGTCATTCTGTAGTCCTGGGCCAACCCAGCTTACTTAAAATGGATGGAAAAGAAAAGAAAAGAAAAGATTCTTGTGTACTTAATGAATGTACTCAAGCTACCACAATGATTTAATTGTAGGACTGGCTATTTAAGACTGCAAAAAGAAGCCAGAATGCTTCAATTAACATTCATTTGGGTGCTTCCCTTAAGCACATTTATTTGCATTGACTTCTATTTAAAATGGGCAAAAGAATGAAAACATTCTCCAGTAGCCTAATCGATGTCGAGCATTTTAAATGGGAATTAGGTAATCTTCATTTATAATAATAGGCCTATGTGGTGCATAACTTTTCAAAAGGCAATGCTTCTCAACTGCATCTTGGGATGAGGGGAAAATATTCACAGCACTTCAGGGTTCAAAATAGTCCGGGACTATTGCCTCTTATCACACTTGAGGTCAAGAAGTCATAGTTACCATTTCTGGCAATGAGGTTGCAGAACCTAAACTATGGCATTTCATTGCCCCTCTGAAACTTAATAACAGCTTCCCTATATTGTCTTTACATACAGGACAGCAGTGGACAATGCAACAACCATATCCAGGGAAGAGCACTCACAAGAAAGAAACAACCCTCTGTGAGCAAAGGCTTGCCTCATCCCAAACCTTTTTCTGTAGAAAATAGTAACTGGCATTTGTATGCACAAAAGTTCAACACCATGTTTTTTGAGATTAACTCTGGATTATCAAGCTGGCTATGAACTGAGTAATCTGCCTCTCAGACTGAATTGTAAGGATGTGGAAATTAAATCTGCTTCTCCAAGTGCAGTCTGTAGCTTTCCTTCATATGCAGTCACAGGAGGCAGCTTGGGGCTGCCAAGAAAGACTTTGTTTTTTTCTGGACTCATTTTGATGGCCCTAGAAAAACACATGGGCCATACAAATCCATGTATGCCCAGTGAAGCACCTGGTTTTGTAGTTTTGCTTGTAGGCAACTTTTTCATGAGCATAATATGACTCATATGTATACCTCAGTTAGGATCTGGCAGTTAGGACAGTAGATCAAGATATCATGTAGGTACATAATTGCAAATCAGTTTAGGTATTCCTGAAGGACATCATTCACAAACTCCTGGAATACAGCAGAAGTATTCCACAACACACATGGCATATTTGTATAGCTGTGACATTCATAGTGGTTCTGGAATATTATTTTGTCTTGATCACCAGCTCAAACCCACATGAAATTGTAGGCTCCAGAGAAGTCTAATTTGGTATACACTACTGTGCTAGGAGGGGGCTGCAGGTGGCACAGTGGTTTATATTTTAGATATAAAATGTCTCCTGATCCACTTTCTCCACACCCTGCTTAATTTTAAACACCTCTATCATGTCTCTGGACTGCAGGTAGTGCAGTGGTTTAAACTGCTGTGCTGGTTGATCGAAAGGTCACCGGTTCGAATCTGCACAACGGGGTGAGTTCCTGTTGCTCTGTCCCAGGTCCTGCCAACCTTGCAGTTTGAAAACATATAAATGCAAGTAGATAAAAAGGTACCATTTTAGAGGGAAGGTAACAGCATTCCGCGCACTTCAGTGTTTAGTCATGCTGGCCACATGACCATGGAGACTGCCTGCAGACAAACACTGGCTTCCTCGGCTAGGAAACGGAGATGAGCACCGCCCCCTAGAGTCAGGTATGACTGGATGTAACGTCAAGGGGGAACCTTTACCTTTTTACTGTGCTAGGAAACCTTTGCAGAAAGCAGTTAATGACAAAGAATAATGATTGCATATTGTTCACTGTATCCAGGGCTCTGTGATCATTGCATAGGTGTAACCCCCTACATTTCGTCTTACAAACAATACTTTCAGGTTCTTTTTAAAGTGGTCCCGTAAGGGAGCAAGCTCAGGTAATGAGCAAATGCATCCCTCAGGGAGCCAAGAACTGGTAGCAAGTTGAGAGCAAAGTTGTTCAGTGTCATGAGGACAGGAGCTCCACTGTGCTCTTTTCAAACACATCCTGGAAGTCCTGGTCTTTGGTTGGAAAACAATCCACTGTGGGTGGTGCAAGGAGTTTAAAGAGAGTGTTTACCCTTTCAAATCAGCACCATGCATGGCTGTTGCCCATAGGGAAAAAAAGACTTTTCCCCAAGATGAGGTGATCTGGGGATGTGGCGGATTAACCAGAACATACCCAGACCAGTAGAAATTGTGCAGTCATGGCCAGATAGAAATGCACTTGGTTACAACATCCCTGAATCTCCAAGTTATGTAATACTTTTTCTTGGAACATGGGCCCTGAGATCAACAGGGCTGTTGATGAGATCTTTGGGTCATCGCAAAGCAAACATGACACATCTTTGGGAACCTCACCCCCATCCTTAAAATGGCATACCTGGGGAAATGTGATATCAGAAAATGCTTTTTCATCTTTTAAAAAATGAGCTTGTTAGATACTGAGATCTGAAGATTTTACCCTGATCATTGCAGTTAATATCTAGCTGCAGAATGTCTGTTGTTGTCAACTATCAGTACTGTTGATCCAGTGACCATAAAGATTACTAAGGAAGCTTAGACTCTGCCACAGATGTTATCATTTAATCCAGAGCATGGGATCAATGTGCCTGTATATTTATATGGCATTTGAGCATTATTGCACTGCAGGGGCCCATATTATGAAACTGGCTTCTGTTATCCATTAATTCAGAAGCTATTACTTAGAATTAGCTTAGGTATACTCAAATTTGTACAGCCTTCTTTAGACTTGAAAAATGTTTTTCCCTGTGTACTTTTTATCTAAACTAATCCCAGTTGTTTTTAGTCCATTGGCTTAAAGCCTACAGTATCCTAAGGAAAGAGGTCACAAGTAC
This sequence comes from Varanus komodoensis, assembly GCF_004798865.1. Classification (NCBI taxonomy): domain Eukaryota; kingdom Metazoa; phylum Chordata; class Lepidosauria; order Squamata; family Varanidae; genus Varanus; species Varanus komodoensis. The sequence continues at coordinate 5,203,298 of NW_025336347.1, forward strand.
TATGGATGCTTTTCCTAACTTAGAGGACTAAAATGCAGACAAATGAGTGCTGTCTGGAATTAATGGTGAATTTGCACGATCAGTTCAGGGCTTCTTTCCTCTGCAAACACATGCACACAGGTACACATTAGTTCCCTTTCTCCCCCAACCTGCCACATGCATTACAGCTACAACTGATCCTTTCTATTTATGTTTCACTTTTCTTCTTCCTATTCTGCTTCAGAGAGTGTGTATGTGTAAAATCAGGGAGCCATTTCCATGCAAAGGGTTCCTCCTCCTTTCCATACAGAAAGGGAGGGTTGTTTTATTTTTCTTTACTCTTTATTTCACTTTAAAAATTCTCATCCCACCCTTCCAGTATAAGAAGAAACCAAGCCTGGTCTAGAGCTATATGAAACAGAAACCTTCAATAGCTGCAAATCAAATAACTAAAAACCAACTAAGTAGAGCAGGTAAACAGCTGTACAGGTACAGGTAGAAAAGCTATTATGACTGATCAGTATTAATTGCTGTTAAAAGCTTGAACAAGCAGGACAGTCTTGGCCTACCATGCAAAACAGAGATGAGGAACCTGTGGTCTCAAGGGGTCCACCATCTGGCCTGCCAGCTTCTTCCCCAGGTCTTGTTCACTCTCCATGTGGCTCTTCATCATCCAGAGGTGGGGCTGGGTGCAGCCAGCAGAGAAAGCAGCTGGGTGATTCCGTCCAGCTAATGTCTGAAACATGCCCTGCTCACTTCTTAGGCTTCTCCTGAAGAAACCTGCCCTCATTATGTACGTGCAGACATGGTATTCATGCTTGCTTTTGTGACATGCATAAGCTTTATATTTGGATGCTATTTGAGAATGATTCAGTCCTGTTTATTTCTGAATAGAGATTCAGAAGTAGAGTAGCCTTCAAATTGTTGATAACTCACTGGCCTGGCCTGCTTTGCTTTGGGCTATGCCAACAAATGAAATGCATTTCCCTAAAACAACTCTCCTTTCTAGATTGGAATGCAGCCCTCCATCTGAAAAAGATTCTCCCTCATCTGAAAGGTAACAATGATTGCACATTCTTAAATAGATGTGGACGGAGGTTGTCAATGCCTCTCTAAGGAATGGCTGGGTACCTGCCCCTTTAAAGGAGGCGGTAGTTCAGCCTGTCCTAAAGAAGGCATCCCTGGATCCAGAGATGGCCACCAATTATAGACCGGTGCCCAACATCCCGTTTCTGGGCAAGGTGTTAGAGCGGGTGGTGGCGGGACAACTCCAAACACTCTTGGAGGAAGCTGATTATCTGGACCCATTTCAGTCCAGCTTCAGACCCGGGTATGGTACTGAATCTGCCTTGGTCGCCCTGTACGATGACCTGTGCAGGGAGAAAGACAGGGGGAGTGCGTCCCTGTTGGTTCTCCTGGACCTCTCGGCAGCTTCCGATAGCATCAACCATGATATCCTTCTGGATAGGCTAGTGGGATTGGGAGTTGGGGGCACTGCTTTGCAGTGGTTCTGCTCCTATCTCAATCGCTGATTCCAGAAGGTGGTGCTGGGGGACTATGGCTCTGCGCCACGGCATTTATGCCATGGAGTTCCACAGGGTTCCATCTTGTCCCCCATGCTTCGGCTGATCCATCAGCTGTGTCCCTACCTGGAGAACGACTACCTGGCAACAGTGACACATGCATTGGTCACTTCCCGATTAGACTTCTGTAATGCGCTCTATGTGGGGCTGCCCTTGAAGACGGTCCGGATACTTCAATTGGTGCAAAATAAAGCTGCCAGGCTGCTGATGGGGACTGGGCGTTGTTCCTCAGTCCTCTGTCAGCTCCACTGGCTTCCCATTGAAGTTCGGGCCCAATTCAAGGTGCTGGTTATCACCTACAAAGCCCTGAATGGCTTAGGCCCTGGTGACCTAAAGGAGCCCCTGCATCCATATATGCCCTCCCGCCCCCTGAGATTGGCTACAGAGGCCCTTCTCCGGGAACCCTCTGTGAATGATATTAGGAGGGTGAGTACCTGGAGGAGGGCTTTCTCTGCGGTGGCGCCCCACCTATGGAATGCACTCCCCAGAGAGTTACGCCTGGCGTCGTCCTTATTTGTTTTTCAGTGCCAGGGCAAGACCTTTTTATTTAAACACTATTTTAACTGTTAATGGTTTATTGGTTGGTTTAAATTGACCAGGTTGGATCCACTATTTTATTTTATTTATTTGATGAATTGTTTTTATTTTATATGGGATTTTAATGATTGTAAGCCACCCTGATAAATAAATTTATTTATTTATGTTTAAATCAATAAAGCAATAAAAAAGAATGAAGCAGAGTAACTGGAGGGTCACTACAGGAAAGTCTAGCAACAACCTACCTATGCTCCAAACGTATGGATTCCTGGGGAAGAGCTTCAGGAGCACTAGGACAACACCTAGTTATAAAGCAGGTATTTAGTATAGAGGCTGAGGGAATCACCTAAGGTGTCCCATTCAGAGTGGATGGGGAAAGTGAGCAAAATGCTGCATTAAGAGATACATGATCAGATTTTTTAGCATTGTCCCCTTCCCACCTCTCTAGATGACTGATAGTGCTGGCACAAGGCTTAATGCCTGCATCATTTATCCAGTCCATTTTGCTGGCCTGTGGGGTGGCAAGTATTTGCTCTATGAAGAAAAGCATGCAGGTGTCATGATTATGGCTTCTGTGTATTTTTCTCTGCGGTGGACAGAATTTGGACTGGGAAAATAGAGCAGGGAAATGTTAAGCCCTAATGCCATGATGTTGATGCGATTCCGGCTGCTTTTCCCTTTCAGGAAAACATGAGGGAAATCCAATCACATTGCATTTAGTCCTAATAAAGAATGGCAAGTTTCAGGCTGGTGTGCAGCAGAATTTCTCCGCAAGAGGAAGAGGCTTCCACAAGATGACTGAGTGCAGAAAACAGATCTGATCCCTTTGCCTGGAATCCGGAAAGAATCACCAAATGTCTCTGATGGTCCATCCATTCTGATGTTACCTTTAGAATACTATGATGCATTTCTGCACCACTTAAGTCCCAAGTCCTGCATCATATGAAACCAGTCAAATATGTTTCCCTGCTAAGCCCAAATCACCCTTTCTCTAAATGCAGTAATGATAGCATGAAATGGAGCTGTATTTTGGACTCTTCCCATATGGACTGGATCTTTCTATACTGTTATGGACATCCAGGTGTTTAAACCTAAAAGTTCCATCAGCCAAGGCCAGGGTAGTCAATGGTCAAGGATTATAGGAGTCGTAAGCCAAAACACTGAATGTGAGAAGCAACTGTAGGAAATCCCAGTGCTGGGAATGTCAGATTATGTTAAATCTATCCCACCTGTGTTTTGCAGATAGTCAGACACCAAAGAGGACTCCGCTTTTTTCTATTACCTAAATTTATATTCATTTGCAATTGCAAAAATTGCACTTTTGTAATTGTAATACCCACAAAAGCATATTTTCTTAGCCCTATTGAGGAAATGCACATTTTCCTTCAGGGTGGCTTGAAAAAAATATTTAGGCAAATTTAGGCAAAATTCCATTTAGGCAAAATTCCATAAAGTTCAAAGAACCTGGTCTGCAAGTCTATGGAATTGATGTGACTTGGGAAAAGCCAGTTCCTTTTGGAACCTGTGGGTCAGATGCATAGAAATCTGAACTTATTATTGCCGATTTCTCTGAAATCTCCATTGTCAGAACAGGCCCAGGGGTTGATCAAAATGCATTAGACTTCCTATGAATCTCTGTGGTCACAACAAACTTACCAACTTAGTGCCAGCTTGAGGTTTGCCATTTTTGCATGATCCACATTTAAAAAGAAGCCTGCTTCCAGGACCAAATGACCAAGGGAAAACAACCAGACAGATGCATTGATCGTACACATTCAGTCTGAATAAAATCTTGAAGACCGATTCATCACTGCTTGGCCACTTTGAAGAAGAGGACCACACAGCCACCACAGAAACTGACAAGTCTGCAGCTGCTTCTCGAGGCCATACTGCCCAGCAGCACTCAGAAAGTGTGACTTATGAGAGGGAGTTTCCCTATAAGCAATCACACAGAATGAAGGTGGTGAAATTCATCTTGCAACGGCTCCCACAGAAAAGTAATACAGACGGAGGGCAGAACTGAATGCAATGGATGTGGCTTTCCTGAAGGGTTGCTCCCGCACCAGCTGCCTGATTCTTTGAATCAGAGATGCCAGGAACTGAGCATGCAAGTAAGGCATGTGTTCAGATGCTGAGCAAAGGCCCCTTGCTCATTAACAAGGGCTGAAACCACTATGGCTTCTGAATTCTTCTTAAGGCAAATGCAAATGAAGATGTTCTTTCCTAGGAGAATTTGGTGGGAAGCAAAGTGGATTGTGATAGGATTAGCTATCAGAGGATATGTATGAATAGTCTAAAATAACACAGAAATATAGGACAATGAAGAGGCCTTGCCTATAGAGGAAGGCTGTTAGCTTATTGTTATTATTGGATGGCCAATAATATTATAGGCCATTGTTGTTCACCTTCTAGACAGTTTCAGCTATTGGGTGGTATAGAAACTAAACAAACAAATAAATCCCTCTGAGACAGAGCACAGTTTGCATGCAATGCTCAGTCCGACACCTGCCATTAGAGCTGGCTGAGTTACTAAAGAGGAGCTTCCTGTGAGAGAATCTTATTGGGGAAATCTGCAACAGATTCACATGAGCTTAAATCTAACTTACAGATTTTGTAGTAGATCATTTTTTCCTCAAGTCATGCAGATTTAGTGGACTGCAGACTGCTTTTTTAACCATTTTTGGAGCAAGATTGGCATGAATTCTCAGTAGCACTAAATGCATTAGTAAGAGCTGAACAGCAGACTGAGGGGAGGCTGAATTCTCCCCATCCTTATATGCCCGTCTGTTATGCATGTGCATGTGTGGACACGGGGGAAGAATGTCTGTTTGTTTGTGAAGTTGCCCATGCCTGTTATAGACAAGATGTAGATCAGTGCTCTGCATTACTAGGTGGTACCTTCCTACATGAGATGTCTTTAGCACTTCACTTTTATTTCAAGCAACTTTTAACAACTCAGAAATATCTCAAAGACACTGCTACTAGGGATGCCAGGGAAATGGACAATGGATTCAAAAAGGCTATATTCCAATGAAGCCAAACTGAGGAATTTGCAGTGGGCCTTTTTTCTTTTGAGCCACACAGCCTTGCAGTATTTTTAAAAACAAAAGCAGAAAAGCTTTTTGGGGGAGGTCTTGTGCACATTTATATTTGCACTAATGAGAAGTGACACAAATGCCCATTTGTGCTAAATCTTGTACATCCCTCAAAATATCTGATTCCAGCAATGAGCAGATAATAGAATGAAAAAAACCAGACAATCCATGACATGCACATGGTACAGATGTAATGCATCTATACATCCTTGCAGTAAGGATAGAAAATAAGGAGCTACGTGGACCAATAATCTAACTCAATGTAAGACTGTTTCCCTGGGTCACATGCATCAATATACCAGATTGAGTATGATCTCTTGATACCAGAAATAATCAGAATAGAGGATGTGTTCTAAAATCCTCCATCTCTGGATTTCCTGTCCTAAGCAGGGAGTTGGGCTAGATAGCCTATAAAGCCCCTCCAGTGCTATGATCCTATTGCTTCCTAGCCTAGCAGTCGGGATGCTTTAACCTTTGGAATATCTAACTAAAAATGTCTGCAACTATGGAAGAAATAGGCAGGAATTATCACCTTTATGCAAAACAGTGTATGAATGGTCACAACCTCTACTGTCTCCTTTGTATGACCTTCTGGGACAGGAGATTTGTGATAGGAACAGAAAGAGGATTAATTATTAATACATTTACTGATGTCTGAAGCTGAAGCTGAAGCACAAGGCTGGCTTGAGAAGTATCTTTTATTAATGAGCATTAAAAACAATTGCTGTCTTAGCGCAGCAGCCAGCCCAGATGGGGCTGAGGAAAGAAGGATCAGGAGGGCAAAGCGATGTGCAACCTCCTTCAAGCAGCCTTTTATTTGAAGACTAGCTTTACTTAGCTACCTTGCAAAAGGCCAAGATTAAAATGTCAAAGGCTGTGATTTAGAGCTCTACACTATGTTCCTATGGAGATGCAAATCTGGAGAAAGCTAGCAGAACAATTAGAAATAAGTCTAGCTGTGTTCAGTGGGGCTTGTACTCTTATTCTTTGGGGTTGTGGTTGCATGGCTCTTAAGTGGGAAGCGGGATGCCCATGTCGTTTTCCCAGATGGCTGCCAGTGGCTTGGATCCCAAACTGTCTTTGATGAAGAGGGTTAACTTCCTTTCAAGTAGTTCTGTAAATGAAAGAGATCCTTCGGGGAATAAAACTCGCATGTGGTGAACACAAGCCTTTTCTGCTTATGGACTGAAAAGTTAGGCTCCAAGCCAGTGCTACCACAGTCCAGAATGAAAGGCAAGGGTTCAGAGAAAAGTGTCACAACTGAATCAACTTGCTAAACCAAGGATATGCAAAGAGTCCGTTTCTCCACCTATTTCTTATCTCTGTGGGCAGCCTTACCTTGAGGAGAAAGCGGCCAGAACCTTCCTCATACTTCTAGTCTGGATGATGCCAACCTAGGTGACTGGACTGCACCTATTATTGCCCTCTTGGATTAAAGGAAAGGAGGAGGCAATCAACTGGCCAGTATTCAGAGGCATAAAGCTTTCCGAGGTCCAGGGTCACCACCCCCATTCTTTTGAGCTGCCCCAAAATGGTAGAAGATGCCTCTATGAACGTGTCATTATGAAAATGAGACACCTATGAGAGCCAGTGTGGTTAAGAGCATGGGACTGGGACTCAGACGATCTGGGTTCTAGTCCCCGCTCAGCCATGGAGCCCACTGGGTGACTTTGGGCCAGTCACAGACTCTCAGCCCAGCCTACCTCACAGGGTTGTTGTTGTGGGGATAAGACGGAGGAGGAGAATGATGTAAGCTGCCTTGAGCCCTTTGTAGGAAAAAGGCAGGATATAAATCGGGAATAAATGCCTCGGACTGCTCACCAAGGCAGTCTCTCCGAATCATCCTACTTGCATGAATTCCTTGCTTATTAGGAATTCTACAGATTGGTCAGTCAGCTAAACTGAATACACTGAAATAAATTGAATTGAATACACACATTCAGAGTGCCTTCTATCACCATTGTTTGGTGGACCAGTTGCACCCCTACCTGTGGACAGGATAGCCTGGCTTCAGTAATTTATGCTCTGGTAATCTCTAGACTGGATTACTGCAATGCGCTCTACGTGGGGCTGCACCTGAAGATGGTTCAGAAGCTGTTGCCGGTGCAGAATGTGGCAGCCAAATTGATAACTGGGACCAGGCAGTCCAAACATGTAAGACCAGTTCTGGCCTGCCTGTGTGCTTCCAGTCCCAGTTCAAGATGCTGCTCTTAACCTATAATGCCCTTCAAGGCTTGGGACCACAATACCTGTTGGAGCATCTTTCTTAACCCTGATCTACCTGTGCACTATGCTCATCCTCTGGGGCCTTCCTCCAGGTGCCAGTCCCTTGATGGCTCAGAAGGTTGTGATTTTCTGTGTGCCCCCTGCCATCTATGGAATAACCTCCCTGCAGTGGCCCACCTATTGCCAAATTTGCCATCTTTTTGGCACCAGGTTAAGTCAGTCCTATTTGTGGAGACCTTTAAAGATCTCCCTGGTCATCCAGGAATCTGACAGGTTTATATAGGTGCCTTTTTCTTTTCTTCTTGGTCAGGTCCTTTGTATTTTAATGCATTTCAATGCTATTTTTAATTCACTTAAAATGTTTTAAGTGCTGTTTTATGTATTGTATTTTATATCCAGGATTGTTTTTATATCCTGTTGTGAACTGCCCAGATAGGTTCAGGTATGGGCAGTATAGAAATGTAATACATGATGACAATATTTCTAGATGATCTGTAGATAGATGGAAAAAGGTACCCCTGGATCTATCATGGGCAACGCCCACCCCAAAATTCCTACTCAGTCTCAAGGAAAACCAGCAAATCCTGAACTGTAATTAGGGCTGGGTCGGGTGGCTGCTGCTGTATATCCAAAGAGATTCCTTTACAGGCATCCCATGCCTCTCTCTCACTGCACCTTCATGAAATCTCATAGGATCAGGGAACTATGTTGGATGAAGAAAACACAAGCTCACAAAACCTCCCCCAATTTCACCTGAAGGTTTATTCTAACTCTATTCCTTTATCAGACCGTTTGTCCCATTTGCATGAAATTGTATTTTCATGATTTTTTCCCAAACGTACACATCACTTGTAAACATCCTTGAAAGTAAGTGTTCTTCTCCCATTGATCAAAGCATCTCTCTGTTCATTTGTGAAAAGTACACATGGTGTTGAGCACTTGTTAAATTATGGTTTTGGATTCGCAATCACATTACACATTTGGAAATGTATGGACTTTGACTGCAAATAATGTCCAAGTTCATGCGTAATCTGGAAGGCGTGCACTGGGTCAATCCCAATAAAAATGAATTTACGGAGTTTATATATCCCCAGCCTGGAGGAATGTTGTCTATGGGGTCATGACGAGTCAGGCACGACTTTGTGACTAAACAAACAATAAACATATATCCCCAGTTGTGCTCCATGCTCATAATTGCTGGGCAAGGGCTACTTCTCCCAAAGGTCATATGGTACCAATGTGCAGACCAATATTATCTGATGTCTCAGCCTGCATACACAGCGCAGCACATAATGTTGGCAAACATGCTTCTGGTGGGCTCTATTGCTTATTTGAGCCCACACTTGCACACATTCAGGCATGCATGATCTAGACGCAAAGAATGGCTACACATTTTAGGTCCCACCAACAATGCTATGCCAATTACAAAGCACATTTGAGAAGCTGGATATTCCTGCTAATGCAACTAAATGTCAGTAAGGTAATTACCATATGTGACATTTATATGACTCTGCTGGACGCCATTATTCTTTTCCTATTACTTTATTTTCTAAGCTATAGTGGGGTGTGGAACAGATATCTTACACACAGTAATTTCACCATGAAAAAAGGTTCCTCTATTCTATTAAGCAAAAAATAATTGTGTTCATCTTTCTTGACCTTTCAGTCATCTGTAGATAATTATTGCATGCTGCAAGAACTTGGATATCTGTTTCATTATTGCTATTTACTGAGGGTTGTGTGCGTGGAGATACTAGGTAAAGATGAACAAGTTCAACCATTTCGTAGTACATTGCGGTGCTAGTCTAATTGCCTAATAAATTGTTTTCGGTACACAATAAAATTGCAAAAGCACATAAATATGGAAATAAAGTATGTTGCTCCAAAACTTACATGCAAACTGAAGTTTTGCTTTCCTGCTCAGAATTGTTCCAAATGAATTTGTGACCAAACACTGGTATGTTCCAATATCCTGATTTTTATGTGGATTATTGATTGCCAAGCTGCCTCCCACCAGCTTGTAGTGATAACTCATCGTGAGATCGATATTGGTGCCATTTTGCTTCCACCTTTGAGAGGGGAAAATAAAATTATGCTTATAATTTACAGAGGCTATTCAGCTTTCATTTTTAAACAGTGTGCTATAGCATACCTGCAACAATGAAAGCATGGTTAAAATATTAGAATATCATACCATATTTCACAGCAGAATGATTTTTATATCCATCTTATAAATTCCCCTGTAAATTTTACTGCTTAAAAAACCTGCTCTTTTTAATGGTGCATCCCAAGCAAACATCCAAATGTCTACAAAAATAATTATAACTTACACATACTAAGCAAGGTATGTATCTGAATAGTAGTACAGAGGACAACAAGACTACAGATACATTCTTTTTTATATATGCTATAAATGGTACCTGGAAATATTTTACAGTCCTTGCAAGTGATGTAATAAATTTGCTTATAGAAATGATTTCAGAGATATAAATCAGAGCAAATTATACTTCAAAGAGCAAGAAGAAAGCAGGAATGGGATGTTTATACCACTAGTTTGAGATTGATAATGTAATAATGATAACACTGTTATTTTAAAACATGATTTGTCTCTGTTAGTCCGTTAGAGAGAAAATGAATCGTGTCTGCAACATATCACAGCTATTTACAAATGTCAGAATAAATTGTGTTTCATAGATAATCATTTTTTCCACAAGAACTAAAAAAAGTGCTGTAGATTAACCATTTCTTGCCTTGAAACATAGTTCTTACTTTTGGATAAAGGTGGGGTAGTGGAGCGAGAGCTCACGGGACACCACACAAGCACATTTTTATTCATAGGGATCCTGAAGTCACCTCTCTCCCTACCCTCAGACTGCCCTGTTCCCTCTGAATTTAGCTCCAGTCCTCACAGTCCCTGGAGAAGCACGCTCAGGGGTAAGCATAGATGGAAGTGGAGGTTCAGAAGGGCCCTCTCTGTCCTGGAGCCTACCTCAGTTCCTGTCGCCATTGCCCCCCTCACTTTAACCTGGCTGGCTAAAGGAAGCATGGGGTTCAAACCTTCGTCATTTGAAAAGTTGCAGACTATCCTGTACACTCATTGGTCTTGTTCCTCTCAAAGTCAGTGCCTGACTGGTTTAGGTTGCTGCTACTTGAAATCCAGCTTTTGAAAGATCTTTTCTAAGGGCGCACGGTTGGGCTTGTAGACTCGCCTGGCCAGGTTCTGCAGCACTTTGCTAGGGAGCTGTGAGGAGCCACCTGAAGGGGGAGTCGCCACTAGATGCATGAGGGATCTGCCTGGAGGGTGGGAATCTGTCTGGGCAAAACTGGGCTCAGCTCTCCAGACAACAGTCCATTTGCAGCAGGCCAGGATCCAAGTTCCTAGTGAGTGTGCCCTGGTTCAAGGGGTGCTCACAAGTACTTGAGTCCTACGTGCTGTGCAAGCAGTGTGCCCTCCCATGTGCCAGAAGCAGTTGCTCAAGTGGCAACTTCTCCTGGCACTGAAGAAGGTCAGTTGCAGGTTGCTTGGATGGTGAGGGGCCTGTCAGGAAAGCAGCTTCCCGACACTGTGCAAGCAGTATCTCTCTTCTGCACCAGCTGGAGCTGCTGACACAGAACAAGGCTGCTGGTCTCACAGTTGGGGTCCTTCAAGGCTTTGTGGACTTGCTCTCCTCTCGGTTTGCCTTGGTAGGCCAAAGCTGTCCATGAACGCTTGAGGACTGGGTCAGGCGTGAGAGGAAACCCCCAGATGCTTGGAGGACTGGATTCTGACAGGGTGCGCCCCAAACCTGGTCGCCACCACTGCTGCTGAGGGAAAGCAAGGCTGAAGGCTGACCGTGGGGACAGTTTCCGCAAGCCTGGGAGTGGTTGGCGGGATGGTGCCAGCAGGCAGAGGGTGGTTTTGGCACCTTGCAGGTGGACACTGGTTGTGGTGGTGGGCAGGGTGCTTGTGCAGCTGGTGGGTGGGTTTTAGAAGTGAGGAGCATCTTTGGCAGTAGTTGACCCATTCATTTCCTGTAGTAAATGCAAGCTATTTCGGGGAGGCTTGGTCAATTATGACCCATTATCTTTACAGCAGATCTTTTCTTTCTGGAGATGAATACTGTCAGAAGTGGTGGGTTACATGAATCACCACAGCTGCCTAATTGTTTGGCATCTCTTTGGTGGTGTGGTGGTGTGGGAACTGTCATAATGAGCACCTGCATCTCAAAATGTACCGCTGCACTACTACCAGCAAAGCAAGTGCCTCACCGGCTCCAGCTGATGAGTACAGAATCTGCAGAATCTTGCATTTTTAGAATTGATAACTCTTACCGGCATTTTGCAGGGCAAGGATTGCCAATAAAGGAATGAAAATGTCAGAATGAAGATGTCAGATATAAGATGGCTACTGCAATCACCATACTTTGATGCTGAAGAGTTCTAGCAAACTGGAATGCTGGTTGCAACACCATCCCTAAACTATTGAAAAAAGCACCCTAGAGCTGGTCTGCATTTGTGAAGCTTATTTTATAATCAGTGTCACTGCATTGGACACAAAGATCTGAAATATTGGACAGAGGTACTTCTTGTGAGCGAGGAGCCTCTACCCAATTTTCTGTGATTTGCCCTTCCCACTCAACTCACTGTGCACAGCCCAAACCAGTCAGGCTACAAACCTGAGATAGCATTTTTGGTGTATTGTAAAGTCTGGTGGGCAGATGGGGATAGGAAGATGTGGGGAAAATGGATATGGTGTTCGCTATGGGTCAATAGCGAGATTCAGTCCCCCCTCCTCATCCTCTTCCTTCTCCTCCACTAATGCTCTTTCAACTGGCAGTCTGTGGCAACAGTTGTGTGAATTATATCACAACATGCCATGACTGTCAAATTCCATCTTAATGCTGTCTGTGAAATGTTACACAGCGGTAACACTATCCAAGTTTTATGGACAAATGGTTTTTCCATTCACATACGGTCTGTAAATGACAGCAGAGTGTCAAGCCAAGTAGACAAAAAACAAGGGGTACAATCAAATCAGTTTCAGACAAGTCTTGAAAAGGGCTTGATTTGTCCCAGTAGGGGCCAGAAAAGCCATAATTAATCTTCATCATCACCATCTTCCTCCTCCTGCCAAAGTCTACCCACAGATATGATGATAGTTAGCAACTACTATAATATATTGTATTAATAATGGTAGGCTTCCTAGAAATCTTTATGATTCCTCCTTGAAGTAGTTTTAATGCCTCACTTGAATAGCTTCACCAAGCATCTTCTGCTCTGCAGGGTTTGAATGGGAGGGAAGTAATGGGAGCCTCTTTTTAATGAAATCCACAAGCTCCATCACCCAAGGCATTCCAGCTTTAGCCAAATCGCCCTGCTCGTCACTGTCTAGAAACAGTAGCCAGTGGCCCTGCTACCTCACATTATGCGGCCAGCAGAATCAGCTTCCTTTTGTTCCCTTCTGATTTCTCCCCACTAGCACGGCTGCTCTGCCACTGGGGCTGGCATTAAGGGGTGCACATTGATAGACCACTGGGAGAGCAGATGAGAGAGGCCCCCAGAGGGAGGCTTCTCAGTGCACCCACTGAAACAGACCTTGGAATGCCCCTCAGTGTAAAGCCATTTGCAGCCTTGCATCAGTTCTTGAACAGCTCGTGCTTAGACCGGATTTCCTCCACTGAAAGCAGATGTGAATGACATGTTTTGTATCAAGCCAATTTTGTAGCTTAGACTACATTCTTGTGGTGAGTTGCATCTTCTCCCTCTCCTCTCTCTTTCTCTATATACTGTTCCACACATGTACCCCTTTTCTGAGCAGTAAGAACTCCCAGCGGTTTTAACACTTGGATGCAATTCCTTCGAAGGAGGCAACTGGAGACCAGAGAATTCCTGTGATGTTTACACACAGAGAGAAGCTGAGCATATGACGAGGACTCACAGCTCCAACACATTCTTGCTCCCCATCAGATGCTTGGAGGATCCCATCCCACCCCATCCCATAAAAGGATTTCTGGCAGAGTTCATATCAGCATTTCCAGCACAGACTGTGACTCAACCGATACAACTGGGTCACAAGCCTGCCATAAACCTTTGAATTCAGAGGCACAAAAACCTTTGAATTCAGAGACTCATTTGATTGATTGATTGATTGATTGACTGACTGATTATTGATTGCATTTTTCTACAGCCCAGTAGCTGAAGCTCTCTGGGCAGTTACTTCAGTTCATTAAAACAATGCAACAGAATGCCACAAAAATTCATTTACATCATTTTAAACAAAACAGAAAAAAAATAGAAAGCCTAAAACATGCATTGGAGAATAGTCCTGTAAGAAGGACCTGGGTTGGGTAATGCCCTCAAGCCCTTGGGCATTCAAATATATTGTTAAAAGTGTTGGCATAAAGGGCCACTTTGACCTGGTACCAGAAAGATGGCAAGGTTGGCATCAGGTCGGCTTCAATGGGGAGATGATTCCACAGATGGGGAGCCACTGCAGGGAAGCTCTTGTAACCACCTTCCAAGCCTCCTTGAAGTTCACACATGAAGGAAGGCCCCAAAAGTCAAGCGGGGTGTCAGGACGGATTGTGGTTGGAAAACCGCTTCGTCAGGTATGGAGAACCTAAGCTGTGAGTGAGGTCTGGAAGCAGCAGTCTATGCTGCCACAGCACCTCATGCCTGGACCACTGAGAAAGGAACCTGGAAAACTGACAGGAGCTGGCATTAGTCCTCAGCCCCAGCTCGCTCCCCTGCCACTCTTTCCTCCCTGGTGTCTTCCCTGGAGAGGGGCAGCTGCTGCAGTTCTTCCTATGTCAGCTGTAAGGGGTCAGGCAGGGGCTCAGTCTTCAAAATCCCAGCTCATCGGGAGCCACAGGATGTTGCACTTGGCTCGCGTCTCTGACTTTCCTTAGGGAGGGAGGAAAAGGAAGCGGAGCCTTTTCCCAGAGCCTTCTGTCTCAGGCTATTAGTGGACGGACACTGCTCAGGGAATTGCCATGGAAGGAGGCAATCTCCCAGACGAAAATCACCCAAGCTGCTTGATCCACTCTAAGGATCTCATTTTACACTGAGACGCAGTCATTTTTATTACTGTTTTTCTTGCTTTTTACTGTGTTCTTTCTGGGTTTTGTTGTTGTTGTTATTGCTTTTAATATTGGATTGGTTTTATGTGATTTAATGATATGCTCAGCCTTGGGAGGGGCTCTGCCTTGAAAGGAAACCCAAATTATTTTAAATAAACAAATAAATAAATAAATACATTCACTCACACTCACACACACACACACACACACACACACATGATGAGCAGTCTGAATGATCTCTCAAGGACTGGCCTACACATATGCTACACATATTGGAAAGGTCATTGGCTACAAACACACACACACTCTTTATGGAGTCACATCCTTGTTGACTACAAATAGCCAGTTGAGCTTGTTGAGCCAGTTATCAACGGGTGTATCATTGTTGACATGAACGGACTCACAATGCCCATTACTCTTAGGCATTACATTCTTAAAATGTATTGCAAAAAAGATAATATGAAAATTCAAAGGTAAAGTGTTTCCATAGGATATTATTATATTTTGAAATAAACTTAGTTGCTCCTTAAATGTGCACACTGGTATTTTATACTGTATTTAACTGTATTTGCATTTTATAGTATCTTTTTTATTTGAATAATTGTAATGAACCACTTAGAGAGCTTTGGCTATTGGGTGGGATAGAAACAAACAAACCACAGTTTAAACAATTAAAACAAAGAACACAAACAACAACGCAAGAATAATACATCAGGGTCACCAACCATATCATCACATGCCCCCTGGGCAGCATCCAGATGCCATAGGATGTTCTGGGGTCCCAGTCCTGATATCAGCACCGATGGATGACTCGGTCCCCTTCCACCAAGCTACAAAGAGCATGCCAGCTGCTTCTCTGAAGTTGCAAAAGTGACTTTGAAGAAGGGGTTCAGGGGCATCCTGGGGAAGGTCTGGGAGGGAGCAGACTGCTGCCACCAAGAGACAGTGTATCCTGGTGGGGCTTTGGTTTCCTTTCCCCTCTTTCTGAAGCACTGTAATTGGACATTTGAAATCAGCCATTTAGCATTTGGAAGTGGGATGCATGTGAAGGCAACTTTTGCCTCCAAGCCTCTGCCTTGCACAGGATGCCCCTAGAGAAATAAAGAGGCTTGTAGATGAAACAACCCAAGTTTATTGCTAATATGCTTGAGGAACAGCTAGAATAAATCTGTAATCCTATGCAAGTTCAGACAGAAAAAACTCATGAAACTCCTAACATTCTCTATTTAGACTTGCTGAGTAGGGAAAGTTGGGAATTATAGGAATTTTTCTGACAGGACATGCATAACATTGAACACTTGAACAGCCCAAACAGAAGCTCACTTGCTAATGAAATAAATTAAAATACAAGTATATAGCATATATAATCTCTTTCTCTTTGTAATGGTCAGAAAAATGTAGATTTTTTCCCTCTTTTTTGGGTGCAGGATATCTGGAAGTGGAAAGGCCATTCTTGTTCAGGAGAAACTCTTAATGTTCAGGAAAAAAAACAAAACTTCACAAAGAGAACTTTGAACAGAGATGCTTTTAAGAATAAGGGAAGTTTGATCAAATATCAGATCAATTGAATTTCATAAACAAAGGCCTGTAGCTCAAGAGTATTTACTTGGATAAGTCTTCTAAAGTTTAGCCTTTATGAATATTGTAATATCTAGTAGATGTAAGGCATTTAGAGCACGTCAGCATCTTTTTAACTGGATCCAGTTGCTGCTAATTTTGACTTTTCAATTCTCACGTCCTATATCCAATTTCACATTTTTATCAGCCCCTGTGGAGCCAGTGGTCCTCCTTCAGCATCAGTTTCATAAGTCACTCCTCTGCATTACAGCGAACTTAGCCCCTCATCTATTTAAACCCATGCGCAACGTATGCCCTCCGGACCCAAAGTTCCCTCTCAGATTTCTAGCTTCGAATATACTGGTGTTTAATTTGCCAACTCGCTTTAATTTCAGAATCAATCACTGAAATAACTGCTGTCATCATTACATGGCTCCCAATTAAGCTCTATAATTGTTTCTCAACACAGATGCAAAGTTGTTGGCTTGCTTGAAGCCAATGAATTTTTCACAGTGTCCCCATAATCATTCTAATCACACAGTCTGATTATTATTAAACTGTGCATATAGATCAGGGAATCAGCTCCTAGTTAGGGTCTCCTCTTAATTAATATGTTTAAATCAATGAAAGAATGCTATTAATAGATGCATATGATTGCCAGGTGAGGATGCAATCCTATCATGCATATATTGGTAAATTAGTTAAGATTAGATATTCACAGAGAGACAGAGTTGGAAATTATTTGAAATCATTCCTATGAGAAGAATGTAAATTCAGTGCAGCTTAATTATTTTAGATGTTCTTATTTAATGCAAATGCAAAAAACTTTCTTAGACCAGAATCTTATGGCATCCTGACATCATCAGGGTGGGGGAATTATTTGGAAACCCAAGACCAAGATCCTCTGACTTTGGTGCTTGAATTATAATGGCTGAGACACCCGCCCCCCAAAGTCCCTCTTGTATCCAGCACAGAAAATGCCCGTTGGAAAGAGGGGAAAGGGGTGGGCCAGGAGGTGGGGAGAGGAGAACATTGGTGTTGTGCCAAGTTCTGTTGATGCTCCAATCTCTTTCGTTCCACCTCCCCAGTGTGAATCTAGTGGGCTGAACTCCACTGTGCCAAATGTGGTGGAGGCCACTGCCATTGCATCTCATTCCACAGAGAAGGTGCATCCAAGCCTCTAAGCTGAAAGGCTCGCACCCAGTCAGGCAATGGTGGGACGGGGACTTGATAGGATTGTGCCTCTGCAGCTGATTTATGTATCTTTTTAGTAAGACATAAACTAGAGTGGATGAAAAGTGAGTTTTGGAATGGTTTTACATAGTGGCCCCAAGCTACCCGAGTCAGATTTGCTTAAGATTTTAAAAAGATCACAACTGGACTGTGGATGCTACACAGGATTATGGGAAAGAATTACTTAATATTGATATCGGCTTGGATACTCTCTATGCCAATGAATTCTACTGACTAATCATTTTGTTGGCCCTGCTTAAGTTTTGCTTTATTTAGTGCAGAATCCTAGATTTTTGCTAACCTCTGTCCATCCCCAAATCTGCCACCCTGGTATTTGTTAGGCCAGGGCAGACAACAGAGCACGGATGCTCTTCCAGCACCTTTCCTAGTACCTTCCAAGATGTCCAACCTCTCTCTGCTCCTTCTCAATGACTCTCATGCTTCCCAAAAAGCTGGTATTGCCATGAAGTAGATCTCTGTGGGTATGGAAAACTGGCTTCAGGGAATCATTTGATGTGTTGGAACTCTGATTCCATCTCATCCTGGAATTCCATCTCAGCCTGGACCAGGTTGCCTGTACTTTGTCATGCCTCCCTTGACCATTGTTTTGTGGTGATATCCTGGACAGTTTCTCAAATTGATTATCTATGCCTGCTTTGGACTATGTTTGGAAGAGTTGTCAGGAGCAGTGTCTTAACCACTAAAATGGTCCATCTTTACCATCATCAAATCGAATGATTAATGGTTAGGAGTGATATTTCTAAGTGTTCCTCTTGCAAACAAATTCCAGCTGATTGAAATGGGCAATCAACAAAAGAAGAGCTACACCCAAGACTTGTCAATGGGAGTCCTTCAGCCAAGAGATATTGGAGCTTGGCTCTTAGGTGAAGTGCTGCTTCTGTTAAGTGCCTTTTGGAACTTTAAGTGTCATTCCAGTTCTGCGTGCCATTTGAATAGCACAAGGCTGTGATCACCAACACAGCAGTAATACGAAGGGAGGAACTAGGATCACGCCCCAGAACTAAGATGCTGGACAAATGAACTCTTTGTACAACATTAGGAACTAAAGATCTTGACAGGAGACTCCCTGGGTAAGTCTTGCATAGGATGGAACTGAAGTAGTTTAAATCACTCTGATAAGAAATTCTCAGCTGGTTGAACTGAACAGCTGGTTGGCAATGGAGAATCAATCATAATTTATACAGTGTACTTGGGAAAACATGTTCTTTTCAGTGAAGGATGTACTTGCTTCAGCCCAATTTGGATTTGGAATAGGTAAAGCAAGTCAGTACCTCCAAAGCTGGGAAATAGTTTGCGTTCCCTTTGGTCAATCTGAGAAACCTACTACATGGCCATCAGGTTCATTGGTGGATCCAAGCGGATCCCTGTTC
Organism: Varanus komodoensis; assembly: GCF_004798865.1. Taxonomy (NCBI): domain Eukaryota; kingdom Metazoa; phylum Chordata; class Lepidosauria; order Squamata; family Varanidae; genus Varanus; species Varanus komodoensis. Next base: position 5,221,957 of record NW_025336347.1, read on the forward strand.
CCCATGAAGCCATAAAACATTTCCCACTGCTTCTTGCTTCAGAAGGAGGCAGAACAGCATGGGACGGTGGGAACAGCAAGCTATCGCTGGAGTAGGGATGGGTGAAGTTTTGATAAAGTTCAACTTTGATCAAAATTTGCCTAAATTAACAAAATTTTCCATATTTAGAACTTAAGGAACTTGGGTTTTAAAATATTCTAATCTGGCAGAAAATGAAACTGGAGAATTGTTCAGCCAGATCCTAGGCTCTCAGCATTCTTTCTTGAAGCATGGCTTCCCTGTGTATTCAACTGTGTGAGTGCTGAATTGGGTTTGTCACCCTTTTTTCCCTAACAAGGTCATCAACTTTATCAGCTATAAGGTAGGCAGGCAACATCACATTCCTTTCTTTGCTGGGAATAATGCATTGAATCTGGCTGGGATGAGTGAAAATTCCACTTCAGTTCATTTTAAGAATTTACCAAAATTTGCCATATTTTCTACAATGGGGACAGAAAGACCTTGAGATTTTCAAAATCTAAGTGTGGGAGAAAGAAACAGACAAATTAGCCCATTAGCCCAATGTCTATTCCATTCTGTCTTGCACCTCGAAAGCTGCAACAGCAGATTCTGGAGCATCAGGCAGCCTAGGAAACTATTTTCCAGGAAATGCCTATGACCGCTCTGAATCTTGGATGGATGCTTTCTTAAAACTGCCATTGGGATTTCACTGCAGAAAGGGGAAGTAGGCAGGTTAGATGGTAGAAGCAGGGCTGAACCCTCAGAGGAGATGCAATCTTGTTCGGAAGGGTCTGGGGCTGACTTTAGGAACAGGGAGAAAAGCACCAGACAAATTTAACCCCTGTGACTGGAGCTTAAAACAAACAAACTTCAGCTATGTTATCACCTTATGATTTGTTGTTACCTCAGGCTATTGTATGACTAAGATGAACACTAGCAAAATTACAATTTCAGCCATTTTTGCACCTGGGGTAAGGAGCTGAATGCAGAATGTCCCAAAATGGACAGACTTGTGATGTTGTTTTCCAAGGCTGTAGTGGAGCCTTGGACATTTGGCTGCCACAAGTTGTGGTGATAATTCTTTCTACAGTCTTTCCTACTATAATTCCTTCCAGTTCTTTGCTGCAAAATGACCTTTGTACCCAGATTCCATTTTTCATAATAGAAAACAGATTTTTTTAAAAAAATCCTGTAACAACTAAGATCACATCTAAGTGTATTGGTATACAGTGCAATAGGTATCTTACTCCAAAGTCGACAGACATATTGCCATTATTTTAATTAATTATACCACCCAGTAGCTGGTGTTGTCTGGTCAGTTTAAAACTTTAAATTCAATTGTATGTGGACTGCACCCATAAAGGCTTTTGGTGATTCTGGGATGGGGAGTTGTGTGTGTGTGTGTGCGTGTGCATGTGCGCGGGCGTGTGTGTGTGTAGAGAGAGAGAGAGAGAGAGAGAGAGAGAGAGAGAGAGAGAGAGAGAGAGCTCAAGTCACATTAGCTATATATTTGTAAAGTAACTTATGTTTATATTTTGTCCTCTTTTTATTTTCCTTCCATTCAGTCCTTTATTCTGTAGTTTACACAATGCATGATTTAATGATTCATTTTTAGTTATTCTTTATATTCACTTCAGTGCCATCATTTTTGCAGTGCGGTTGTTAAGCATTATGGCTTTTTGAAATGAAGTTGTAAATGCACACCCACACACACACACACAACTGCACTCATCTGACTTTCTTTAAATGTATTGCATCCACACAGAAATCAAGCTTTCACTTTTTGCAGAAAAATGGGTCTTGATGGTTTTCACGATTCCTCGGGGACTCACATGCACTCACAAGGACGTCTCTTAAGGTCTGTTGTCTTCAATCTTCTATACATTACATGCACAATGGAGATACAGTACTTATGCCACAGTTCTGCTGTTGCTAAATGACTCTTCCAAATTTGCCACCTTATTCAAAGGAATCAAATCTGGGAAGGCCGCTTCAGACAGTATTTGGGGTGTGAGGGGGAAATCATTTGAAAATCTAGGAGAAGGTTTACTTGATTAGGCTTAGTAGCTATTTTTTTTAAAGTTTACCATTTTTCTGGCCACCAAACTCCTGCTATGTTACTTTGAGGCACTGTCCTTGTTTTTGCCAAGAATGACCCTTCGGTGCAATGCTGGGCCACCATAACCTTGCTACACATTGCTGCAGACTAGCAGGCCTTCCATTTCGAGGCATGTCAGCATCAGAGTGTACAAGCCCAGTGAAGTCACCAGTACTCCAACACTGCAGAAGTTCAGGATGTAAACTACTCATACAAGGAACGGATGTGAGCTCCCTGCCTTTGAGTTCCTGAATCCAATGAACCAGAACATTTACATTCTGTAATTTTAATTTATAAGGCACCCAAATGGTGTTAAACTCTTCTTTTGTTCTTCCCCTGCAGTACTTTCTAAGAATGTTTATGTCAGAGCAGTAAGGTTAGCCATTGGGATCTCATGCAATGCTGTTGGGACTTTTGGTCTGAATTTTGGCATTAAAAAATCAAGAATATTTCATCAATGAAGTAGCATCATTTATCAATTCTCTGATGATGTTCTGATCTGATTATACTGGAAGGGAACTACTGGTGGAGGCTGGTGGCTCTGAAGTCTCTGGGTGGGTTATTCATACAGAGCAATAGCCTGAAATGTGAAGGAACTATCATGGTACTGATCCCATCCCAAAATAAGTCCAGTACCATGAACAAGACCATAAAAGTTTAGTCCTGAGCCTGGAGAGGCTATACTGTCCCATTGACAGTGCAGTCACCAGTCTCCATTGGGAACTATTGTATAGCCCTTTGACCTTGAAGTCCCTTAGGCTCTTATGGCACAATCCTATTACTGGATTTGATTTCTCTGACATGTAGCCAACTATGGGTTATTTTTAATGGCTTGTAACTACATGGCTAGACATCATTTTGTTGTAAGCACAATTGTTTTCATTGTGTCCTGAAGAAGGCATCCCTGGAGCCAGAGGTGGCTGCCAATTATAGACTGGTGGCCAACATCACATTCTTAGGCAAGGTGCTGGAGTGGGTGGTGGTGGGATAACTCCAAGCGTTCTTGGATGAAACTAATTATCTGGACCCATTTCAGTCCAGCTTCAGACCCGGTTATGGTACTGAATCTGCCTTAGTCACCCTGTACAATGACCTGTGCAAGGAGAGGGACAGGGGGAGTGTGCTCCTATTGGTTCTCCTGGACCTCTCAGAAGCTTTCGATACCATCGACCATGTATCCTTCTGGATAGGCTGGCCGGGTTAGGAGTAGGAGGCTCTGCATGCCAGTGGTTCTGCTCCTACCTGGCCAGCCATTTCCAGAAGGTGGTGCTGGGGGACTATGGCTCTGCGCCATGGCAGCTTTGCCATGGAGTACTGCAAGGCTCCATTTTGTCCCCCATGCTCTTTAACATCTACATGAAACCGCTGGGAGAGGTCATCAGGAGGTTTGGCTTGTGGAGCCATCAGTATGCTGATGACACCCAGGTCTACCTCTCAATTACATCTAATCCAGGTGAGGCAGTGGCTGTCCTGAACTGGTGCCTGGCCAAGGTAATGGGCTGGATAGAGGCCAATAAACTGAAGATAATCCAGATAAGACAGAGGTCCTGTTGGTGGGTGGTTTGGGTTTTCAGGTGAGTGATTTTGGCCCTGTCCTGGATGGGGTTGCACTCCTTCTAAAGGACAGGGTCTGCAGCTTAGGCGTGCTCCTTGACCCAGAGCTGTTCCTGGAAATCCATGTGGCAGTGCTTTCTTTCAGCTCCAGCTGATCCATCAGCTGCGTCCTTACCTGGATGAGCACTGTCTAGGAACAGTGACACATGCTCTAGTAACTTCCTGATTGGACTATTGTAACCTGCTCTATGTGGGGTTGCCCTTGAAAATGGTCTGGATACTTCAACTCGCACAAAATAGAGCTGTCAGGTTGCTGATGGGGACTGGTCGCAATTATCCTATAATGCCGGTCCTCTATCAGCTACACTGGCTTCTGATTGAAGTCCGGGCCCAATTTAAGGTGCTGGTATTAACCTATAAAGCCCTAAATGGCTGGGAACCAGGATACCTGAAGGAACGGCTCCTTCCCTATATGGCCTCTTGCCCCCTAAGATCTGAAGGAGAGACCCTGCTCTGGGAACCCTCCCTAAGAGGGTGTATAACCGGAGGAGGGCCTTCTTTGTAGTGGCACTCTGACTGTGGAATGTGCTCCCCAGAGAGGTTTTCTTGGCGGCCACTTTACATTATTTTCGTTACCTTTTTCTTTACCCATTATATTAAGGATTGAGGAATTTTAACTTGGTTTTAGTATGTTTTTTTGTTTGTTATTATATATTGTTTATTTTTGTTATTATTATTGTAAGCTGTCCTGGGACAATTTCCATGTAGGACAGGGTAAAAATATTTTAAATAAAATAAAAAATAAATAAAACTTGGTTTATTAATTTGGAAATTGTCCTACCAAAGACCTATATCAAAGAGCAGAGATGAGGAAGAGTATTATATGGTGCATACAGAATGTGTGCCAAGCATTCACAGTCAAGTTACAAATTCTCATTGCGATTAGACCATAGACCCTCTAGCGTGATTCAGGCATTTTCTTGAAGGGACAATGCATGCTAGCCCCAGCCCTTAGATCTCCAGGTTGCTCAGTTCAGAGCTTGCCATCAGGAATCAGCAAGCCCTGAAAGGGAGGTCTGCTCATGTTTGCTTCAGTGAGAGAAGGACTCTCGGCCATACCAGAGCCCATGGCCAGCCTGAGAGTGTGCAGCGCACATAGCCCAGTGCTCTAAGCCCTCCCCTATTTAGTTGAGCAGCAGAGCAGGTCTACAGTCTGCACAACAGAAGTGCCTTTCCCATTCTCTTCAAAACTATGACACAGATGCAGGAAATCTGACCTGTAATATGGAGAGGGATGTCCACTAGCTGTGCAATTCAGAAGTACTTCTGGTTCTTCAGAATTCATTGAGTACATGACATCAAATGGCTCTTGAATAAAAATGGGCCCATGCAGAGGTTCTTCATCTGTGAAAAGAAACAGTGATTTTAAATCCATATTCTATCCCTTAAACACAGATAACAGGTGCAATCATGCCTCTCATGAGTGCCACCAAGGCTTGCATCAGTAGGGTGGCTTACACTACTGAGTACAGTCCTCTTTTCTGGTGAGTTAGTTGAGAACAGCCCTTAGGTTTGGCTGGACAGAAGGATGGTATTCTAAAGGTGGGTGAACTTGAGCTATGAGCTTTGCTATGGTCAGATTACTGCTTGCTGATATTTTGGCTGAAAGCACCCTGCAAGGTTGGTATACCTATTAAGATGGTTCATTCCTGAAGGCTAGAGGATTTAGACAGTTTCCAGAGAGGTCTAGGGAGTTTTCCAGCTGATGTGTCTGGTGTTCGTGTCAAAGTCTTGGTCAAGCAGTGAAACACAGAGATGACCTGGGCAGTGAGCACAATCATCCTGAGCACCCTCTCTGTAGCACATACAACTGTGTGGTGTACTCTGGAGCTGACAGCAGGGAAGATAAAACATAAGACTGGTTGAGCACAGATGGTGAACTTTTAGTGGACACAACCAAACCCTAGTATATGCCTACAGTCAGTCTTATTTAAGGGCAGCAAGAATGGCTAGAAAACAACATCACAATGTCTTCTATTTGCCACCTAGCAAAGTTTTTTTTAACAGTTGTCCAGGACGTATTTGGTTGTCTTGGCCCCAAAGGTATTCTTGACCCATCCAAGGTCTATCATGGCATATATTTTCTGGTATCCACTAGAACTCCAGTGTAAGAGCAGTTGAATAATATAAAGGGCCCAGAGCGGATCCTGGTCTAGTTTTACTGAATGAGTGTCAGGTGATAATTGCTGGAGAACATTGGCAAGGTGCTTGGGTGTCTTCAAGCAACCACTTCCATACAAGAACCATGTCCCTCTTGGCATTAGAAGTCAGCAATGAGGGAATAACTGCCTGGACTAGGAAGGTGATCAATGCCTTCTTGAAGAGGGAGCAGTCTGATGCACTCTGAAGGAGGTGGCAGTGAGACCAATCTGGAGAAATCTTCTCTGGACCCAATGATCTTAATAGCTTTACACTGGTGGCAAATGTTCCTTTCCTGGGAACGGTTCCTGAGTGGATGGTAGCCAACCAATTTCAGCTTTGACATTTGAGACATGAAGTGCCTTCCACCAGATTTGTTGGTGGCCCAGCTATGGCCCTTTGTGGACAGTGTTAGCTTAGTTTCTGTGATTGATGCTCTGGTAATCTCCAGAAAAGATTATTGCAATTCAATCTACAGGAGGCTGCCCTGGAACAGCATTCAGAAGCTGCAGTGCATGCAAAATACAGCAGCTAGACTGGAACAAACAAGTTCAGCATTGTTTGAACTGACTACTTGCATGCTTCCGAGTGTGATTTAAGATGCTGGTTTTAGCCTAAAAAACCTTACATAGCTTGGAACCACAATACTTGTTGGAGTGCTTCTTCCAGTTGCAATCTATCTGGCTACTGCAACTAGCATTCAAGGCCTTACTGTGAGTGCCAACCCTGAGGAAAACTCAGAGGATCACAATATGGGGGAGGAAGGTCTTTTCAGTGGTGGCCCCTTCAACTGTAGAATGATCTCCCTACTGAGGTAAACATGGCATTAATCTTGTCTTCCTTTCAGAAAGAGATTAAAACAGTGCTCTATGCTAAGGTATTTAAGGTCAAGGATATTTAATAGCTTGAGGGAAGTAACCACTGCAGTGTTTTACAAGTCCACTCTTTAGTCTATATTTTTTTCTTATAGCTCTTATATTGCTTTTAAATTTAAAGGCATGGTGCTTCATTGTATTGCCTGTTTTATGAATTTGTAAGCTGATCAGAGAGCTTCAGCTACTGAGAACTGTAGAAATGAACATCATCATCACTATCATCATCATCATCAAAATTGTTCACTGCAGAAGAGATGTTCGGTCCAAGTTTGGTTTAAAGTAAAAGAGCCATAAGGAGGACGAAAAGTGTCCTTGAAGTTGCCATCAATAGCTAGCATCTGGAAAGCAGACCAAGCTTGTCCATGGTGGAATTTATTGCATTTCTATGTAAATGATAGCAGTGACTTCCAACTCTCTCTCTTCATTTGCCTATGCAAATATCATTTATTTATTCAAAACTTGTATATGCCGTCCCTTATGCATAGCATCTCAGATTGGAGTCTTCTTTCATCCTCTTGTTTTGGGAATGCACTTTCTAAATTTTGGTGTCACATAAATGTTCATGCAATGCATTAGTGACCTTTCACTAACTAGTCATTTGCTGCAAACAGGCGCCTCTTAATGGCGGCATTCTGTATAGAAGAACTGAAGGACTTTGAGTCTTAAGGTACTTACAATTTCCTTGGAATCGTAACATATTCAGCCCTGAAATTGAAGAGTGGCTATATGGGACTATCCCCCATTATTGTCAGAATAGCAGTGTCAGGTATGTCAGGCTGAGAGATAATGACAGGCCTCAGTGCATTCATACAGTAAGACTTACAGCTGAGCAAGGATTTTAATATAGGCCTCTCTTGCCTGAGTCCAGCACACCATCTCCCTAACTGCAGAAGGCCCTCAGCTGGTTGCAGGCCCTGCCTGCATAGCCAGTGGTCAGAAATGCATGGGAGATAACATTAAAAACATCTGGAGATCTTCATTCTGTTCACCTCTAGCCTAGATTATTGCGGCTGCATGTGTTGCAAAAAGCATGAATAGGTTGGCATTCTTCCTTCTTTCGGGACAGAGGGAGTTTTCCCCAACCCCACACAGTCAGGAGTTCCCCTACAGCTAAGCAGCCATCCAGTGCATGTTCAAACATGATTCCAATACACAACATTCATGTGTCCTTAATGCTCACCCATCACCTCACTCCTTTTATAGCCAAGGCTGTAAAAGTACCTGGCAGTGCATGCCCTTCTTTTATTTCAGAACCTTACACAGGGAAATTGCTTTCAGACTCTCCCAGATAGTCTGCAGGCAATTTCCGCTTTCCATACAGCAACAAACATTTCATGACTGATTGATAATAACACCTCATTTCTTGAAGATTTGTGGGGCTTATTTACATAATGAAGGTGAGGAAAAGCACTTGTTTGTATCCCTGCTTCAGAATGATATGGATGGCTGTTACCTCCACCTTGCCTTGCTTGTGCAGCAAGATCCTTGAAGGAAGTATAGCAAAACAAGGCAAGGGACTTGCTAATAAAATGAGATTGATAGAGCCAGCCAATCAGGCAATTATATCAGTGGAGACGGTCATGACCTGTAAATTCCGTGATAGCAAGTGTCACATCCCACCCGAGCCCCGTATGTGCATTTTGTATGCCACAACCCATACAGTTGTTAGCAGTGAAAATAAAGTGCAAACCAAGAAATAGATTTCTGGGCTTATAAAGTTTTCCCATATGGTACAAACCTATACTCAGCAGCTGTGCATAAAACTTACTCATTTACTTTAAGGCTAAATCCGTGATTACAGAGGGCCTGCTCTCAAATGAAGGAAGCATTCCGTTACAGCTGGATCACATGCCTTCCGAAGGACCTACTTCTGGGCTCACTTGATGAGGCACACTTCCAGGGAAGCGGACATGGGACTGCAGGACTCACTGGTTTACACAAGGGTACGATCAAGGCAACCATATTTCTCAAAGACTTACACACACACACACACACACACAGTATAAAAATGTGGTAACAAAGGATGCCCTCTGAGTCCTTTACATGGCCCATGGGGGACTTTCAACACACTCTAGATTTGCCACCATTTTGCAGTGGGGAGTGGGGGAAATAGTATCCCTAAAGCAAGTATAATTCATCAATTTATTTTTATCAATATATTTATATTTTGTAAGCTGCCCAGAGACTCACAGTGATTGGATGGGTCAGAAATATCCCAAATAAATAAATAAATAAATTTATATTTATATTTTTTCTTGCAAGAGACCTCAGACAGCTCTAATCATCCCCCATACTGCTCTCCATTTTATCTTCACAGCAACCCCATGAGATAGGTTACTCTGAGAATCTAGCCCAAAGTCATCCAGTGAGCTTCATGGATATGGAAGCACTCTAATCCATGAGCTTACCAAGTCCCAACCTGACACTCCAACCATTATGCCAAACTGGCAAAGTTGTGAATAACTTTAAAAAGATATAAAGCTGAAGAAGGAAAATAGTAAATGCATTCAAATCCCAGGAACACATGGAAGACAGGAGAGGAACAGTCGGTGTGATTATCCATATGTGCAGTTTCTAATCTAATATATAGGGCTAATATGACAATCATTATATAAATTAGCTTAACATATTGTCTATCTAGCAAATTTTTGTATATGTCCTGGGATTTCTAATCATTGTTTTCATATCCTTTGTTATAATTTGTTATAATTATCCTTTGTTGGATAATTGTTTTTTTAACATTTTAATGGTCTTAGCTCTTAGCAACTATTAACAAAATGAAGCAATAGAAAGTGTGAAGTATTTTATACTCCTGCTTTTGCACTTCTTTCATTTTCATCAGGAGTTGTTTCTAGTCATTGCTGCTTTCTGCCAGTACTATGGTATCATCTACATATCCTAAACTCCTGATATGTCTTCTTCTAGTTTTCAGTCCTTAATCTGATTCTAACCCAGCTTTCCTTAAGAAAGTTCTGCATCCAGTCCAAACAGATAGGGAGATAAGATTCACCACTGTCTGATGCCTTGGCCTATAGGAAACCATTTTGTTTCTTCATATTCTGTCCTAATAGTAGCTTCTTCTCTGTGATACAGGCTAGGCAGCAGAACAATCAAGTGATGAGGCACACCCATTTTTTCAGGACCATCCATAGCTTGGTCAAAGGCTTTGCTGTAGCCCATAAAGCACAGGCTGATGTTCTGATATTCTTTGGTGAGTACGAGTAGCCAACATATATTTGTGATATGATAGTCTTTGGTTGTTCAGCTGCACAAGTAAATTACTCAAATTTAAACTAAGGAAGTTGAAGTTATAGGTTTCTGGTCAGAAAGCACATTTGAAGGAATTCAAGGATTTCAGTAATATTATTAACTGTATTTGATATCTCAGTTAGGATTCAGACAGCACAATATGCCATTTTTAATACCCCCCTGCCCAAAAAAAGTGTTTCAACAACAACCCACCTTCAACCCATGCTCATCATTTGGGTGCAGATTGTTATGTTGTCTGAGCCAAGTCTTCGTCTGGTATTTTCATTGGACTAGACAGGCTACCAAGATAAGGAGAGGGTGGGAAAAGTCCCTTCTGCCAGTGCAGCTGATTCCGTTTAAGTCTGGTTTAAATCCAATATGAGTAAAATAGAACAGTGGTTTGACACAGTATAAGAAAGTACCTAACGTTAGGTTCTCATTAGCATTAGCACATTATTTCATTATTTCTCTATTCCACTTGCATAATAAATTTCTTAAAAATGGTTCTGACAACCTAACATGCAGAACTCCTGTTGTAAAGTAAAAAGGATAAAAGGACATACTGGCTGGGTTCAGACAACATAAGAGCCATGGTGGGGTTTTTTTATTATTGTTGGTTTGGGTTGTCTGAACCCAGTCATGGTATTTCACCCTGGTAACTTTGGTCTGGAAAGATGGGCATGATAAAGGACCAAAATGGCAGGGACCTAACAGAGGCAGAAGAGATTAAGAAGAGATGGCAAGATTACACAGAAGAACTACACAAGAAAGTGCTTGACGTCCCTGATAACCACGATGGGGTGGAAACTGACCTTAAGCCAGACATCCTGGAATGTGAAGTCAAGTTGGCCTTAGGAAGTCTGAGCAACAACAAAGTGAGTGGAGGTGACAGTATTCCAGCTGAGCTATTCAAAATCTTAAAAGACGATGCAGTAAAAGTGCTACACTCAATATGCCAGTAAATTTGGAAAACTCAGCAGTGGCCACAGGATTGGAAAAGGTCAGTTTACATTCCCATCCCAAAGAAGGGCAATGCCAAAGAATGTTCAAACTACCGCACCATTGCACTCATTTCACGTGCTAGCAAAGTTATGCTCAAAATCCTACAAGCTAGGCTCCAGCAGTATGTGGACCGCGAACTACCAGAAGTACAGGCAGGATTTCGAAGAGGCAGAGGAACTAGAGATCAAATTGCCAACATACGCTGGATCATGGAGAAAGCTAGGGAGTTCCAGAAAAGCATATACTTCTACTTCATTGACTATGCTAAAGCCTTTGATTGTGTGGATCACAAC
>NW_025336347.1:5233326-5361243 GCF_004798865.1 Varanus komodoensis
CGAGAAGTACAGGCAGGATTTCGAAGAGGCAGAGGAACTAGAGATCAAATTGCCAACATACGCTGGATCATGGAGAAAGCTAGGGAGTTCCAGAAAAGCATATACTTCTACTTCATTGACTATGCTAAAGCCTTTGATTGTGTGGATCACAACAAATTGTGTCCTTAAAGAGATAGGAGTGCCAAGACCATCTTATTTGTCTCTTGAGAAACCTATATGCGGATCAAGAAGCAATAGTGAGAACTGGACACGGAACCACTGATTGGTTCAAAATTGAGAAAGGAGTTCGGCAAGGCTGTATACTGTTGCCCTGCCAATTCAACTTATATGCAGAGCATGTCATGAGAAAGGTGGGGCTAGATGAATCACAAGTTGGAACTAAGATTGCTGGGAGAAATATCAACAACCTCAGATATGTAGATGATACCACTCTAATGGCATAAAGTGAAGAGGAACTTGAGACCCTTGATGCAGGTGAAGGAAGAGAGCACAAAAGTTGGCTTGAAACTCAACATTAAGAAAACTTAGATCATGGCATCCGGTCCTCTCACTTCCTGACAAATAGATGGGGAAGAAATGGAGGTAGTGACAGATTTTATTTTCCTGGGCTTCAGGATCATCGCAGATGGGGAATGCAGCCAAGAAATTAAAAGACGCTTGCTCCTTGGGAAGAAAGCTATGGCAAATCGAGACAGCATGCTAAAAAGCAGAGACATCACCCTGCCAACAAAAGTGCATATAGTCATAGCTATGGTTTTCCAGTTGCAATGTATGGCTGTGAAAGCTGGACCATAAGAAAGGCTGAGTGCCGAAGAATTGAAGTCTTTGAACTGTGGTGCTGGAGAAGACTCCTGTGAGTCCTGTGGACTGCAAGGCCATCAAACCAGTCAGTCCTAGAGGAGATCAACTCTGACTGCTCTTTAGATACTGAGGATGAAACTCAAATATTTGGGCCACCTAATGAGAAGGAAGGACTCACTGGAGATGACTCTAATGCTGGGAACAACTGAGGGCAAAAGAAGAAGGGGACAGCAGAGAATGAGGTGGCTGGATGGAATCACTGAAGCAGTCAGTGTGAGCTTAAGTGGACTCTGGGGGATGGTGGAGGACAGGAAGGCCTGGAGGAATGTTGTCCATGGGGTCGCGATGGGTCAGACACAACTTTGCAACTAACAACAACTTTGGTCTTTAGAAACCATGATAAGAAACAATGCTTTGTTCTGTGGCTTCTCTGAACCACCATGACTTCTTGTGTGGTCTGAATCCAGGATCATGGTTTCATGGTCATGGTATGCAATACCACAGAGTCCTCTGGAAAGAGGTGTCACTCTGGAAAGTAAGTGCTGGGGGACAGATTCTCAAAGATGGAGAAAAAGATATTATGGCTTTTAATGTTTGTTGATGGATCAGCTAAATTCAGTTTTGCCTGGTATGGGAAACATCAGGCTGTGATTTTCTGGAGATTCCAGCTAAGAGGAGAAGAGCAGTTGTGAAATGACAGTTGCGATTTGGAGTTCCAGTAAGTGAACCAGTGGAAGGAAGAGGAGTCCATGACCTGGAATGTGGCATGTGATGGAAGGTTTGTGGAAGTTGAGGAGAAAAGGATAGCTGAGACCTAAGTATGACATTTCCTGTGCATTGCTGGTGAAGGTCAGGAGCAAATAGGGAGTAGGGAACAGGTAGCTGTGGTATGCCAGAGTACTGTCCAAAGAAGGTTGCACAAGAAAATATTAAAACCAGATAGATTAATGAAGATGCAAGTGTTACAACATGAGGAGCTTCGGCATCAGAGCAACACTGTATCCAAGAGATGGATGTGATTGCAGGCGCATATTGCTGATGACAGTTTTAGGAAATTTGGCCTGAGGTTGAGAAAAGAAAGCATCAAGGGAAAAATCATAGATAAGGTTGGGTAGAAGAAGCCCTATAATTCCTAATATTCCCCAACCTCCTTAAAAGCCTTGAATAAGAAGTAGTCCTTTTTGAGTCTTTAAAATGTGTGGACACATCAAAGACCAAAGAAAATAGTGTCCTTTTATGACACAATATGCCATCTTGTTTAATCGTTCTTATCTTTGGGTTGGTGCCCATCTCACACTTGCACCACTCAGACTAAGCTGCCATGAAGTTTTAAAGTATGCTAAGAACCTTGGTGGCAACAGAAAGGCAAGTAAGCAAGCTACAAAGCTAGCTTTAGAAAAAAAGCTTGAGCAGAGACCCAAAAGAGGGCAGAAAGGGGAAGGGTGGAAATATCCATGATGCCACCACCCATCTTCTGAAGTGCCTCCTTTTTTCATTTTCTTCTGTATTGAAAAATCTAGCCGCAGAAAATTGTTTAGCAGCTTTTACAGCAGAAGAGCAATTGCTGTATAGCAAATTCTAAGGAAGATGCGATTCAAGAGGAAGGCTGTGGCCATCGGTTGAGGAGTGCTTTGTTTTGTTTTCTGGTGGGGGAGACCTTGATCCATATTAAGAATCTGATGTATGGTTCTCATGCAAATTTGGCTGCCTCCTCTTCAATAGAAAAGCACACATGCAGTTTATATATTCAGAGCAGAAGCATGAGGAAATAATATAGGTATATCAATACATTTCCTTGAAGAAAAAAGTCATAAGACCACATATAAGAAAGCCTGAAGTGACATTTCTGTTCTGAAATGAAATTACAAGCTATAACGACATTGACTGCATGGTTCTTTAGCACTGTTGTGCAAAATGCCTGGAAGATAAAGTCTTTTCTTTAGTGCAGGTGATTTGTTTTATGTCATGAACTTGGCCATGTCCTTCAGACACCAAAGTATTGCAAAAGCAGACATCTAATTACAGAGACAAATCTCTACCATGAAGTTAAGGGGATGTGTCTTTATGATGTATAGTAATCCTGACATGCATTCTTCTCAATGAAATTTCATTAGTCTTGTGTTCCTAGGCAAGACAAATAAATAATAATGAACCTTTTTCCAATCTACTGCACAAGCATTTTGTTCACTGTGGTTTGAGTTATAAGTGAGTCCTAGATTTGGTAGCAGATACTATTTGCTGCATGGTACTGTCGTAATATTCATCTGCCTTTATTGCCAAACTGATTGAAGGTTCAGTTCAATAATATGCAGGCCAGAAAGAGACAAGAGTGATATCATTTAGCATCCTGTCAGTTAAATAAATCCAACACTTTGTCATTCTGCTACTTTTACGAAGTAAAATACAAGTAGGCTTAGTAATTAAAGATGGAGCAGTTTTCCTTTTTACAGTCCAGTAACCAAAGCTAGCACAGAAATGAAGTTTTCAGCAGTTATGGTATTTGTGAGATTTCAATATGACACTAGTTTTTGATGTCTTGAATAAATCCTCAATTTGGAGACAATTAATTGTGCGGCCTAATCTAATGTTCAAGAGAAACTTCAAAATGTACAAAGTTACATTAAAGATTTTTTTTTCAGACAGTAAGTCACTGATTGCTTGTGGATAATTGACAACAAGATGTGGAACACTCGAAAAGTAAATCATTTCAAGCAATTAGGGCAATGTAAAACCAAGCAAGATTAAAGGCGAGATTGCATTTTCCAAATCTATAATTGGAAAGAAATGCAAGTAATATTAATTTAAAGCACAGCACAAGACCCTTAAGATTAATAGAGTCAGAATGTTCTATGAATATTTATTTGAGTAATAGTATGCTTCTTATGATTCCACTGATATGAGATACAGATGTTTGTGTTAATTTCCTATTTAAAATAGGAAATTAATTGAAATACCTAAGCAATCTTCTTGTGTGCCTGAAGGAGAAAGCGGACAGAACAGAAAGTTGCCCATAAAGGAAACCAAACCAGTAAAATGAATACTTTCCCAAATGAATATAACTTCACACAAAACTTAATGGGTACGTTTTCATACAATGTGTAAATAACTTCCAGAATTTATTATAATAAAGTGAAACAGTGGCTTTCAAAATGGTCCAGGAAGCCCCTGTTTTGGCTGGTCTATGGGTTGTAGTTCCAAAGAAGTAATGTGCACCTTTTGTTGGCCTTCTCCCTTTTCCACCGATCTCACCTTTATAAAGCAGCTGGGACCCTCCAAGGACAAACCCACCACTGCCATAGTGGGGAGAGGTATGAAGTACAGTCCAGTGCCACCATCCCTTTATGTCCAGAGGAAGCATAGCTGTGGATATCGGATGCTAAGCGCAACAGGGCCCACGCATCGCTATCAGAAGCAGACGTGCTTAGCTGGCCACAATGGAAATGTTTATTGCACGTTCTTATGTTACATTTGGTTACCAGTCTTGTCAGTGGTTGCTGAAGACAGGCAAATGTGATTTTCTTAAATATGATTTTTCTGGATATGGGACTTGCACTGGGACTTGCACTGTCCCGCAATAAAAGCAGCCACTAAATTAGGCAAAAACTGACATTCTCTGATCCTCAGGCAAAGCCCACTGTGGGGATGGAGTGCAAATGAATGATCTGTTGCAGAAAGGGTGTTTAAGCATAGGCTGGTCATGCACATGGTAGACATGTCATGATTGGAGCAGGCTGGAGCCAGGGGTCAGACTAGATGGCCCGGGAGGCCCCTTTTGACTTGCTTTGTTTCTATGTTTCTGTGAACTGCTTTGAATTAAGATGATTTACAGCAAGGGACATCTTAGCCAAGCAATACCTACAATAGCAGTCTATTATTGAGCCCTAAATATGGGCAGGCATGAGAGAGTATCTAATACTGCCTCAGTAGTCCCACTTGGTCAATTGTGCAAGCATGACCGTGCTCCTCATGCCACAGAAATTAGCTGTTCTAAAAATAGCTCTGTGTACAGGTGGAAACACTGGCTTGAGGACTGAGACAGTCCACAGAGCTTTCTTCTGCAAGCCATCCTTGCTCCACCTGCTTCTGGATCAAGTATTTCCTCTAGTCTGCAGCAGCCTCTGAGACACACTGCTCCCAGAACTACTTCCTTTATGCTAGTGGTGGTTCAAAGAAAGAGATGCCGTCCAATCTAAACATCTCAACATGACCTAAACATCACATCCCAAGAGCCATGCTCTCTGAGCAATGTGTCTCTACAATGTCCCTTATGACAGCCAATTTTTTTTGGAAATGATGATAAATACCATGACTAGCCACATAATATGATATGTTACATTACATGGTAAAATCAATACTGGATATCCCTAAAACTTGAAAATATTTGTTTTTAGGATACATAGGTTGGCATTGTGTTTAGAACAACCTTAAAATTTAGAGCAGCACATTCATATAAGGGAAGAAACAACTAAGAAATCTGTTACTTTTGGGAATTAAAGTTTTGCTGTTGTTTTTCTTTTAGTACTGCTAATTAAACACAAAGGCAATACACAAAGTTAGCAATCATTTGTAAATAAAATAAAATAAAAATCCAAATACTGCTTTGCTTAATAGACTGCTTTGTTTTTATATGAGTTTCCATAAACAACAATCCTTTATTTCAAAAACAATTAAAAAGATAGCATAAATTATCAGGACCAATTTTCCCAAGCAAAATTGCTCACACAAAGTATTAATAGATACAAAGCAATTGGAGAAAGTCATTACTTGCATGGCATTTCATTTTCATCTGAGTGAGATACCACAGGATGGATATAGTTGTAGCAGGGATAGTGTTTAAATGCTAAATTTCAGCCGAAGTTTTTATTCAGCTAGGTATATTGTTTATACACCAATAGTTATATTGGCCTCTTTATAGGTTTAGACTGTTTTATAAGTTTGGGCTGCATTTACCCCCTCTAAAATATGGTTGTTTGCAGAAAAGGCAAGGCAAGGAAAATGATATGCGGTCTGCTCTAGCAAGAACTAGTGACACATAGAAACAGGTTTTTATTTTGTGGGTTGTCTCCAACCTGCTGTGGAGGAGCAAACCTTTTCCCACCCCAGCCCACAGGTTCTGCTTCACATGGCATGTATTCATAGGATGTGCTCGTTTTTGTGTGCAAACATTAGGGCAGGAGACTCAGAGTGTGCAGAGTGCTCTGCAGGACTGACTTCCGTCAGAATGTGAGGCACAGAGGGATAATCTAAATCCATTTCAATCTGGCTTCATGCCTGATTATGGGATGGAGTGTTGGTGGATGATCCTTGCTGGAAAGTGGACAGGAGGAATGCTCCCTGTTGGTTCTGCTGAATAGATTGTTGGTTCTGGGGAAATTGGCAGAAAACATTCTGAAAGATAAAATTAGTAAGCAATAGTATGACAAGTTCCTCGGAAGCATGGTAAGTGTTGCCTCACTACCTTTTTAAAGTTATTTGAGATTGTCACTAAACATGTGGGCAGAGGTGATCCAATAAATGTTATTTTTTTCAGCTTCTTTAAGTCACACTCCCTTACCAAAGAGGCCTGAGCAAACTTGGCAGTGATGGAATAAAGAAGTGATCTTGTGGATTAAAGAGCAGAAAGTACAAAACGGTAAATTACGCCAAGGAGAGATGAAAACAGTTGGATCCCAAGTGGATCCATGTTTTTAAACTTCTTCATAATTTATCTGGAAGTGAGAATAAGGAATAAGGTAATGATGTTGGATGGCAACAGCAAATTATTAAGGGTAGTCAAAAAGGGATACAAAGAATTCCCAAAAGATCTTTTCAATGGACATTACAATGGCAAATGAAATTCTGTGTAAGCAAGTGCAAATGAGTGATACATCTTGGGCTCAAAAATCGCAATTTCTTAGCATATTCCAGGCAATTTCAGAACGTGGTGCTGGGCGATTCCAGTTATGGAAAGGGTTGGGACAAACCCTGCCAGCATCCATCCTCCAAGCATTCATGGTCCTCCTCTTGTGCACAGCCCTGTCTTCCACGGTGAGCTGATCCAAGAGGAAGTCTGTGAAGTCTCGAACACAACAGGCAGCTGCAGCTGGCATGCAAGAGCGATGCTGCACCATCAGAACTACATTGGATTAGAATGTGAAGGACACACTTTGCAATAGGCTCTACCACTTTCTAGAACTCACTGCCAAGGAAGACTAGTTTTGGTCCTACTTTCCTTTCCACACTGACAAGCAAAGTCATTTTATTCAAATCTCTGTGGCACATAAAATGGGTCTACTGAAAAAAAGAAAGGATTCTTTCCATTTTTAAAATTGGGCTTTAATGGATTGGTTTTGTGATAGTTTTAACTAAGTTTTTATTTTTAAAATTGGATCTTATTACCATTAGCTGTGCTGAACAACATTTTTGAGCAGAGTGGTGGAATCAAACACACAAATCAACCAGACCCATGCAGGATCTGTCAAGTAGTGACTGAGCAGTGTGGTCCTTCTTATGCCACCTTCCACCCGTCAAAAAACCATTCAAAATAGGCATCACAAAATGCAAAGAAGCTGTAGGGTGCAGAACACACGTCTCTGTAAAAGAGGTCACTAGGAGCACCAGCAAGCCACTAGTTTAGCCACTACACTCAGTGGGACTTCTAAGTTCATATATATAGGACTGCATGGTTAAATTAGTTTCGGGAAATATAACAATAGCCAGTAGCCATGATTTTTCATGAGAATGAGGCCCTGCTGTCCTTAGCACAGGAACAATGCCCATTTTTGCTCCAGGACCAGACAAAAATACAGACACATCCTTTCAGTGTATTATGCTCAGTGAGCAAGACTTGTGTGAACCGGAGCCAGCAATAACCTGTCCACTGAAACTAGCATTAAATCCCAGAAGCAGCTTTGTTGTTTTCACAGTGGAAGAACCCACTGCGGAAACAAGGATGGGCTAGAATTGTGCCTGATGTCACACCTGGTCTATAGTCCCGAGGACAACCACTTTAGCCTGTGCTGGAAGCTTTTGGTTGTGTGGACATGCTAATTACCCATTTCACATACATGTCGGTACATTTCATATACATGTTGGTAGCAACTACCAGGGTGACAATGGTGATTGTTTGCATACAGCGAGCAAGTTATATGCATTGCAGATGGCAACTGTATTGTAAACATGGTGCTTTGAAAAGTTTAGCTCTGAAGTTTATATCTATCAGATGACTTAAATTAGGTCAGTATTTATTCCAGTATCTCAGTTTTATCATGAACGAGGGTTTATGATAAATTAGCAACTAAAGACACCTAATAGATTACTAAAGCTTGTATGATACCCAAGAAACATCTGAATCAACTTCATTTTCTCAGTGAGATATGAAAATGCCTTTAGCAAAATGGGTTAATTAATGTGATTGAATGTGATCCTTTCCCTCTGAAGTATATTAAAAATATAAAATTGCTCAACACCAAAAGACATAGTGATGCGAACCAATTTGATGGAAACTCTTCTTTTTTGAAAGAATTCTAAAGTATGTCACAGTATGACAATTTGGGGGCAATTTGTACTGGTGTAAAGTAATTATACACTACTGCATGATTGAAAGTCCTGATTGGGAGATAGCATATTAGACTTCCTATGTACAGAATCTTTACAGGAGACCTTGACCATTATTTATAAAAATGTTTTTTTCCCCTATACCTGGGTTAGAATCAAAGTGGTTGAATTATCTGATTATGGGGCAAAGGGGCAAAAACAATATGACTGTTGACAACTGAAATCTTAACGGTGTTGTATCCATTACAGAATGTTCCTGTCCAGACATGAGCATTAAGGGCAAACCAGAAAAGCTGTTCACATGGAATCAGTATTAGCATTTATTCTGCTTTTGTATGTGATGGACAAAGTCACAGAGGTCTTTATTTTTGCCTAATTCTGTAACTAAAATGTAAAAGTGCTGATTCTATCGCTACGCTGTATTGCATGTTCTCTACATATATTCATGATGCAAAGGTCCTGAAAAACTCCACTTAAGAGATCCACTTGGGCACTAGGAGCATTTTATTTTGTCTAACTGGATCCTAATCTATCTCCTTTTCCCATATCTTATTTATTTACTTAGTTATTTTTACATTTGTATTCCTCTCCGTACTCCAAGCAGAATGCCCACCACCTATCATAGCTATGAATCTGATAGTTTGACTTTCCCCCACAGTTCATATTTTTCAAATCTCAGATTCTTTTCATCCCATTGATGAAGAAATTTGCACCCCATCCAGCCAATACTTCAGTGTGAAGACAGATGTTGCAAGGTTTAAACACATTTCAGGGGAAGTTTTCAGTTTGAAGAATCTGCCAAGGCAATGAATATGCTTCCTTTTTTCCCTATTGTGCCATTTACCTGATTTTTTTCAGATGGAGGGACTTTTCATGTGGACACGGTACAGTAATGAGATGAAGAATGGGCAGCACAGAGGAATGGAGGGCAGGGGAGGGAGAAGATTTACCGTGGTGGTGGAGGAGCAAGCCATGGTTTGTGGTTTGTTTTCAATTTTGCACCTGCCCTTTCTTCTTTGTGGCTTTGGAAATATAGCAGGAGGACCAGAGATCTGGCCATCGCCCTTCCTTCCATGTGCAAGCACTTCAGGGATGACAATCTATCGTGCACATGGGTGATACACCCAGAGTAGCTCTGCTCCTGTGTTGCATCTCCAAAGCTACTTGGGGATGACAAAAGAAAGGCAGCAGAGTAAGAACCATCACCCACCACGAACTCGCATGCTATTTTACTAATCAGATCATGGTCCCTGAAATAGCAATGCCAATTTCAGCATTTGGATCCTCCCTAAATCATTTCCAGCTTGTAGAGCTTTACTTTTACCTTCATTTGTTGTTTCTTCTCCCATTCACAGCCTTTCCATCCCTTCATGACTTCTCAGAAACCCACCTTTTACTTCCTGTATTTGCTCATCTTCTTGCCCTATTCTTTTTTTATCTCTCTTTCTTTTAACCGTTCCCAATTTTCTCTGAATTGTTATTCTGCCCATCAACTTTGTACAGTGTCTGTCCCTGTCCGTTACTTTGGATGCATCCTTCCTGAGCACAGTCTTTGTCACATCTGTTAGTCTGCAGAGTCTTTTTCAAGGAATACTTCTTACATCTTTCTCAAACATGCAGACACAAATGCTTTTCTGTCATATTATATGAAGCTCCTTTCCCTTTATTTTGATCTGGATCCTGAGCAAAGCTTTTCATAAATGGGTCTTAAACCAATAATTTCACCTTATGCACTTCACTAGGTAAATATTTGTCATATTTCTTTAGGAAATATGTATCCTATTTTATCATAAAGTATTTCAAGTTAAAATCAAGGAAAATACTGGATATTTTCAACCAATTAATAAAATAAATAATATATCCATGGGAAAGAGACCTCAAGGAAAAGTATTTCTGTTGACTTGGTTTCCTGTTTTCCTATTTCTCACTGAAGAGGGACAAATAATGACTTTGCTCATATTTAGGGAAGTGCAATTCAACGAAGTTCAAGCAAATCAAATTGTCTAAACTGAGGAGCTGCATGAACATTTGTACACATTTCCATCACATCAGTTGCACACATTTTGAAATCAACACATTTTATCAACTGTATTTTGTTGAAGCAATTACAATATAAGTTTGGAACATTCAGTTTTGGGAGTCAAAAATGGCTTTTTTTGTGGAATTTGTGTGTGTGTGTGTAAAAATTAAGTAAAATGAATTGTTCACATATGTCTATTCATCACTGGTTCCTGAAATCTTATTAAATCAGTATAATGTGTTATCTCAGCAGTAGTAGACAACTTCAGATGTTTTGGTCTACAACCTCCATCAGTTTTTGCCAGCTTAGCAATGGCCAAGTGCCCCATCCCCTGCTTTAAGCCTTGATTTTTCCAGGTGGCTTGGTTATGTCCAGCGGGTGGCCTTCAAAATAGTACATCTTTGAGCAGAACCCACCTGGGTTCCTTCAGACGGTTTCTTGACTGCTGTTCTACTGGGAAAAGTAGCCCCCTTTCTTTCATTTCTCTTTGGGAGACACAGAGATTCTATCTCCTATTTGCTCCATACTGCTCAGTTACCTCCTGACTCCTATCCAAGGCATCCCTTGCTATGGGTGAATACAACTTACTTATTTAAAATATTTATATGCCGTCCTAATTGCAAAAAAGCCTCAGGACGGCTTACAAAGTTATGCTAAGGTGGGCTATTTTTTTGCTGGGCTATCTGTATTCCTACCTTGGCAGGTTAGTGGTCTGTTTCATTCTGCATCTTGGCCATTTGGAGCAGAAAACTACTAGGCAATTCTTGGTGATGTGGTTCCAAGGCTGGGAACAAGGATGAGGACTTTCTTATTGGTCACCCCCACTTGGGGAATGCTTTCCCCAACAAGGTATGACTGCCATCAGTTTCTTTGTTTTTTGCTGCCATGTAAAGATGGTGCTCTCCTCACAGGCATTTGATGGAATCTGATAGGGTTTTTAGGGTGGTTTCTTTTATCTGGTCCCAGTGCCGTATTATAACTGTTTTTAGCTATTCTACATTTCATATATTAATGTGTTGATGGTACATGAAACTATGTATCTTCTGAGCAGCATCCCTTCTTTCTCCCTTTCCAACCAATAACGCACCTCGAGCAAATAAACAACAACAAAACAACAAGGAGAAAGGGAGGGAGGGGTAAACTGGGCAACATACCCAAACCCTAATAAAACCAGAAAGGCCCTTTGGTACCTCCTGAATACCTGCACGATCACACATCTGACCTTCTGAGGATTGCATCTGGAGGACTGAACCCAAAATATTGGTGTCACCTTGAAGAAACAACTGGCAGAATGACAGGTCTCAATAGCACAAATACAAGAGATGTTTTTCTGAGAGACACACACTACAAAAATATAGTATAGTATGCACACAGTTCTGGAAACTGCAAAGATTAACGCAAGGCATCCACGTGTCTTTTCTTTTACAGTTATCAGGTTCTAGTGGGTTGCTCGTCTAACAGGGATGCACATTTGATTTTAAATGAAGAGAAAACAATACAAATAAACCACATTAGTTTCATTTTTCCTTTCTGAAAACAAATGGGAATTCAAACAAATGAGTTACAAATGAAAATTTGTTCTCCCCTGCCACTTGCACCAGTCATTTGATTTGTTTTTCATTAATCTCTGCAGGGATGAAAAATGGAAAGAATCTGTAACACTTTCTACAGGTCAAAAGAAAGATTACAGGGAAGAGGGAAGACAGGAAATAGAGAAACTGGTGCACAAACTGGGGTCTTAATACTGGGACTCCTACTTCATTCTGTCCAATTTGGTGGTCTGATGTCACAGGAAATGGGGTACCTGAAAATATCACAACATTCAGATGGAAAATGTCGAAGTTACAAGAGGAAAAAGAGTAGCTGGTTTTCCCATTGGAGGTAATGAAAAACTGATCAAATGTGGACTTCTTAAACAGATCATAGAAATAAACTCCTTTATATCATGCATCTAAAATTTAAGTTCTGTTGCCCTAGCGGGATTACAGAAAAATGGAAGACATGAAATATTTAGATGGAACATACCAGCAATCCACCTGAAATCAAGGGGAAAATGAATGGGGAAAACTACAATGATTCCAAGTCAGATAAATGAAAAATCAAATAAATGAAATGATAAACAGTTTATCACTGACTAAATAAAACATATGGAAATTGTACGTGTTTACATGTGCTTGAATGCCTCTACATTCTGTGCAGAGTGTTTTATGTCATATTCATTACATCATCACCAATAGCTCTGATTTAATTCCATGCTTATTAATGTCCTTATTTCGTTGACCCCAACTCTGCTAAAGCAGAACTTCCCCTGCCCTTCAGGTAGTACTTTTCAGAGAACTTGGTTCGTTTTAAGTAGGTGAGAGGAACATTTTTCCTTCTTTTCTTCTTCCAGTCCAAGAGCTGCACTGCAATCTGGGGAAGGTGTTGGGCCACATGGCACCCGTGGGCATGGCCAAGCTGCCTGGCAGTGCCGTCCTGCTCTTTGAGCAATGAGGCATGCTCCTCTCCCTTGTGGACGGGGCAGCCCGGGAAGCATCACCCTTCCTTGCCTGCTCTCTACAAACTCTCTTTTGCAAACTCCTCCTCTGTTGCTTGGCAGAGGGAGGTGCTCCTCATCCGGAGGTCTCTTAAGGGAGTCAGGGCCTGTGGTGCTGGAGCTGCATCTCAGGCCTGCTTTTAGGAGACTGGGGCTGAACAAAGTGAGAAGGAAGGAGAAAGATTTCACCTGGGTCAGCCCATCACATTGTCCCTGCTCCCATCCAGACTGCCGGAATGCCAGGTCCCTGGGGAAATACTGTCGCCCTCCCTTCTCTGCCAGGCTATGCACCATCAGCTTTCTGGTGAATGGGCAACTTGGCTTCTTCTCATTTTAAGCCTGTTCTAAGGAAAACCAGCCAAAACTCTGCCTGTTGACTCAGAAGTAAGCAAGTCTAAATCACTTAGTAGCACTTTCAGATAGCAACCAACTAGCAAGCCTCTGCACGTCTGCTCAGAAATAAGCAGCTATGTGTGTCTACTTAGACATAACCAGGACTGACACATGAAGCAGCTTCCTTCCCAGGCCTACCCACTTTCCTGGCAGGGAAAAGCTTTGTTCAGAGATAAGAGCTTTTCTCTCTGAATGCTGGGAAAGAAAGCCTTGCTCAGCAGCAAAGAGATTCATCTCCAGTCAGCAGCTCCTCATAGATAAGAGATTTTCCCTGCCAGGAGCCAGGGGTCAGAGCTGGGGAAGAAACTGGGAAAGACCTGCAGGCCAAGCATAACTTGTGGGCTGGAGGTTCCTGATTCCTGTTTTAAAGGAATGACACTAAATCTTATAGTGTGAAGTAATGTAGAAAAGCCATTTCCTCTTTTTAAATATAAAATCGACACATCCATAAATATTCTCCATTTCAGAAAGAGTTAGGAAGTAGGGAAGCTTGATCAGAGGGCTGCTCAGCTTGAAAAGGAATTGGGCCCCATCGATCATCCCTATCTAACCCAGTCAATGGGGGATGGAGACTCCAGTGTTGGTTTTCCACTACATGGAGGAGTAAATTCCATAGATGCAGATCTTCACCAAGCCTGTTCTTCAGGAACCATATCGTGGGGAGACCCTCCTTCTTGTGGCTGACCTATAAATTAGCTTTCAGCTCCCACAAACTTCCTGACTGAATTTCCAATAGGAACTAATAAGAACTAATGTTCTTGTTTTTTCCCCTTGGGGTAAGGCAAAGAAGACCTTAATTCCAACCCTGGCGAATTAAAAAAAATATTCAACATTATTTGAGAGTTGCCTTTGTAACGTATGAAGGAACAACATCCCATAAAGGCAGGAAAGGTAGAGTAGCTGGCAGCCTGCTGGACTGAGCAATGCTTTCTGCCCTAATTCTGCTTGCAGAAATTTGGCAGGAATATTTGTCTTTCCAAGTAGCCCTATTCAGTTTCTCATGACATCCCTACTGGGGAGCCCTGTAAGTTGATGCTACTAAAGTGAAAAGTGCTGGTGATTTAGCAATCTTGTGTAATGATGCTTGTTTGAAAGTTTTAGAAATCTGAGATATGCTCGGCAATCTAAAAGGCAGTCTTTGAAGAAAGCAATTGGATCAGTCAACTCATCAGTGTCATGGGTGGAAGGAAAACGACAATATATTTACTAAGACACTAAAACAAAAAAGGTTCTCAGTGGGCAGTCCACTGCAAACAACAACTAAATTCCACTGGGGTGAACAATCATGTAAGAGAAAGCACTCACAGAACAGTGTGAGCAGTGAGAAAATGTTCAACTTTATAAAGAGGGAAAAAAGAGGAAAGGATAGGATTCCACTAAAAATAAAACAGGATATGTGATATGAGGAAATACTTGGACCCACAATTTAATAAGCGTATGCACACAGGTAAAGGATAAACTCATCCATTTCTGATTACCTTAAATGTTAATTTCTATGCAGCCCTTGGAACATAAAGTAGCTTGCAGAAAAACAAGTTTCATCCAAAAATCATAACATTTTATCATTAAGTGTTATCTCAATAATGCAATTTCTTTCTATGGAACTCCTTGCCTCCAGAGGTAAGTCAAATATGACAGTGTCTGGAACCTCTTGAAAACATCCTTATTTCAGAAATATTTCTTGCGATTGCCCAGCTATCGCTTTTATGGATATTCTGGTTGTACTACTGTGCTTTATATTTTTATTCTGCCTTGACTTTTTATTTTTCACCACTCAAGAATCTGTGCAGATGTGAAGTGGCATTTGCAAACAAACAAACAAACTAGCAAATAAGCCAACTTAAAAGCATGGATTAAAATCCTGGCTTGTTCAGATAAACCATATCTAAAACTAGGTAAGTCTCTCAGTATGTGCATAGTGACAAACCACACTGAAAATGGAACTGTTTACCAGCCTACTTGAGAAGACATGGGAAGGCCCCTTCTCAATGCACTAAACTATGCTTAAGTTTTTCATCTGAGTGAGGCCAGCATCAGCTTTTCTTCCATAGAAGCAAAAACTTTAGCAGTTCTGTCATTTGAACAGGGTGATTTCTTCAGGCTCCTTCCTTTGAAGCAGGAGAAAACTGTTCAGCTTGCAAGTCAATCTTTACATATTGGCCACAAACCTACACAGTGTGCTTAAACCCACTGATTTCAGAGTTGCCTCTGTAGTTTTTACTGCCACAAATCTGACAGGCCCAGTGACTGTAAAGAACCATGAGAGACTTGCCTCAGAAGTCATAAAAGCTTGGTAGGGAAATGACAAAGGAAACCGCATTACAAGCAAGGTTTCCTCATAGGCATGCAATTCTTTCCATTCAAACATGTTATTGTACATTGATGTGATAAAAATGTCCCTAACTGGACATTGGGATTTCAATATTCAGGAACAGAAATGGCACATTTCAGAAGTCTAGCTTAATCACTAAGTGATTAACCACTAGTGATTAATTCCATCACTCAGAGGTGTAACCATCTGATCCAGGTCAGTATAAATCCATAGGCTACATAAATCTGGGAAGCAAGATAAAGCAGGGGTTGAAGTGATCAGAAGGCATGCAGGTCCAGGAAAGGCTAAAAACAGGCAAACAAGCTGGACATGGGATAAGGCCGGCTTGATCAGACAGATCCCTGGGAAATCAGGACAGACTTGGTGTGAAAACAGATTGCCAGTTTTCTGTGTGGCTGAAGCAACCACATCAGATACTTTTGCAGAAACCTCCTTGTTAAAAACAGCAGCAAGTGTCAATGGGATGTGACTGCTGCCACCCACACAGCTGCTTAATTGACACGTGATTCCCAGTCAAAATGTTTATCAAGCCTACAGGAATTATTCATCAGAAACACCTTCATCTCATCACTTGCAGATTTTCTTTTTCAGATGCCCTCCGACATATTTGAGAATTTTAGTCTACAGAGAAGATTCAGCAGCAACGCCCCCTTCCTACGCACAGACTCCATTTTACCAACCATGAATAAAATGGAGAATTTGAGATGCGGCTCTGGATCTGGATTTAAAGTATTGTTTAATATTGTTTTAGTATTGGTGAAGGAAGAAATAGGGTTTGTTTCTTTACTTTCCAATCCTCCTTTCTGAGCTGATTGTGTCCTCCTTCCAGAACCATGAACATGTCAGGGACTGCTGAGCAGTCCCCACTGATGGAGTAGATCCTTAAGTGTAACAAGGCGGGCCACTTCAGAGAGATTGAGGAACTGATTGGAGCAAAGCACTTATCCCCCAAAGGCGCCCAAACCAAACCAGGCTCTTCATGAACCATCAGATTCTTTTATCAGAAACTTTGTTCATAGATGCGTTCTGTCTTTCAGGAGGAGAAACATCCCAAGTGTTGTGTGGTTGTTTTATGACTTGTGTTAACCAAAATCCAATCCTTAACTCTGATGCATTCTTACATTTGCATTTTCAGATCTAGCTTTACTTATCATTGTTTAATAATTTCTTAAGTCATCCCCTTAACCACTCACCCATCCCAGCCTGGACCAAGTTGCAGTTTTTAGCCCAGGGTTATTTGTTCCTGCAAGTGGATTTTGCACAGTTTCTTGCCCATAGTGCTATTTGATGCCTGTATGACTTCATGTTGCGTGTGCTAACACACATGGGGTATTGTATTATATGTCCTACAAGCACTTAGTGTCAACAACATTTCATCTTCACTCAAATCCTTGGGGGACCTTCCATTGATTGACATTTCCGTTTGAAGACCTAGGTACCTACTGCTGTCTACAACATCATCCTCTCCCACTCCAATGATGAATGTGTTCTGGGCTGCCTGTCAATGTAGCAGGAAGCAGACGGCTTTCCTGAAGAGACTGTATTAGCACTGTGATGGGGACCATGGGGATTGAACTCCTGGGCTCTCTTGGCTGGAAAGGCGTTCAATCCACTGATGCTTGCAATACCAATAAAGAGGTGTTGCCAGAATTGCTAGCCCTGTGGCATTCTGGGAAAGCAATATGAAGCAGAAGCTCTGTTCAAGCTATCTCCTTTTCTGAAAAGGGATTGATTTGTTTTCTTAAAGAATATATGAAATACCCCATCATACAACCTTATATTTTCCAAAAATATTGAAACAGCCTTCCTCAACCTGGTGCCTTTCCAATGTTTGGACTTCAGGTTCTATCAACCTCAGCCAATATGGCCAGTGGTCAGGAATTCTGTGAGTTGTATTCCAAAATATCTGGAGGTTGGGTCAGGGTGACCTAAATTCTCTTACAACAAAAAATAATCTTAGAAAAAGACTGTCTAATCTGATGTTCTTCCAATGATCATTCCAGTGAGTAACAGAATCATTCTGCATCTCTATGGTATCAATCATATGTTAGTTCTTGTATGAATACTTTCAGGCAGCATATTCTGCCAATCCATTCCCAAGATTTATTTATTTATTTTGTACTTTTGTACTGAATCCGATCACAGCTACCACTCTCAGAACAGTATACAACAAAACATATAACAATATGGCAGTATAACAATTTAAAATACATAAAATTCCACAGAAAATAATCACACCAATGTATAGCAAAAAAAAAAAAAAAATCTACAGAGGCGTTCCACCTCAGATATGATATGAGGTTTCTTTACATGAGGGGTTTAACCCTTTGCTTCTTCTTGGATTTTCACTGTGGGGAGAAAAACGCCATCCGTATATCAGTATTTTTCCTGGAGTTATTTCTTTGCCTTTCTATATATTTATTTTTAATTGTTTTTTAAAATTTTGTAAGCCATCCTGAGAGCTTGTATAATAGGACAGCATACAAAAGCTGTTAATAATAAATAAATAAAGGAAGGAAGGAATAAATACATAAATAAGATTTTCAATGCACCAAGCACAATATGGTGTTGTGCTATGGCTGTAGTATAGCAGATTTGACACTGAGCACAAGCCTTGTGTTCCAGTTTGACGTGATTTGAATTTTAATAGCCAACTTTCCTCCTACTAGAAAAACTTGTGAAAGGGGCTGAGAAACATCAGGATGACTGTTTCATGAAAAGGCCCTGCAAACTTCAGTGAATGAAGAATCACGGCTGTCCAAGAAAAGCTTGTTGTAGAGAAGCCCTTAATTCACTCTTCACTCACTCCATTTTAGCTCAGAGCTAAATCCCTTGTCTGGAACAAGGGATTTCCCCAAACAGGTGTAGAACTAAATAATGGAAGGTGCTTTAGGCATGCATACAAGCCTTGCTGCCGAAGTCTTGTGTTGGCTTCGCAAGTGTGTTGGGCTGTACTTGCTTAAAAAGTCTCCTGTTCAGGGGGTTTTCCTTAGTGGACACCAGGTCCGGGGAAGAAACTCTGAGTTTGTATAGCACAATGGTGTATAAATACTCTGTATGACCTCTGAGAAGCTATAGTATATTCCTTTAGGCCTGAGGCCTAGTGCTGTTACTGTTCTGAATGTCTGTTTAGTGGCAGCTACTTGGTAATATTCTTGTTACCAGACTGGACCAGACAAATAGTATAGGTGAGCCTTGGTGGACTCACCACCAAGTGGTGGTGGACTCCTGACCCTTGGCTGGAAAGAGTCTGAGATGAGACTTAGAACAAAAACAGTTTTATTTGAGTGCACTTCAGAATAAACGGAGCTGCAGGGGGAAAGATCCTGACAGATCCTGACAGAAGAAAGATAAGCAGTCAGTTCCAAGCCAGGTAAGTGGTTCAAGCAGTCCAAAACATATCGCTGAGAGCTGTACACAAGGGCTGGACATGATTGTGTGTGCATTTGGTTGGGGTGGAGGAATGACCCACATTAGAGGCAGGGTAATTGTCAGGTGGGTCCTGATCGGGAGTACTCTGCGGTGCTAAGAGTACTGTAGAAGCTATTATGCAAATGTTCTATAAAGTTGTATATAAATGTAGTATATATAAATACTCTATAAAGAAAATATTCTATAAAATGTTCTATAAAACATAAAATATTCTATAAAATATTCTATAAAATATTCTATAAATGTTCTATAAAGAGCTTACTATGTAGTAAGCTCAATGGCATGTGCCTCATCTCATTAATCTGGGTCTGGTTGCAAATGGGCGTTGCCAGTAGATTGTCTGCTTTTGTTTGTTGGCGTTCTATTCATCGATGTTTGAAGAATGAATTTCCTTCCTTGAACTGGAGAAGATCAGTATGAAAGAAGCATCAAATTCCTGCTGCAAGTGGCTGTCAGTATCTACACTGCCTTTATTCAAACTGACTGCATATCATTTCTCACACACAAAGGACATTTCATCATTACACTCATCACAACAACTATGTTGTTTTCACTAAAAGGTACAACACAGAAGGAGCTCTTTGACCTGACTTGAGGGTGAGTTTGTTGATAAATTATCTTTCAACTTTCAAGGATTTCCCTCGCACTGAAGGCAGCACATACCATGGCAACACACACAATAGTCTCTGGATGAAAGCAACGGAGGTATATGCAATGAATAACTGTATGGTAACCGTAAAGAATAAAGAGTGCATTCATGATGTTTTGAGCTAAACCACATTAAGGTTCACTGAATTAGGAAACAGAAGAGATTTTAGCTGAATAAATATCTAAATCCATGTTTACATATCCAGAATGCATTGAGGACAAAGATTCATGTTCTAAAGATTCATTTTGTTTGGATGCCACCAATCATTTATGAAGTCACCTGAAAATAGCCTGGGACAAGCTTCCTGGGCTGCTTTGTCACAAAGCAATATGTGCCTTTAGGAGCTCGAAGTGTATTCTTTCCTTTTCAAGGTTTCAGTTTGCAGTCTCTTGCTTTATTTATTTGTTCATCCATTCACATTATTTATTAGTTGCTTTCAGGGTTAAGACAATGCATACAGAATGACAGCAATGGAACATCAAGTATGTATTTTAAGCATAAAGTTGGTTGTTGTGTGCTTGCAATTTATCTCTGACTTAAGGCAATCCTATGAATGAGTTGATTCCTGGGTAGCCCAGCTTAGCTCTTGTAAAGTCGAGAGCTGGGCTCCTGTTCTCCATCTCATATTTAGTTTTTCCTTCTTCTTCTGCCTTTGAATTTCCCTAGCATTATTGTCTTCTCCAGTGAATATTGCCATCTCATGATATGACCCCAAGCATAAAGTGGATACAGAAAAAGTAGATGCATGAGAAAAAAATGCAGCAGTGAGGATCCCACTATTGCTGCTTTAAGAGCTACCAGTCCACATCCTGTCTGAAGAAAGCGTCTACTACCTTCCTGAAATCCAAATCATTAAACTTTCCCCGGGTTAATGAATATGGAGAGATGCACCACTTGTTTTCTGGATCCTTGTCCAAATACCTTTTCCAGTTACACAGCCTGTAAATTTTCCAGTTACACAGCCTGAAACTTGCTCATAACAACTTGACTAGGCATCCCTATCTTCACAGCTGACACATAATTTTATCGTACATCCATTGCTTACTTATGGCAACCATATTCTTGAATGGTGTTTACCCTCTGGTGTTGCCTTGAGTGGGTTTTACCAATAAAGGTGGTATAAAATAACAAATAAAATAATAAGTAAAATTAAACAAGCCCTCTCATCATGATGGCATCAATCATGGCATCCAATGAGACTATAAGGACATTTGGTCGCAGTTCCACCTGGCTTCCTCTGCAGAAGGTCCCTGTGTATGGTGATGTAGGACAGTGGGGTGGCTTCCGCACCAACAGGATTCTCATCACATCATTTGGTGCACAGCAATAAATAATGGCATTCGAAACTCACAGATGGCAAGTCAGAGTACCTGAGCAGAAGGTAGGACTTTTGTAGAGCAAGGATAACTCTGTACCCCTTGCATGGTGCTGCACAGAGATGGATCAGTGCTCCCTACTGGTTTTGCATGCGTTCAAAAGTTTTTCTGAATCTCATAGACACATATTTTTTCACCAAATATGCACCGTGTATGTGTTTAACTCACAGCATACATTTTCCCCTAAGACATGAATTGTATTTACCTTCTGACCTAAAGTACATATTTCTATGTGCATTTTAATTCATTTTAAGCCAAGAACTATATAAAGAATAGAGAAAAGTCTATCTGTAAGTAATCCTTACAAAAATGTAAGGATTATTTGTTCTGATCTACATTATTTCAGGAAATGTGACTCTTTTGAGTAGACACTTTGAAATCCTCAATTTTCTCTAGTTCTTTGTGAAATATGGATCAACCCACAGTATTACTTAGACTGGAAAATACTTTATTAGTAGTAGTAGTAATAGTCACATTCCAACATTTTTCTCTCTTGAAAGGAACGCAAGATTGCTTCCTTTCTGGTTCATCCTCACCATCACCTTATGAGGTAGGTTAATGATTGACCCCAACCAAAAACATCACCCAGAACCTAGATGTATAGTTTACACATAGGACTGATTTTAAAGACATGATTTTTACTTAGGGACTCCATTCTTGCTCATCACCCACTGAAATTTTGTTTTGACAATACTTGCTTTGAAAACAAGTGGGAGCACAGGTGTGTGTGTGTGTGTAGTGGGGGAGGGGGGTTATAGCAAAATATGAAATCTTTTCCCCAGCTTTTCTAGTGCTCTTTCTGTCACTACGCCCCTTCGGCAACCAGCTGATATTCATTTGTGCTTACACCATCCTCTGAGTTAATATTCCAGATCTGGAAGTCTCACTGATTCTGTAACAGCTTCTACATTGTCCGGTGGTTTCATAATTAAACAGATCTATTTTCATAACTGTACTATCTTTTGATTTAGTCATATGAAAAACTTATACCCTGCTTCCACTCACAAAAGAAATTGAACACTGCTTATATTGAAATACTTCTATCATAAAAATATATAGAATGCATGAAATGAATATTAGAAAACTTCAACAAAACTTCATGCAAATTAATGAAAACTGCAACTCATAAATCCAGAAAGCCAAAACAAAATAAAATGATACCCACCTATTGATAACCACAGGGAACAATTTGCCAGCTGATGACCAAGTTTTGACCAGATATCTAAAACCATAAAATGTCATGGCTTGGAAGATCTCAACTTGCAAGACTTTATATAGGGTGGATGTGACAGATGAAAAGCCCATCCGGTGGATTTTTTCAGTTGAGTGAAGCCCCATTCAAGACTGGATGTACCCCTAAATCTGAATGAGATCAGCCACTCACCACCTTATTATGTCCCATGTAGTCCTTCACAACAATCCAGTTTCTACTGTCT
This sequence comes from Varanus komodoensis, assembly GCF_004798865.1. Classification (NCBI taxonomy): domain Eukaryota; kingdom Metazoa; phylum Chordata; class Lepidosauria; order Squamata; family Varanidae; genus Varanus; species Varanus komodoensis. Next base: position 5,255,838 of record NW_025336347.1, read on the forward strand.
CCATGGCATCAGGCATATAAAAAGTATAGACTTGGGAATCATCAGCTCAATGATGATTCTACAGCCTAAATTATAATTCAGTATAATGGTCTAAACAGTTCCTTGCAGATACTAAATAGCACAGAGAACAAGATGGATCCTGGCAAAACTATAAAGAAAGTAAGCAAGGGACTAAGAAGTGTTTTCCTGCCCCATTATGACCTTCTTAGCCATACCTTCGAGGAATGGATGGAATTAGCTCACAATATCTTTTTATACATGGAGGCCCAGAAAGATATCTTGGTCAATTGCATCAAATGCAACTGAGAAGTTCCAGAGACCAAACTGGATCACACTCTCCAATGCTAATTTCATAGCTCAAGTAATTTATAAAGAAAATTTCAAATTACCAAAATTGGGGTTAAAAATCAGACTGAAAATTATCCCAATCATAGACACTAAGTTTTCCTCAGTCAAATGCATGAATTCAGTTTTGGAGAAACGTTCAGTGCCAGTATTCCAGACAAAGTGAGAGGGGCCAAAGAAAAATAAAGAGATGAAGCCAAAATTCAACTACATCAGTGTAGTTCAGTATAAAGTGTTTACTGCTGGAAACTTAGCCTAGAGACAATAGAGGAAGGAATTCCTTTCTAAGAATGTCCCACACTAGAGACATTCCAAAAGAAATTGGACAGTCATCTGAATGGGATGGTATAAACCGGTGTCCTGCAACAGCAGGTGGCCTTCGTGGCCCCTTGTAACTCCACCTCTTCACTAACCCATGTATTTAAACTTGACTGAGCTGCACTTAATAGCCGGAATGGGAAGGATCAAGTATTGAAGTGATTGATTGTATCTCTCAAAGGACTCTGTCTACATTGTTGGGACAAACAAGAGAAAACTATCCAAAAATGATGCGAAGCATCCTCCAGAACTGCTACAGATAAATAGAAGTCCAAGTCAGAGCAGCATTTAATGTTTTTTTCAATAAAACTCAATGATCGTGTTACATCAGGCTTTTGAAAATACTTGAGACTTTTTGAAAGAGTACCCTCCACAAGCTCCATTGAAAAAGCCATCTTCAGTGCCATCGCCATTAGAAAATAGGTTACAAAATGGGTAAAGCTTGCTGCAATCCTTCCTCAGGTTGAAAATGGACAAACTTCAAATTTGAGAAGAATGTCTTATCTTTTCACTAGAATCTTGTGTTTTACCAGTTGGAGCCTGGTGCAATTGCATGAGACTGATACTGTCCACATGAAGTGTTCTGAGACAGGAGTCCTCCATCTATCCTACATCCTAGCACAGGGCAGGGAGAATAGCAGAGATGCTTTTGCCTCCCGTTGCTGCTTTGAATTCCTTTTAGTCATATGGCACTTTTGACTTGTGTAGCTGGCTAATCAATGGGCAGGCAAAAGTGGGAACAGAGAGAATTGTGGGTGCAGTGGACCCATGGTCTAACCCTCTGCCTTCCTTCTCTTCTATCTTTCCACCTTCTCTGTCCTTCACAGACTCTCTACCAAGAGCATTGCTACAACTGGGGTTGCAATGATCTGGCCCTCCATTTCTCTTCTTTCTCCTAGTTGGCCATGGCTTAGGAAGTGAGCTGATCCAGGATGAAGACTGTAAATACCAGCAAACATGAATGGACCTGCTCGTTGAGCAATCTGGCACACTTCTGCAGCACATGCATCACATACTCAAAGCTTGCAAGTCACTTATCTGGAAGGGGGATTCTGCTTGCCCAGTGGGGATGTGGACTTAATTTCTGGCAGACGCCTATGCAGTCGCTTGGCAGACTTGGCACCAAGCTGAACTAGGGGTTACAAGAAAATGGGCTGCAGACCAGGGAGCTGATCCAAGGATATCCAATGGATTCCCACCCCCCTGCCAGGATTCCTCATGCATCCGTAACTCCAGCCTTGGAAATGAACCTGCTGCAAAGCGTTCTGCACAGGCAGCAAGTGTGCAGGTAAATCAGCAGTTGGATTCCCTCCTCAAGCTCATAGCTGTCATTATGGCTTCGAGGAAGGAAATCTGCAGCACCCTATAGGACCTGGGATGCCCTTTCATGTAGGACGGTTCTCTAAACATGTGGCAGCTGGCAAAAACAGCCATGAATTGTCCTCCCCAGTGCCTCTCATGGTCTGATAAAACTTGCTGTGTTTGCACACCACCTGTTTACATGAGCAACTGATGTGAAAAGGAAGCTTTCAGAGTGGCATGACTTTGGGTTACCAGCACTTTCTACCTAATGTTATGGAGTCTGGGAAGGTGCATGAATAGCTGCTAGTTTAGAAACCCAGGGGAGAGTGGGGGAGAGGGAATCAAATTTCTTAAGAACACAGAGGTTGTTACTTTTTTCCAGCAAATTGCACATTACCTAAAGATTTTAAACTGGTCACATATTTAATTATTTAAATTTATTTTTACTCATAAAAGCCATAAAGATTGCACCAAGTATTTTAAATACTTGATCACCTGTGCATTTTAGGTTCATAAAAGGGATAATAAAAACAGAATTGAATTTTCTTTGAATCCATTATATACCCAAATGAAAACATTAAATTATTTCTAAACTACCAGAAGAATGTTATTTTCTCAAGTTAATAAGCTTTTCTAAAGCAGAAATGAAATTATTTTGGTTTTTTGATTAAAAAAATGAGAACCCAATAAAAAAAATCACTAGATGGAAGAAAAAGGTATATTTCTCCTTACATAAAGGAATTCACTGGGAAGGTCATGAAATAGTAATTACTTAAAGGTTTGAAATCAGAATCTATAGAAGTGAAGACCCATGGAGCAAATCTGTGCCTACCCAGATGTTGAAACAGATATGTTCAGGGATGGGGTCTAGAAATATCTGAGATGCCTCACTTAACTTTTAAAAACCGTATATACAATCTTTCTGACAGCTAAATCAATCCAACCCCAAATTAAAAAGAAATGACCCACAAAACCAAGCTGCTCTGTAACCTCTCTTTGCAGAGATACACTTTGTGGACTAAAGGGAATTTGATATTAACTTAGGGGGTTTCCTCTGAAATGAACTGTGAGCAAAGCCCAGCTGGGATGCCACTGCAATGCAGCAAAGTGATTTTAAATGTACTTGCAATCCCTAGAGTTGGAAAGGTTGTTGGTTATGTATGCCTAACTATTCTTCAGATATATGCAGCAAGCTTCTGAAGTTGACCTATGAGGGATGTAGAATTTGAGAAGAATACCCCACTGTTTAAAAAACAAAGTTTCTGGAGTCTTCATCCGTGAAACTTCAAGTTAAAAAGCTTCCTTACACTGCAAGTATGCTGCAGTGAATACTTCCGAATGTCTTCTCAGAAGGTGGCTCCATTGGGCTCAATGAAACTTACCTCTAGGTAGTTAGAGGACTGCAGCAATTAATTCTCAGGAAGAATACTTTAGGAAGCGTGTGAGAAGTGCGCTGCACCAGTGACTTAACCTCCATCCCTATTACTGTCAGTGACATCCTTCGCTCTATAATAACCCTTTTGCCTCTAGGTTGACAGCTGGTATTTCCCAGATGAATCGATTTCACCCAGCAGGTAGCTATTGGAACCCCTTTGCTACCTCAAGGCAAGATCCCCTATTGAAATTCTAGCAGATGGTTGCCCAGACCTCTCTCTACTTCCTTCTCTGTCAGCTCTATATAGAGAGAGGGAGGGAAGGAGAGCTACATAAAAGCTCCGTATGCATGTGCACACATACACTATGGTGTAAATTCTTAATCATATAACAACCTAATGACAAGATAACCTAACAATATATTTATTTAGTATTAAGTATCTACCAACCAGACAGTGAACCTGATCTGGACTGGCCATTTAGTGAAAAGAAGGGTCCTTTCTATGCACGGTAGGCACATAGAGCCATCAGAGAAAGGGGGCACAGAGGTGTCCAAGTCACCCTTCCCCCAGAGCCCCTTCTGTTACTGCTCATGATGTCTAGGGCCAGGGGTCTTCTTAGCTTGCCACAGGGGCTGCAGCAGAGAGAAGGAATAAGGATCCCTCTGTTAGCAACCCACCTTGAGCAAATTGAATAGATCTACCTTTAATTTTCTGTACTGGATTTTTCCAGTTGTTTTAAGTTTTGAAATCATATTGGCCCAGTAATCTGCCCTTCTCAGAATAGTTTCAATGGAGCCATGGTAATAATACGCCAATTTATAGGAATCAGATGGAGTTGCAGGGAAGGTTTATTGGCATGAATATTTTCCCCCAATCTAATTGTTGGAGATACAAATGATTTACTGTGTGGAAAGGACCACAAAGGAAAACAATTAAAGTAGCTGCCCATTTCATGTTCACTGGCCTTTATCATTGGGAAAGGACATTTTTGTCTTAAACTATGTAATATGGGATATTTAGGCATTTTATTTCAGGGGTGAAATCTTGATGGATTTTTTTCCAGTTCAGCTCTAATGTAGTTCATTTCATTGGTGTTGGTCCAGTTTGTTATAAGTCAATCTAATCTGCAGATTCTGGTTTTGCTTTTGTTTTAATGATGACAATTTGTACTAATTGGATCTTTTTTGGTGGGGGATATTGTTAAATGTGTGCAAATGGGGCCATACACACACACATAAGTGTGAGCGTGTATGGCCCCATTTGTGTGTATGACCCCATATATGAAAACTTGTGCAAATAGGTAGGATCATAAGTCTACTCTTATATTCCTCTCTTGGAATATGCTTGTTAGTTTTATTCTTTCTACACACTGCTGCATGTAGTAAAGCCTTATTCTGTATTTGTCAAAGAATTTATCAATTTCATCCTCCAATTGGATGCTTCCAAGCACCATGGACAGAGTTCCTGTCATTTAAATTGTATAAAAATTCCACTTTCGCTTGCAAAATGTGCAAGCATGACTCGTTTGAAGCCCCAAACACAATTTGCAAGAATGAACATATGCTTGCCAATTTTAAATTAAAATATTAGTAAATTGCTTGTGTTCAGTTTGTGCATCTTGCCAGTTTGGTATGCACACATTTCCTAATACCCCTGTAGACTGAACCAGCCCCACTTTAATTTGTGGAAGGCATTCTTGAGAATTTCATGTTTGATTTGTGTTTGATATTTTCCATTCATACAGAAGAAGCAGCAATTGCAAACACAAGTAGGAACCAGGCACAGGATAAACAGCAAGTCGATGTTCTGAGAATCCAGGCGGCTTTGAAAATCATTCATTTGTCCTTCCCTATATTTAAATTTGGGTATTATTTGGGGGAAGGAAGATGGACTATTTTCTTCACAATGACAATTTTTCTATTGATACCGGCAGATATTATTCTGCTGAAATCTTTATTGCCTGCTCTTTTCTCCCTTCTTATGCAGTATTAATATATAAGCAGCATTACCATTTTAAGAATAGTGGAGCGAAAAAGTCACAATGAATCCTAATAAAAAATACCCAGATTTTCACATAATGATCTCAGACTCTGCCTTCATCATATTTCTTGCCTCTGGTTATATGTTTACATGAAATTATCTCATTTAAATAGCACTAAGTTTTTATGAAAAAAATGGAAGGATGAATGAAGTCCTTTCTGCTGCCTTACAGCATTGTTATCCATGTACACATTATTTATTCCTTTTGACATTGGCAAAAGGACTTGTTGAGGCATTTAAAAAATTGCTTTTTGAGAAAATGAGAAGAACAAAGAACATTAGTTTAATGAGATATGTATTTCTAAGGACAAAAATCTTGCTTTGTTAATTGAATTAAAATATTATTGGAAGACTTATTGCACCTTACTTTTGCTTCATTATTCCATTTTGTGAAAATATAGTTCTTTTCCAGGAATCAAAAGCATTTTTCTTTTCTAATGATGTACTTTATAATGCCACAATGCAAGTATCAGACCAGAACAAAGCAGCCCAAGTCAATGATTTAGGGCATAGCAGCAACCACGGCATCCTAACCCACTTAAGGGGTATAATTCTAGACGGTTTTACATTGGAATAGGTCCTACTGAACACAGTGGGGCTTCCTCCCTTCTGTAGTGATTAAGAGTGCTGAGCTGGGGCGAAGGAGAGCCAAGTTCCAGCTCACTCAGCCATGGCGCTCACTGGGTGACTTTGGGCCAGTCACAGACTCCTGGCCCAGCCTCACAGGGTTGTTGTGGAGATAAGATTGAGAGGAGGAGGGAGAGTATGTAAGCTGCCTTGAGTTTCTTGAGAGGGAAAAAAGGCAGGAAAGAAATATAATAAACGTATAAATTAATAGTCAATAAAATGACTTGACTGTGACTGGATGTTAGGAATGAAAGGGGTGGTTACATTTCAGGACCAGGATTATGCTGACTCTTTGGATGAGGATGGTGAAGCCTGGGAAGGGAGACTTTTAGGCCTCGAGAAGGAGAGCTTACCACAGGCTGCCATCTCCAGGTGGTCAGGCAGATCCTGAGAACCAACAGAGTCTGGAAGTGCTGAGAGGGGACTTGGGAGAAGAGCCAGAGGGGCATGGTCTGATCCTTGACCCCATGATGTGGCACTGGGAGAGAAGGGCTAGCCACCTAGAGGGCCTGCATCCAGCTAGGATTGCCACTGTCCAGAGGAGCATTCCCAGAGGGTTGGAGTCCAGGGTTACTCAAAAGGAGGGTTCTCGAAAATAGTTTCTAGTTTGGATAGAACAAAATGTTCTGTGCATGCTCAGAGACTATTTATTTGCTGGCTGTAGCTTGCTGGATACACACTAGAAATAAAGAGCTTTGGCCAAAGAACTGTTAGTTGCTTGGAAGACAGAAGGGGGAATCTACACTGTCTTACAAGGATAGGTGAAAAAATCAGTTCAGGTCGCTTTCAGCTGTTTATGTAAGAAATGACCAATTTTTTCAAACGTCTTTATATTCAGGACAAAATAAATTAAGATTTTGAAAATCCAGAAGGGTGCTTATGGCTGATTCTGTGCATAAGCTGTGGGTACTGCCCATGGAGCTGCACAAGCAGGGCCCACGGCTTACATGGGGGGGGATTTCTCACTCCTTAGGGGAAACTCCAAAAGGAACAGAAATGCTTGTTTCTGAAAGAAGGGACTTTGGCAGAACTCACCCACCTGATTTCCACTGACCTGCCTTCTTCTGGAAGCAAACATTACTGCTTCATTTAGGCTGTTGCCAGAAGTGCTAAATCTCCCTTGCGTACGTGGTGGGCACTGTACACAGAAGGGGGTTTGAAGAGCACAGGAGAATGGGCAGCAGAAGAAGTGACCCGTTAGATACTGTTCTAAATAAAAGCAGATTATGGGAGAAACCAAAGCTAACAGTTCTCTTAGCTCTTAAAAGTTTGGGCTTGAATCTGCATATTCAACCATGTTCGTGATTAATTAGGATTGCAACGTCTTTCTTTCTGACAGGTTTGTCATCTTTAACAACTATATGGAATGCAGATACACCATGATCCCTTTCATGCAGTGAATGGATGTAAAAATTACATTTGCGTGGAGAAAATGTGTTTCAGTTCTGTTCAGTTTTTTTTTTTTAATTTAAGAGAGAACACACATGAGATTTTAAATATATGAAGGCAGGATAAAGTAAAACTGGCAAAGTTTTCCATTTCTAAAGGTAATTGAATGGGACCTACTCTGCATCATCTCTCACCACAGTGAGGAAGGAAATTTAGAAATATTGTGGGTGGGCAAAAATCCAGTTCCAGCATTAACAAAGGTTGCCATTTCACATCTCAACCATCAACATAACTCATGTATACTTTCTTGATTCCTGAGCAGTGGCACATGAGGAATACTGAAATGACAATACTCTAAAAGATGTTACATGTATTGAAGCAGGTTTACGCAAGATAAAATCCTACATACTTTGTTGCTGCTTGTCATTTTCACTTATGCTTTGATTGCAAATGTTTCCAAAGAACAATATAACCAAATCAAATAAAAGCATAGATTAAAAAGATCAGAAAACACAAGATGTCTATGAAATATGAACTGGAACATGGTCATCAATTAGAGCAACCCTTCACAGTCACACATAAATCATGCAGAAACTAAGTCCTTCTTTCCAAAAAGGTCATCTTTCATTTGAGAAATGTACTGAAGAATAAGTGTTGATATTTCAAATAACTTCCAATCTTCTTGAAACTTAGGTTCAGCCCTAGATTCCTATTAAATCTCACATATTCTCACATTATTGTCATCTTAAGAAGGAGGGCCCTCTCCAAATTCCATCTATAGGAAAAGCACTTTATGCAGAGAACTGCTTCTGTGTTAAAATGCCTGTTCAAGGAAACTCCATTGACGTCCCTTGGGAAAGTGCGGAAGCATAAAATAAATAAATCTAGATTTCACAACAGCAGCATTACACACTTTGGGAAAAGAAAAACAAAAACAAATCACAGATTCTGTACCCCTAACCAGGCAAAGGTACCCCTATGCTGTCTCAACACCTCCTCCAAGGCTGCCGGCAAAGGGTCCAGCTGAAACATGGGAATGGGTCTTGCTTTCTGTCTCACATCTCACTCTGAGGCAGCCAGACTCTACTTTGAAAAATAGAACCTCATTTTCTTTTAGCTTCCTCCAGACTATACTTTGCATTATTGTCTGGTTCATTATTCACAGGAACCCGACTGCTGAGTCATGAATCATACAATTCATTTAAGGTTCCACTGTAGTTGCAATAATTAGCATAATTGCATCATAAGAATATGACCAAGATGAGACCACTTTTATGAAGTATAACAAGTTTAGTACATTAGTGAGAAGCAGATGTCAGACAAATGGCTACACCCAGGGACTGGATAGTCGTTCTATGAAAGGCAATGTGGCATTAATGAGCAAAGGCACCTTATCTGAAGAGATCAGTACATGTAGGATACTACAGAACTTTAGAATCAATTGCATATTTAAACTTTAAAATCAATGCGGAATAGTGATGTCATTCCATCCTTCCTTCATATATTCCATCCATCCTTCATTCATTCTGACTTATCTGCCAGGAAAATGTGCTGGCAGGGCTTCTTTGATGCATCCGGAATGTGAGGTGGGGGAATACAGAGTGTGCCATGTGGACACATGTTATGCCAATGCTGGCCGTTGGCATTATGTAGAGGGCTATTTAAGCCTGTCCTGTTTGAAGCTCAGCTCCTTTGTATTCCCTTGAGGGCATGATATAAGGTTAGCTGGCTACAGATCAGACAGGTAGGAATTTATTCCTATCAGATAGATTGATTTAAGTTTGCAGGGGATTTTTTTCTACACTGCAGTATAACTTGGGATCATTTTTTCCCTTAGCAATTTGGACTGAGGGTGGAAGAGGTTTAAATAGGATGGTCACAATTGTCTGGTTTGTTCAGGTAAAGCCATTGTAAGTAGGGATCTATTAAGCACTTGGAGGCATCATAAAGGAGATTCTCAATACTTGGCCCTTGTGGTAGACCACGGGTCCCATTTGTGGCTGGCTACTTCCACCTTGGGATAGAGTCAAGGTGAATCTGTGAGTCCTTGGGATAGGGTCAGCCAGAAGGCATCTGCAGACATCTGAACAGTTCCTGGGGAAGGCATAACAGCATAATAGCCCTAATTTAGTTGCTAGAATAGCTCTCTGACTTTAACTTTGCTGAGCTGCCAGGTGGCACATGAGTTATGCAGAAAAGTCCCCCATGTGCTGGTACTGCAAGCAGTATTGTAACTGAATTAATAATTTTAGGGCATGGTTGTTACATATTCCTTTGTCTCCTCTTGCTACTCTGGTACACATGGCAATGCAGGACTAAAGTATCAAAGGGTGAGCTTCTGGGAAGCTTACAGGTGAGGAAACATACCCTACATGTATGTAACAATGCCAGAATAACATGGGTCTGAATACTGAGGTTCAACCATACAGAATACTACCAGTTGATATCCCTTTAGACCTGCAATCCATGAGCAATATCCTCCACCTTTGTGCTTGTTAGCGATGCTTTGTGAAGATTGCTAGCACAACAGGAAGCTGATGCTGACAGCACAACCAGAACCTGGCCCAAATGAGTGCTTCTGGAAGGGGAGAAATTAGAAAGTTTGGGAAGGACAAGCTTCCAGTTACACCCATGGTGGCTCCTGCAAGAGCAGCAGGCCTGGTACGGGTGGATGGCCAGCACTGCTTAACCCTGCATGAATTATCAATGGATGTTTTGTCTCCAAACTGGGAAAAGTTTCCAATGTACCTATCCAGTTTCGGAAATAAACTGAGCCCCCACATCAGCCTGTCCAGATGTTGCTATTCTTCAGCCATGGAGGGCCAGTGATGAAACATTCTCCCCAAAGAAGCATGCCCAGCACCCACTCCATTACATTGTACACACCAGGAAAACCCATTTCTATTCTTCCAGGGTTCTTAGAGACCTTTTATATAATGTTAACATGCTGTTCACACTGCTGTTTTTAGGACTTGTTAGTAGTCATTTTAATCATATACTTATTCCTATTTTATTATCTGTACTGTTTTATTTGGGCCATAATATATATTATATAATTCAGATGAATACATACATAAATATGATCACACCCTCTTTCTATTAACCCCATTTACCAGGAACATGAACAAATTTGAGAAGTAGACAGGGAGGAAGAAATGACCCTTCCCTTCCCTTCCCTTCCCTTCCCTTCCCTTCCCTTCCCTTCCGAACACCTGGTAGGTTTCCTTGAGAAACTGCATTTGCTTGGAGGAGACAGACTTGGCTGCTACCAGAGAAGAAAGGAGGAACTGTGGCTGATTGGTGGAGGGTAGGGGGAGTAGGGAAGGGCTTATGAGGAAAAGTGGTTGGTGGGACAGTGGCGGGACTTTGTTTGTGGCTGGATGCACAGGAGCTGGAGGAGAATTATTCCCTGGCTCTTATTACAATCCAGACCATTCAGGAGTGGTTGTGTTCTCTTCAGAGATGTACTGGGGCTGTCTGGAGCTTATACACAAAAGCCTGAAAATACAAACTCAGCAGCAAGTCTGTCTGAGGTATCATGTCAACCAATGCATATTGATTTTAAAATGGACAGTGTATGCCGCAGAGTGTAGGTGGTACCACTGACAGACCTATTCTTACAGGTTGGCCTAGTCCTTCACTGTGTAATTCTTTTGTTCACTTATACTATGTGATGTATTTAATGAAGCATTATTTCTGTCAATTATATCAATTAAAAAAGACTTAATTTCTCCATTGTGAGGCAGCAAACAGTGTTTTGCTACTAAAGATAAATAATAGTGACCACCCATCCATGTTCCAAAGCATAAACTAAAATCAAATTCTTATGTAAGATATAGCTTATAAGAAAACCAGATCACGACATTACAAATCAAGATAATAAGGGGTATGAAATTCGCAGTGTCTGATGTTAATCAGTGCATGAATAGAAGAAAATTATTACCACATCTCTGCAAAACTGTGCAAAACTTGGAACTAACTATGTCAACAAATACAAAACAAGAATTATCTGATCCACCCAATGGAACAGCAGCCTGTCCTGACCTCAAACATGGAAATCATTTGAAAAGTGATGGACTTCATCTGAAAGAGTCCTTTAAGCCCTTCTTAAAGAAGGTCTTGGTGGATGTGTTCCATGATGGGTGGGTCCAAAAGGAAAAGGGAGTGAGACCAGCACTCCCAAGCATATATTCGCTTAAAGCTCTTACTGCCAATGAGTAAGGTATTTCAACCACTGGGAAGGCAGGTGGTGAGGCAATTTCACAAAAGCCAAGGAAGCACCGAGCAATCTATGGTCAGAGAAAGGGACAGGGGAACCTTAGAGGGCTGGACTTCAGTCCCCAAAGGATCATTAGACACGTACTCTTTTATCTTGTCCGCTATAGCTTGGGTCAAATATTTTTTACATACTTCTACCATTATATATCCCTTTCTAACCATTACATGTCAGAATAACAATAGCTGTGGTGATATATCAAAAGCTCCCTTGAAAACTATTTTTAATGAAAAGTCAGAATGTAACAATGGGTTGCATAAATCAATCAATACAAGTTTGTTCCCGCTCAGTTCTCACACAACCGGATGGGTGGCTTTCACATGAACTACTGAGCCTGCAACAGCACTGGTGAAAGTCAGCATGTGTTCAGCAACAGTGCAATCCCCCAAATGTCCACCCAGAAGTAAGGCCCGCTGAGTCGCAAAGAAAGGGCATGTAGGCAGGACTCCAGCTAAAACCTGTAGCTGCCTCGGGCTGGAGGGATCCTTGGAGCAAGCTGGCATCGTAATGGCCACCTGTTGAACCAAATGACTCGGCTAGATTAGCCTTGTTAGGATACATTGCCTTTAATAAATAAAACACAGTATTATGGATTTACCAATAAAATTCAAAACAGTAATAACTGAATACTTCACCTGCAGAACAGCTCATGAGTGGTAGCAGAAATACGAGTTTCCATAGCAACATCATCTCCAATTTCCAAGGTCAAAAATTCTTCCCATCCAATCATCAGAGAAACCACGTAGATCTTCCTGATACTACTTTATAGCCTGTAACAATAGTAAGATAGGTTGATGGTATCAAGGATCAACAAATATATCAGACTGTTTTATTTAATTACACATTTTAATTGTTTTTAATTTTGAATTTGACTTTTCAGTTGCTACCATGGGACACTGAGTTGGACTTTTCACTGTATTGGCAAGATTTCATCACTGTCGGTGCCATAATTCTTCTAAGGTTCTTGGAGGGGTTGCAAGGGTTAGACTCAGGGCAAAAAGGGATAGAAGCTGAGATTAGCGACAGGTCTGGCAAGGGATATAATTTTCATTAAAATTAACTAATTCACCCTTCCTGTACCTAAGGAAAAGTATCGAAAGCAAGACATGCAAATTCGTGCTTTTCTGAAGTGTTTGATGTGTTGGCTAGACCACAAAAACTAATGTGTATGCATGAAAGCATGGGCACAAAGAGTGTGCACATTAGAAATATTAATATGAAAATGCATGTATATATATCTGTAAAAAATGCACAAAATTCTTTTTGCCAGTGGAAGAAACTGAGTAAAAAAATATATATATCTGGAAATTTGCACACAGTTTAGATGCATACAATATATTTCTATACAAAACTTCTTGGTGATAAACTGGGCATAATTAAATTTGATATATTCACTCATTCCTGAATCAAAGTCCACACTGACTATGAGAACTGCTTGTACTTACATGTAAATCCTAAATGGCTTGGATTCTGGGTACCTAAAAGATTGTCTGCTCCCGTATGTCCCTACCCCTCTGCTAAGATTAAGCCAGAATGTCCTCCTTAGGGTGCCATTTCCTGGGTAGCCGAGGGGGATGTTGGCTAGAATGAGGCCTTCTCAGCAGCTGCATCCCACCTCTGGAATGAGCTCAGCTTTTGTCTGTGAAGGGAATTTGTGCCATTTGTGCAAATTTCAAGAGATTTCCACAGATCCTGTTTGACTGCTGCTCCATTAGCACAACTTTTCCATTTGGGTGGAGTAATAAATGGGCACAAGATGATGGTAAGAAAACGTTCAGAAGCTTAGTTATCTTGAACATTGTTTACCTGCCCAGGTCTAGTCTATACATGTGGGAAAGTGGAATCCTGATATGGCACAGAAGACAGTTCCCCTTCAGGTTCTTGAATAGTCCCTGCATAAAAATAAAATAAATAAAAATCCCAGATGCTAAAAAACAGAATGTAAGGTGGGGAAAGGCCTACTTTAAAAGGCTCCCTGCTGTGCTTGTTTTCTAATACTATACCTTATATTCAGAATAGCACTGAAATGTGACTAGACACCTGTATGCAGAATTGGTACAGTCCTTCTTCTTGAGAGAACTGGAGCTAGTGAGAAAGAGAACTGGAGACCCTGCATGAAGAGATGGGTGTCTGGCATTATTCTTTCTACCTTTCTCATATCTTCCATGAATCCAGATCCCATTGCACCCCACAGTGCTAGCAGCAGGGTTAGGGCTAGGATTGGGAAGTGGGTTCCACAGATAACAAATACTGTTGACATGCAATCTCTGACAAGAGCCATTATTGTGCAATCAACAAATAGCCACTAAGCGTTCATAAACCCATAGCATATCCAGAAAATATTTACCAACAAATTCACATATAGGCATGGTAAGTAAAATTCTGTAAGTAAATTTATTTTCAGCCCTAGTTGCTAGTAAAATCAGCTTTTAAGGTGAACACATTGACTTTATGGCCTTTTATGTTTTATTCTGTAATTCTGATCTAATGCTTTGTGTGATTTGTTGTTGTCATTGTCATCATGCTACATTTATTCCTTCCTTTTCTTCATTTTGAAAGGAAGAAGTTGGCTTATAAGGTTCCCCTCGTCTCCATTCTGTCCTCACAACAACCTTGCAAGGTAGGTTAGACCGATGGACTGTGGCAGGCCCAGAGTCATCTAGCCTGTGTCCTGGCTAAGTGGGAACGAGAATCTGGGTGTCCCAAGTCCCAGATCAGCACTCTAACAATATGTTGTCCTGGTTTTCAGGTTAAAGATTACTTTTTGTATTGGAAAATCAAGATGCAAAATTCTGCTGAGACCATAGAACAATCTTTTTAAATGAAAACTAAGCATTAACATATTTACACTTTTCCTAGCACATGGCTCAGCTAAGATATAGCAAAAAGCTTCAACCACTTAATGTATCAATGTGTTTGGTGTTCCTTTTAATTCCTCCACTCCTATCAAAGAAATCAAGTCACCCAAAATAATAACAAATTGAAAACAAATAATAAAAATGGATTTCTTTTCTTAGACATCTGCATAAGTTTATTTATTAAACAATGACAGACAGAGACACCTTAGTGGCAAACAATACTTGATAGCGTTTTACAGGCTAGAAACCCTCTTTCATATGGTAATTTTCTGTCAGACTAAATCAAGAATATATATTAAAAAACAAAATAAAAACACCCTTTGAAAGTCTGTTACAAACTAGAAATCTTCACCTGCTTTTAATTCTAGTGAAGTATGAAGATAAATGGTGCTGCCATGTCCTTGGCTTTTTGGATATAACTATTGCTTATTGTAACAGGAAAACGATGCTTGTTAGTTGGAGAGATTAAAAGAGTTCAGTGTGGGGGTGAACATATTTCCTGTAGAACTCCGTATATATTTGTTAATGAAATGGAGTTTATAGATACATATCTATTAAAGGACTCCAACCTCCCATGAACTTTTCATAGCAATATCATTCAACAAACTAATATTCCTGTCAATGAGTAATTTTACCCGCTGCAGTTTCAGTGAGCTTTTCATTGTTTTTCTCTCTATCTTTTTTAAAGATATGGGATCACATACACCTGGAAGGGAACTGCCTAATATTGCTGGGATTGACCTTGTTCTGAAACTGAGGTTCATTCAAGGAGCATTTTTAGCTTTGTTTTTAAATTGTATTTGCTATTCTGTAGTTATTGGAAGCTAAGCAAAGATGTGATGGTGTATACATGATATGAGAACACCTTTTCAGTGCATCAAAAATGCTATTAGCTGGATGGATGACCTGATTCTTACTTTACTTTGAGTATCAATAGCTGCATTTTTAAAAAGCACACACCTGCATGTAGTGGATTGGGAAGAAAAGTCACTATGATTCAAAGCAGGGGTGGATGCTACTGTGTGTTTCGTTTTCTCTTGCTTTTTTTAAAGCTCACTTTTTGGTATTTTGTCATTTTTGTCGATTCTCATCATAAATGAGTAGAAATGAAATCTCCACCAGTATACAGTGGTCAAATTTGGTAGATAATGCTATTCCCAATATGGCAGTTGGTCTGCCAGCCACACAGCAATAAAAGATTAAACCCTGTGGCAACCCTGGTATTTACATGGCTGAATACACAGGATACAAATGCACACTTCTAAAAACAATGCTCTGAGCCTAGATGGATGAATCTGTCAGTGTCAGTCTTTCCCAGGTACATTTTTGTTTAACAATCTTGAGTTCTTTTGCCTTAAATACAGGATGGCTTTGCACATAATGACAAGAAATGGTGGACAGTTACATTGCGTGGTTGGTTACCATGATTTCCCAACAAATGATCAAGGCTTTTGGTCATTAACAGGGCTATCTATCTCCCACACTCTCCTCTGGCAACCAGCGGCCACTGCTTATCCCAGCAGCCACTGCAAGTGAAATCCCATTGCAAACTGCATCGTTCCCTTCCTAACTTCCCAACCTGCCCACTAAAATACAAGGGTTTTGCCCTCCTGAGATCCTTCAACAGGATAGAAATGTTTTATGAATATCATAGAGAGAAAGTAATGCATTAAATCACAAAGAAGGCAAGGCTTGGTTATTTCAAAAGAAGCCAGTAAGGAATGCTGCAGATGTGTGATTTATTTTGGTGTTCTTGAAGACTGCCAGAAGAAGGCATGGCTCCTTTCCATGCTCTCAATCTGCCACTGAGTTTAGCCTCTACTCCTCTCTTTCTTTGCTGCCTAACATTACAGTGCCTAGCAAAAGTCCCAGCCAGGGATATGGCACATCACAATATGTGATCACTGTATTCTCCCCCGATTTGCAGACAGTTAATGCAGCTTTCCTCATGAATGCCAGTTGTATTCGGCCTGCATTTTTCTTTTCAAACTTTTTTTTTCTAAATCTCTGAGGCAGTATCTATTCAGTTTGACTAACTGAACTTTCAAGGTACCCATGACAGGGTGAAATACAAATACTTCTTACAGTATAGAGGAGATGCAGAGGGTAGCTTTACCCTCTCTGGAAAGGATTATTAGCTCCTCGCTTCACATTTTTCAAATATTATCATCAGGTATCTTGAGTGGCAGTGAGAGGTGGACAGAAACAATTTATATTTCTCTGAAGTGTTTTGAAATTATTAATCTTTGGATTTCTTCTGGTGAAAATGCATATTACCTTTTTGTACTGAGCTTGGAACAAGGAAAATGCTTATCCAGTGAGTCTTTGGAGTGTTGTGTCATTGCAGCCAGTCAGATTCAGAAGATCCCAAAACAAAAGTCTTGATGTGATTCCAAGAATTCCACCCACTCTACCCGGATGGTCCCTGGAGCAGGGCACCAGTTCAGGTGTTTTTATAGGTCTGAGTCATTGGAAAAGGGTTATTATGCAGGCAGACAAGGAGTCCCACACCTGCGGTGAAGACCTGGCCTCACCATGTGTGTTAATCTTGCACTGAAGTAAAGAAACTTGGGGTGATAACCCCATCGTGTTTGACAGATCAAGGTATTTTGCCCTTGTCTTTTACCTACAAGCCACCCAGCAAGAGAATTGAACTGGAAGACTCAGGTTTCTTCGTTATTCAAATCCTGTGCAATATGAAATCTATTGCATTGCTAGCTTTCACTCTTTTCCCTGTGCAACCTACCCACAGGTAAGAAAGAACTAAGAAACAATGAGTTATTTTTAGACGCAGATATACAACTGGACAGGCAAAATGAATTTTCCTACACACGGCTCCTCCAGTCACTGAGAAAGCTAGACAGAGTCTTGGGAGGCCACATTGAGAGGGGTCAGCTGAAGGATGGGAATCCCTCCAAATCTGGCAAAAGCACATTCTGCGAGTGGAGGCCTTGTCTGCACAGAAGGCAGTTTCTGGATCTAATTCAATGTTTCTTGCTGCTGTATGCCCTGATTGGGTGGCCATACTCCAGTCAAAGCACTGGAGCTCACTCTTCACCCAAACGTCTTATTTGCAACCCATTCATACTTCACTACATGCGTATCTGTGCACATGAACATGTGTACCTCCCTTCCTGTTGTTTTCAAGTAGGACATAACAGAACGTTCAGTTCCCAGCCAGAATGTGCCAGAACTGAGGAGGACCTTAGGGCCCAAGGATGTTCCTAGTCCCAGAACATTGGAGTCAATCAGCAGGTTGATCTACATAGGTCTCCCTCCACCTTCAGATCCCTCAGGGGCTTTACCAGTGTGCCCAGTGTCTCTCCTGTATCCAACCAGCACGGACTTAATAAAATAGTAAAGTATTTCAGCTCTGTTGGCCAAATCAGTTACTGCTTGAGCTCAGAGTAGATGCAGGAAAATCTATGTGCGTCTCTTCGTGGCCAACCTGTGCAGGACCAAAATGCCCTTTTTAGCTCCATATGGCTGCTCACTGATCATACACTCCAATAGCTGGGAAGGACAATGGCCTGTCTCCCAAGGAAAGGTGGGAATGGGGCACAGGCATCGTGAAACGATTTGGATTGGCCAGTCTGCTTGTCCACCTGGCCAATCCTGGGCCTCTTCCGCTGCAAGACGTTGGATGGGCCATAGCTTGGTGGAGCAGCACATGGTTGCCATGCGAAGCATCCGACAGTCAATTCCCAGCATCTCTTGTCTCAGCAGGAGCTCTGCCAGCCAGCACTGACAGTACTGGGCTGATGGTTTGACTCTGTATAAGACAGCTTCCAATGCACCACCAAATGGCATTCACTTCCAATAAAGCCATCATGTAAGTTTCCTTCATCGCTTTTCATCTGGTTCAAAAAGAAAACAAAAAATCTTACGAGTGTGTCCCTGAGATGTGACAGCTTGTGCTTATCATGTCAGGAGAAAATATTCTTTGAACTAGCAGGTGTGATAAACAGCAGCTGTCACCACATGGGATGCATTCATAAGAAATAATCATCATATGAAGTTGATGTTGCTATGTAAAGGTAATGTTAGAGTAATATGAAATCTCACTTGAATAATTTCAAATAAGAGGGACCTGGCAAAAAAATTGCAATGTGGCATTCCAGCTAGCAGCCACCTCATCTTCCAGGTTCCTCCACTGCATTTCTTCTCCCACCAGTTTCTCATTCTATCTCTCCCTGCCCCCAATAACAGACACATCATGTTCTGTGCTCCCAGAACATTGAGTCTTCAGAGACTTGGCTCTACTGTTCTCCTCCAACTTCCCTTCCTTAGGTCACATTTTCTGAAGGTTGTTTGTTGGGTACTTCTGTAAATCTTGGGATTCTTCCAAGCCTGCTTTCCTCTTCCTTCTCCTCCACCACCACCACCTCTTCCTTTTACATTTATAACCCACCTTTCTTCCTTTTAAAAGATGGCTTGACAGTTCACCTCTCCATTTTATCTTAACCCTGTGAAGTAGGTTAGCCTGAGGGTCTGTGAACATGGCTGTTGTTGTTGTTGTTAGTTGTTGTTAGACTTCCTTCTTGTCCGGTTTAGAGGAGAAAGGAGTTCTTCTTCCTTTCCTGTTATTGCTACATGTTTAATGGCCCAAATTGTGGGTTGGCAGGAACTGCATAATGAAAGGTTCCCCCCAGAAGAATGTTGGGCCTTGAAGGTTTCCATGTTGGCGTGCATTCTTTTATGGCAGGTTCAGATAATGCCTCCATTTGTGCCATAGGCAGGTGGCATTCCGAAGCATCCCAGTTATACCTTCAGAAGTGAGATGGCATGCTCCAGTTGTTATAGTGATGTTCAGTTGTTGGTTTTACTTTAAGAGATTCTTGGAGAAGACTGGGGCAGTGAGGGTCTTCATTTGCAGGCACAGTTTGCTGTTCTGGGCCAGCTGCAGAGCAACACAGTCAACCATTGCCATGCCATTAAGGCTCAGCCAGGTCACCTCCATCCAGTGGTTTGGTAGGTGAGGCATGTTATAAGTATGATTCCTCCCGGCTTTGTTCCAACCTGATTTGGTGACTTACCTGCCCCAGATGGTGGTGCTCCACCTTGGGAAGAATGATACAGTGCCCCTGAAGTGGAAGACCCTTATCTTGCATGTGAGGATGGATTTCAGGGTCTTTTATTTATTTAAAACATGTGTATGCTGCTCAATTGTGCCACAGCAGCTCTTGTAAATAGGTGGCCGACTATTTGGATCCTATGGCCTGATGTGCTCCCATGGAGGTCAGGAAAGCAGGGTAGAGGTCCTCATAGACTAGAGACCTAGGAAGAAGTAAGGGGGGAAATGCGTTTGGAATTGCATGATAGGCAGAGAGGAATGCTCCAACATCCTGCAATTCTTCCCTCAGGGTAAAACAGTACAGGACCAAAGGTGTTCACCTGCCTGATTCCAGGAACACCTTTCTGAAAGATCCACATGATGTGCTGTGGAGTTCCATCTTGGGCAGGTGGAAGACCACAACTGAGGCTTGGGCTCCTCCATTGGCGAGAAGGGGCAGAAACTATTAGGAAATAGGCTTGGTGGGCACTCATAAATCATTATAATGATAGGCCAGTCCAGAGACCGGGTGGTCAGGGACTGAGTGGCCCAGAACACAGGATACAGTTATCTCCTTGCACTAAAGTGTATATAACTTTCTCTGAGTTGTGCAGAACTGAATGGGGGCAGCTCAGGGAGGCTCCCCTTACACTCATGTGTAGCCTAGAAAATGACAGCAGGATTCTTGCTTGCCTCCTTTCCTGAGCAGAGTCACTTGCCCACAAAGCAGGCGATATGACTGTGGAAGCAGTCATGTTCCCTTTCTTTGCATGTGTAGATCCTTGGGTTGGGAATTGCCAATGTTAAATAAGGAGGCCCTTGTTCTTCCCAAGCTTTAGCGTCCATGTCTTTTGTTTCCACTTCCCCTTCACCCTACAAAGCACCATTTCCTATGTTAGGACAGTATTTTTAGAACAAGACTGACATCTTTCGTAAAAGTCACAATGAATATAGTTATCATAAATAAACTACAGCAACTTTGTATCCACTCAATCAAAGAAATTCATTTAAAAAGGCACTGTAAAAAATGAAAGTATCTCCTAACACTCAAGTCCTTGAGCTGGTTTTATGCTTGACATTTCCCTGCCTCTGTCTTCCTGTGTCTTGCAGTTGATACACATGATCCATGACAACAGTAATTCTGAACACGACATCTCCTGGGCACGATAACAATTTTCTTCATGTAATTGGAATTCATTATATAGCCTGTGTTACCCCACACCACCAGTGTTTTCTCATGCAGTGGACACAATCTGTCTCCAGGAGGAAACTGAGGTCTTCTCACATCGCCTCCTTTGTCCTGTTTTCCGCTAGGCAGAAGAACATGCAGGAGGCATCAGCTCTGCCATGCATTTGGAGAAAAAAGTTGTATGTGTATGTGTGTGTTTAAAAAAATTGCTACTACCAAACAATTCCCCAGACATATGCATCTAGATGAGAATAAGTCTGCTAATTAGTCAAGTGTACACACTTAATTTTCCCACTTGATCCTTGTTTCAAAACATGGCATTTTATTCTGGTTTTGTATTATTTAGATGAAATGTAAATGGCACCTAGAAATGACACATGCAGTCCTTTGGGAAGCTATAAAATTGCTGTACTGCAATTTTAAAAGTATCAGTGCACTCACACACACATACAACATGGTAGAACCCAAGACACCAAACACACTTTTCACGCCTGTGGCACAATTTCATGGCTTTCCCTGTTTCTGCTACAATCCCTTGCAATCCCAAGATTCACTCCTGAGCCCTGAGGATGGTGTGGAAGCCTATTCAGGGACTGCAGAAAGATGGGGATGTTGAAAGAAGTGCCTTCCGGTTCCTGGAAGATAACTTGGCATTGCACTGATTATACCACCCTAGATTTTTCTGATGCAGCTCACACATCAGGGTCATATTCATGGACAAATAGGAAGTAGCTAGTGTGCTTGCTCACTACCATTTACCCACTCCAGTTCAGCTAAACAACTTAGAGATGCTCTGTCCCTGATTGGTTCAATGAGATGTTCAAACACAGAATCATGGGTTAAGAGATTAACCACTGAGTTTTAGAACTCTAAACACAACATTGTTTACAAGTCTGGGTTGCTCTTCTAATAACCCATGCAGACAGCTCACTGCACAAGCCAGGGATGGAAGTGGGCAGGCATTCATGACTACTCATGGCTTAACCGAAGTTGTGATGTGTGAACACAAACAGCCTTATCATATCTATAAGAACATATATAAGGTGAGAAGAAAACATCTTTTTATATTGCACCTTGGACTTTACTGCCTTGTGTGCTCAGCAATTACATTTTGGCACTCACACAAACTAGTTTTTTAAGCAAGCCTGAACTATTGCCTGTGACACCATCAGTGGATTTTCTTTTCTTTCCTTTTTTTGTCTCAATTAAATACAAAGCAGGATTAAGTGTGATTGGGCTAGTCAGTAGGCTGATGGGTTGTGACTCTCTTATAGAAATCAGATGGGACTGAAGTGAAGCCAAATGCAGTAATTATATACCTGAGATTGCTTGTTTTGAAGAAAAAAAAATAGGCACATGGTGTCACACAAAAGCTTCCCCAGAGTAATTTGAATAACCTTAATGACCATTTCACAGTGCTGATAGCTGGTGTTTAGCCATACCACAGTATCTTGCTCAACTGTAGGAAGACAAAATGAATACTGGCCATAATGGCATTATTACCCTGGTTTAGGCAACAGATTACATACCTCAAACATTTTGTCCCTGGTTATTTCCAGGCACTCTGAGATGGATGTAAGTCTACAACCACCAGTATTGGGAGTTCCTAGGAAGTAACATCTGAATACTGTTCCATAAAAAGAAACATGGAAAATCTCTCGCAATCCTGTGATAATTTAGAGTTCAGAGTTCACAATCCAGAATTTAGAATCTTTTATGATCAAGGACTATCTAGAATTCAGAAGATCTGGAAATCTGTTGTTGAATTATAATTGTCCTATGAATATAATATTCCTTCTTTCTTTGGAGGAGGGATTTTAAAAAAAAATGTCTGTGAGTGTCACTGGAAAATACCGCATATCAAATTAAAAGAGGCATATATCCTTAAAAAATAGAATATTCAAAAGATTCTTCAAGATTTTTCAAGTTTCCTTTTTACTTAGGTTGGGTTCATCCACATGGAATTGAAAAAGAAAACTGAGATGCCATTTAGAAAGACAATTGAGATGCTGTTAACAAACATACTGAGATGTATGTCCCAGCAGTGAGGTAATCAATTGGTGATAGCATCCCACAACCCTAACTACTCCTTCATATTTACTGAATTGTAATCTTTCACTGTAAAGTTTGGTGAATTTTCACTGAAAAATATATGCAAGTAGCTTACTGTCCCAGACAAAATATTCTAAAACTGGATGTCAGTGGTATTCCCATTACCATCTGTAGCTGATCTATGAACATGTACACCAACAGATGTACTAAGTAGGGTGTATATGGATGGCACATGATAGCCTTTATTCTAAGAACTGAAAATACAAAGCATGGAGGGAAGATGAGGATCTGTAAGTGAAATCAGCAATGTAGGTATTGCTTGCACATGTGGATATCTGAGAGACATCGAGAGATCATAACTGAAATGCAGTGGAATTAGTTGCCATGAGAGGTCATGGGTTGTCTCACACTAGAGACATTCGAGGAAGAACTGACAGCCATCTGAGTGGGGTGGTGTAACTTGGTGTCTGCACCAGCAGGGAGTTGAACCCAATGACCTTCTTGGTCTCTTCCAACTCTACTATTCTATGAATCTATTAAACCTGCACTGTTTCTATGACTTTTAAAATAGAACTTTCAACTAGAAAACAGCTTCTCTTAGTATTTTAGTGGTTGGAGGGATCCTTTCATGCTTGTAGGAACTAAGCTGACTTCAGCGATAGCATTTCAGACCAACTGCTGCATCCTGGAATGCTCATGTAACCTGGCCAGTGCGGGGGCCACATGGCCATGCCAGGAAGCGCTGGCAGGCTGAAATGCCATCTTGGAGGGCAAGTGCACACAAACTCATGCACATGTTCCAAGAAAGGAATGATGGAGCCGGGACAGCTTCCGACAAGGAAGCAGTCTAGGCTATGGCAGCGGTCCATTTGCACAAAATGAGACTCAAAATAACAGAAGACTTTCATCTGAGATTGAACAGAGGAATTTGGAACTTGGTGAGCAAAATACAATTTCTGTTGGGGTAAAGTTGTCTATTACTAATAGTCAATAACAGAAAGAATAAGGAATGATTAGAAAGAGAAACCAACAAAAAGCAGGGAAGAAAACATTGTAGTTCTGCAGAAGGATAAGATGCGGTAGAACGATATGCAAATTTAGTCCTAGAAAAACTTGAATTTAAAAAATAACAAAAAGTACGAGTATAACTATATTCCACCCCTCTGCCAGCCTCAGACTAAAGTGTGAAAATGCACATTTCTTTTAGGTTGCATCTTTTGGGAGGATTTACACAATTTTGAAAGTGTGAATGAATGAGACAAGTATAAACGAACATGAGTTTAGGAAATCGAGAAAAACACAGTTCTGTCCATGAGTGGACAGTGTAAAGAAAGGCATCTGACAATTTCTGAAATCCAGACAGAACAGATGTAACCCAATCTGTACATGCCTAGAGCACCCCTTTTGCCAAAGTGCAGTGATGGCAGAAATAATAAATTGTGTCATGTGATCAGAGCAGTTTGTTACTCAACAGCCTTCAATACCATTTAGAGGAACTAAAGCAAAAAAAGTTGTCGCTAGACACACTCTCTGCACTTCCAAAGTCCAAATCATGGCACCTAATGTGGATTCATCCAGTTTGGGCTGCTTATAGGCTCAGGAACCACCAGAAATGGTCTCAAGAGACCCAGTTTGGCTTTGGCTTTGGGATGTCTGACGCACATCCTTTGTGGTAGCAGTTCCCAGCTATAAGCAAGAAGCGGCTATTTATATATTAACATTTTAGAGTTGCAATTGTGAAAGAGTGATAATTATACAAAGAAAACTAATGATTTTATCACGATTTCTATTTTCGCTGCATTCAATAGAAAGGAAGTTTGGCTCAGAAAAGAATTTAGAGCAAGCTTCCAGCAGCTATTTTTAGATGCAGTCCTTTAGGTAAGGACTAACCAGGACTAAGGAGATTGTGTTTTACATGGCAGTAATTCCCTTCCCTTTGATTTGCAATATATCCAGCAAAACACAGTAGCGCTTTCCTTCCACCCTCCAGCCATGCGCTGAGCTAATGGCTGAAGGGGATTAGCTTGCAATAACTCACAGACCTCTAGTTTTGAACAATGTGCAGGCTGCATCTCACAGTTACTGAGCGTCCTTATTTTCATGTTGGGCATGGCATAGCTTTTCCTTAGCAGAATCTCATGCTGTTCATTATTGCTTAGCTCTGAAATGATCTGCAATTTTTCTTACATAGTAATTATGATTCTTTCTAAACACAAAATGTCATTTGGATATTCTGATTTGCATATATATTATAGACTAGGGTTTGAAAAGCATCTGAAATAGTGTTGAATATTAGTGAATTAATGTACAACTTATTCTAGCCGGTGAACAGCACAGCTTTGATAAAAGATTAGTATAGGGCTTAATAAGGCTAGAGATGTATGAAAAATCAATTTTCAGTTTGCATTTGATTACGATTTATCCAGTTTTAAATGTTCAGACCAAACATTCACTTGGACACAATTTCTGATCAAAGTTGTATATTACAACTTGCATAGATCACAAAAAACATGTATTCAACAGGATATGTATATTCGAAAAAATATATCGGAAAATGCATACATTGAGGGGAAAATGCATTCAAAAATGCTTTAATCAATTACAGAAGAATGAGCACATTTAAAACTGTGCACAACTGATTCATAGCTGTTGAAAAATATGCACAAAATACAGATGGATTTTCATTTAAAAAAAGCTCACAGTCTGATATGGACCTGCATCAAAATAAGTGTCAAGATGAATTTTGAGAACTTCAGCAAGCTTGGAAATTGTTCATTTGATTTCCCTTCCTGATTCTTTCCATGCTATACACTTGAATGCCTCATTGTATACAGTGGGACTTTGGCCTATGAAAGTTAGTATAGGATTTCAACTGTAGAAATTTCAGTATAGGTGAGAATATAGGTCAGTATAGGTGAGAATTCCTGTGCATGGTAGTACTACATTTGAACTATAATAGATCATACATTTAGTTTAAGAATAATGGCCAAATAGTATATTCAGTGGTTGTTGTTGTCAGTCGTGAAGTCGTGTCCGACCCATCGCAACCCCATGGACAACATTCCTCCAGGCCTTCCTGTCCTCCACCATCTCCCGGAGTCCACTTAAAGCTCACACCGACTGCTTCAGTGACTCCAGCTAGCCACTTCATCCTCTGCCGTCCCCTTCTTCTTTTGCCATCTATTGTTCCCAGCATTAGGCTCTTCTCCAGGGAGTCCTTCCTTCTCATTAGGTGGCCAAAGTATTTGAGTTTCATCTTCAGGATCTGGCCTTCTAAAGAGCAGTCAGGGTTGATCTCCTCTAGGACTGACCAGTTTGATTGCCTTGCAGTCCAAGGGACTCGCAGGAGTCTCCTCCAGCCCACAATTCAAAGGCCTCAATCCATCAGTGCTCAGCCTTCCTTATGGTCCAGCTTTCACAGTTGTACATTGCAACTGGAAAAACCATAGCCTTGGCTATACGCACTTTTGTTGGCAGGGTGATGTCTCTACTTTTTAGTATGCTGTCTAGATTTGCTATAGCAGGAGCAAGCGTCTTTTAATTTCTTGGCTGCAGTCCCCGTCTGCGGTAATCTTGGAGCCCAGGAAAATAAAATCTGTCACTACCTCCATTTCTTCCCCATCTATTTGTCAGGAAGTGAGAGGACCAGATGCCATGATCCAGGTTTTCTTAATGTTGAGTTTCCGTGTCCAGTTCTCATTTCTTGACCCGCATATAGGTTTCTCAAGAGACGAATATGATGGTCTTAGCACTCCTATCTCTTTAAGGACTTGCCACAATTTGTTGTGATCCACACAATCAAAGTCTTTAGCATAGTCAATGAAAGAGAAGTAGATGTTTTTCTGGAACTCCCTAGCTTTCTCCATGATCCAGCGTATGTTGGCAATTTGATCTCTAGTTCCTGTTCGAAATCCCACCTGTACTTCTGGTAGTTCTCGGTCCACATACTGCTGGAGCCTAGCTTGTAGGATTTTGAGCATAACTTTGCTAGCATGTGAAATGAGTGCAATGGTGCGGTAGTTTGAACATTCTTTGGCATTGCCCTTCTTTGGGATGGGAATGTAAACTGACGTTTTCCAATCCTGTGGCCACTGTTGAGCTTTCCAAATTTGCTGGCATATTGAGTGTAGCACTTTTACTGCATTGTCTTTTCAGATTTTGAATAGCTCAGCTGGAATACTGTCACCTCCACTAGCTTTGCTGTTGCTCAGACTTCCTAAGGCCCATTTGACTTCATATTACAAGATGTCTGGCTCGAGATCAGTGACCACCCCATCGTGGTTATCAGGGATGTTAAGCTCTTTCTTGTATAGTTCCTCTGTGTAATCTTGCCACCTCTTCTTATTCTCTTCTGCCTCTGTTAGGTCCCTGACATTTTGGTCCTTTATCATGCCCATCTTTGCATGAAATGTTCCCTTCATATCTCCAATTTTCTTGAAGAGATCTCTGGTCCTCCCTATTCTATTGTTTTTTTCTGTTTCTTTGCACTGTTCATTTAAGAAGGCATTCTTATCTCTTCTAGCTATTCTCTGGAATTCTGCATTCAATTGGGTGTATCTTTCTCTTTCTCCCTTGCCTTTTGCTTCCCTTTTTTCTTCAGCTATTTGTAAAGCTTCCTCAGACAGCCATTTTGTTTTCTTGCATTTCTTTTTCTTTGGGATGGTTTTAGTTGCTACCTCTTGTACAATGTTGCGAACCTCCGTCCATAGTTCTTCAGGCGCTCTGTCTATCAGATCTAATTCCTTAAATCTATTTGTCACCTCTACTGTATATTCATCAGGGATATGATTTAGGTCATACCTGAGTGGCCTAGCGCTTTTCCCTACTTTCTTCAATTTAAGCCTAAATTTTGCAAGCAGAAGCTCATGATCTGAGCCACAGTCAGCTCCTGGTCTAGTTTTTACTGACTGTATAGAGTTTCTCCATCTTTGGCTGCAGAGCACATAGTCAATCTGATTTCTGTGTTGACCGTCTGGTGATGTCCATGTGTAGAGTCGTCTCTTGGGTGGTTGGAAAAGAGTGTTTGCTATGACCATCGTATTCTCTTGACAAAATTCTACTAGCCTGTGCCCTGCTTCATTTTGTACGCCAAGGCCAAACTTGCCTGTTATTCCAGTTATCTTTTGGCTTCCTACTTTAGCATTCCAGTCCCCCATGATGATAAGGACATCATTTTTTGGTGTTAATTCTAGAAGGTGTTGTAGGCCTTCATAGAACCAGTCAACTTCAGCCTCTTCAGCACCAGTGGTTGGTGCATAGACTTGGACTACTATAATGTTGAATGGTTTGCCTTGGATTCGAACTGAGATCATTCTGTCATTTTGGAGATTGTATCCCAGTACTGCTTTTCCTACTCTTTTATTGACTATGAAGGCTACTCCATTTCTTCTGAGGGATTCTTGCCCACAGTAGTATACCTGATGGTCATCTGAATTAAATTCACCCATTCCTGTCCATTTTAGTTCACTGATGCCTAAGATGTCGATGTTCAGTCTTGTCAACTCTTGTTTGACCACATCCAGCTTGCCTTGATTCATGCATCTTACATCCCAGGTTCCCATGGAGTATAGATCTTTGCAGCATTGGACTTTCCTTTCACCACCAGATACATTGGCAACTGAGTGTCCTTTTGGCTTTGACCCAGTCGCTTCATTCTTTCTGGCGCTACTAGTATTAGTCCTTTGCTCTTTCCCAGTTGCATATTGTACACCTTCTGACCTGAGGGGCTCATCTTCCGGCATCATATCTTTTTGCCTTTTGGTACTGTCCATGGGGTTTTCATGGCAAAGATACTGGAGTGGGTGGCCATTTCCTTCTCCAGTGGATCACGTTTTGTCAGAGCTCTCTGCTATGACCTATTCGTCTTGGGTGGCCCTGCACAGCATAGCTCATACATTCATTGAGCTACTCAAGCTCCTTCGCCACGACAAGGCAGTAATCCATGAAGGAGATATTCAGTGGTATTCGACATCAATGGGGAAGTTATTAATTAAGCATTATTGAACTCAACAAAAACTTTAGTAATGAAGAATCGTCAACCATTCTTTGCATAATCTCCTTTTCATTCTAAAACCTATAAGGTTATTAGCAAAATTTGCTAATATTCAATTAGCAAGAGTACACCCAAGAACAATAATCAGTACTATAAACTGGGCAGCATCAATGCAGATGTTAAAAATATTTAATAAAGCAAAGAAATATGAATCAGGAAAGCCACCAGATTCTAAGGGCCAGTTGGAAAAGTTTTGCCTTGAAGCTGAAGAAGGAAGACATTAAGTGAATTTTACAAGGGAAAGCCTTTCTCAGTTTGGATGCCATTGCTGAAAAGTTCTCTTTTAATTCAGAAAGAGAAGACATACAGTTGAAGGAACTCCATTTAAGTTTTTGATATGGACATAATGCTTAGGAACACCCCTTAGAAATTGCATTATTCTTACAGAACAGTTTTTCTTCCTTCAGAATCTGCTGCATTTTCCTGAGCAGAACACTTGACATTTGCACTGAATTTTTCATTTAGAAATGCATTCTGAGCATTCTGAGTTTGTATTTTGTACTAAATTGTACTAAAAGTTGGAATGGCATGATCAGTATTCATCTTTATTGCAGTTCTCTTAGACAAAAATGCAATTGTGGACTGAAACCAAAAAAACGATTTCTTCAGACTAGTGTGAAAATTGATAAAAATGTTCCCTATCTGGTTGAGGTCATCCTTTTTGGCCTAGTATACCTGAAGCTTGACACTATGGTAGGATTTGAGTAATAATAAATTTTATACTGTGATATCCTACATGGTTGTTGTTTAGGATTTCCTTTCTTCAAATAAATGTATTATTGAGTCTAACAGACCCTCTCATAGTTGCTTTTTCAAAGGAAGAACATCCACACACAGATGCATCTATGATTGTTACACACACACATGCACACTTGCTCATCAAAAGGAGCTTTTGGCTTAGGATGGCATATTTACAGAGGACAGTTCCTTATTTGTCTTAATTAAGTTCAGTTTAAATGATAGCCTTTAGTCTTAAATTTACACATATATTCATGTGCTATAAGCATGATTACCTTCAGGTCTTATAAAAATCTGTATCCCTGTTTTGCCCACCCACACTTTCTTTAAGCAATATAGTTCTTTTGGGAGCTGCCTAAGCAGGCACCTTGTGGCCTTTGGTCCCCTAAACAGAGGCCCTTTGAGTGAAAGTTTAGGGGTTATTCTGAGCTTCTTTCAATGAGGTGTCTTGTGTAAACTGAACCTGGAGATCAATCCTTTCAAAAGAATGAAGGGAAAGGCACCATGTTGCTCCAAATGCCTGCAGTCATGGATCATAGTTTTTCTTTGGTAATAATTTTTAAACAATGAAATGAAGGTGTGGGCAGGTCAAGTTTGCTTCTCAGACAAGAAGTGGGAAACTTGCCAGCTTATTAATAGCCAGAACTTCAGCTTGGCAGCCTTAATTCCAACATGAATATAAATTCTAACTCTCAGTTTTCTCCAGAGAACTGCCAGAAAATACTATGAACAAAAACATGGCTAAAAATAAGTCTATTTATGCACTGAAGAAAGTGACTCTCATATCACTTTAGAAGGTTTTAATTGCCTGTCAGCGGCTATGTGTGGAATACTGACTCAAACCAAAATAATATTAGCGAGCTCTACATATTATCTTTCTAGTTAACAAGAGGCTGGCCATGCTGGATCTTGGACTGAACTTAGAAATCTAAATTCAAAATTATAACAGGTATAAGTTAAGCCAACAGAACTCCTCTTTGCAAGAGGGTACTTTACTAAGACGGAATAACAAGAGAAAATAAAACAAGAGAAAAGCAAAGCAATACTTAGGCATTATAATTTGGAACTGTGTCATCTATTGGTTGGAAGTATTGCTTAAATAATCATTACTTCAAGCTTGGTTTATCATCTATTAAAAAAAATCACAGGGAAAGACAACAGTTCAGTTGAAGCATACAAAGGACTTGCTAGATGAACACATAATTTGACTTGATATAAGGTAGCTTATGGAGCTTTGGACTTTCTGGACTGACAGAAAAATGAACAGGTGGGTTCAAGATAAAATCAAATCTGAACTTTCCCTAGAAGCAAAAATGACAAAACTGAGGTTGTTGTACTTTGGACACATCATAAGCACGACTCACTGGAGAAGACAATCATTCTAGGGAACTCTGAGGTCCAAAGAAGAACAGGAAGAGATGGATTGACTCCATAAAGGAAGCCACAGCATTGAATTTTGAACATCTAAGCAGAGATGTCATGGATAGGACACTTTGGAGGGCTTTCATTCAAAGGGTTGCCATAAGCTGGAAATGGCTTAATGGCACCTAACAAAAACAATGAGGTAGCTTCCTATATACTAACTTTGATCAGTTTCTTATGGCTGTATGTACAATTGCAAAACATTTTGTGCAAGGAGAGAACACTGCAAACAGAAGTTTCTAAAAGAATCTTTGCTATCTGTGCTAAAGTATATAATTATAAAAAGAGAGTGGATTTGGAAAAAAAGAATATCATGTTTTGATTATACCTGAGCCACCAATGAAATATATTGTTTGAAAGACTTTTTTTAATGTGCCAAAATTTCCAAACTCAGAATAGGAATCAAAGCTGCCACATTTGGCCAAGTTTGAAAATCCTGAAAGCATGCTTTTGATAGGCTCCATTGTACTCTGTTTTATTTATGTATTTCTGTAACACAGACAGCTAAAGCTCTCTGGTCAGTTCGCAACCATTAGATCTTCTAGACAACTAGTTCCTCTCAATTCAATTGCATACTGTGGGGGAAAATCCCAGCTTCAAGTATAGGCTGATGGGATCTTAGCTTGCAGTGACTGAGAAAGAAAGGGGTCTTGTGGTGGTAGGGAACAGCTTGATGAAAACGTTGGTCCAGTGCCTAGCTGCTGTGAAAAAAGCAAACTCCAGGCTCGGCACAATTAGGACTAGAAGAGAAACTAGAACTGCCAAGATTGTGCTCCTGTATTCAGATCTTTGATGTGACTGCACTTAGAATATTGTGTGATGTTCTGGTTACCTCACCTGAAAAAAGGATATTATTGCATTGGAAGAGAAGGGTAACAAAGTGATCAAGGGGCTCAAGAAACTCCCTTTTAAGGAGCAGCTACAACAACTCTTTCCTGGGAAAGAGTCTCCACAGCTTTGGCACCACCACTGAAGGGGCACCCTATCCCATGTCCCAACACATCTCTGAAGGCAAAGGAAATAAGATAAATAAATGAAGACACATGGGGCAAATACTTAGAAAAAAGGTGAGCAAGGAGAGGCATGATAGTGCTGTTCAAAATTATGCATGGGGTGAGAATATAGAGGAAAGATTTTTCTTCCTCTCCCATAACTCTCAAACTACAAGTGTCATCCTATGAAATTGATGGGTGGGAGGTTTGGGACCAATAAAAGGATACCTTTCTTCACCCAGAATAAACTATGGAATTCACGGCCCCTAGAAATGGTGATGGCCACCAACTGGAACAACTTTAAAAGGCGATTGGACAGACTCGTGGATAAGGAGGCTATCAGTGACCACTAGCCTTGCTGGCTATGTGCTACCTTCTTTACCAGAGGCAGCCTGCTTGCATACACCAGTTGCTCAGAAGCTTGGGCAGCTGGTTTGCCACCATATGTACGGAGCAATGGACTAGATGGTCCTTTCCTCTGATCCGTCACAGCATTTCTTATATCTGAGGATCTAGAGAATGCTTCTCTTCAGTATTTCAGAGGCAGTGACCTCCTTTCAGTGAAAGTAGCCTAGCTTCACATTTGTGGAAAGTGTAGTGGTATCATTGGGACAATTTTCTTTTGTCACCAACCAAGCTTCCTGGGAAAGAGTCTCCACTTTGGCACCACCACTGGAGGGGCACCCTATCCCAACACATCTCTGAAGGCAAAGGAAATAAGATAGATAAATGAAGACACATGGGGCAAATGTTCCTCTAAGTGTTCTCGATCTGATGACCAATTCCATAGCTCAGGGGTTCTCCTGGGCTCGAATCTATCTGTGGAAACGGAGGGAGCATCTAGGCTGGGAATGCTTTTGGCCAGCTGAGTTGGCATGTTGGCCGTTGGGACTCCCATCTTTTCAATAGGGCATCTGGTCTAGATAAAACCCTAAATCATGTATGTAATCTACCTACAAAGTTTTAGGGCTGAAATTTACCATCAGATAGTAACTATGAGCATGGAAAACTTATACATTTTAACTCAAGAATAAGCCCCATCAACTTACTGGGACTTATCCCTAGGAAAGTGGGCAGAGGATTACAAGCACTTCTGTGAATCAGAAAAAAACCTGCTCTGAGGTTCACTCACTTTCAGTCCCATCTTCCTTCCTTCCTCATCTTCAGTATGAAAAAAATGATACCTGCTTTTTAAGTGTGGGGTAAGGTGGGGTAATTACTCTGACAATTTACAATTCTCAGAAATACTATATATAAATGCTAAGTAGAACTGTTTTAAAAAACAAAACACATGATGTTTCCACATAATGGATTACTCCTTTCACTTTTCACTACCATAGTCATGTTACAAGTCTGCTAAGGGCCCTGTAATTACTATTAGAATTAATGGCTTCCTTTAACAACTTGTCACAATCCATCTTATCAAAGAGGCAGCTTCGTATAGCTAATTTTACAAGTGACACAGAACTTATGGGCAATGTAAGATATAACATTTCTTTGTCTTACTGGTTATTTCTGGAGAGATGTTGTTATGTTTGTTGTTGTTGTTTAGGTTGGAGGAAATGTGATGTTATGAAATATATACCAGGCTGAGTCCCTTAAAAGGCAGCTAGAAGTCATCAAAATATGTTGCTGCTACCAAAATCAGGGTCTGCATACAGACCTCCTTGATCCCTTTGCTGTCACCAAAATGGGAACTGTGCAGCTTTTCAGCTGCCATGGGCAGGAACCAGAAAACACTCTGGCTGGCTTGGAATGACAAGGGCCCTGTCAAAGCTGTTTCATTTAGGGATGGGCAAGAATTTTGTTTTCTTATGAGCTTAGCTAATTTGTGCCTCCTGGAACTGAAGAGGTACCAAAGCACAGTTTGCTGTTAGAAAGTGACATATTGCTGAGCTTGCCCTGGGTTGCAAAGCACAACAAAACATTTGCACACATTTGCAGAATGCACAAAATGCACATTTCTAAAATCCATGCAAGGATGTGAAAACAAGCACAAATATCCTGGGTCAATTTCATGTTTTAGGTAATAGACACATGAATATACATGCACATACATTCATTTGAAAAATGCACACATTTGCACATATACAGATATATGTATATTAGGAATCTATAAGCCCAGCTCTTGATATGCTAAAGTACGTAGTACTATTGGGTTTATATGTGACCCAAAGAAGCATTTTTTTAAAATTTGTCCTTCATCTGGAGTAACGTGGGCTCCAGTTTATGCAAAGCTCTGAAGGAACTTGTAGTAATTACAAGAAAGAAAAAAGACTGTGCATATATTTTTGGTTTTGATAACAGCCACATTTCGTATTGTATCTATCAGTAACAAAAATGGTTTAGAGTGGAATTCTGAGGCTGGTAGATGCTGTCAGGTCAGCCATAGGAAAAGGCAGAGTTCCTGTTGCAACTGAAGAAAAGACTTGCAAGGTCACAGCAAGGACTCTGCCTTCTGCAGGCTCTCTCTGCCCTCTGAGCTAGAAAGGTTTGTTCTTTGCTGGCTGAAGTCTGAAGATAGAAGATCCCTTTCAGGACAGGTGCATTCTGGGGAGAATTCACCAAATCCGAGCCATGCCTCAGCCCCGCTGCTTGCAAGGAAGGGACAAAAATCTTTAGGCAGGCAAAACTGGCCATCAAAATATCTTTGATGAGTGTGGAAGCAATGTAGCTGAGTGCCCCTAACCCTCAAGTTCATAGGTTAATGGGCAGCCACATAGGGTTGTGCCATTAATCAGTTGTTTGTTCTGCTCAGAATTATGCACATGCTTTAATTTCCTGCCTTTCTAGCTGATTTCAGTGACTATATTAAAAACAAAGGGCTGCATATTTGCAAATGGGTTCTCTAGAATCAGAAACCCTTCAGGTTTTTAAACATGAAAATATACCCACTTCCAGTTATATTGTTAATGGGATCAAAACAGATTCAAGTGTCACCGCATTTCTTCAAAGCCTTTTCCCTGTGATGCCACTCACACAAATGTCTTAGTGCCTCAGTATATCAACAAAAGGCATGCAGTTATTTTATTACTTATTCACTAGACAAGGTTACATTTCTTTGAAAACGCAAGATACTTTCCATCAAGAGCAATCACAGAACTATGAACGAATAACTCCTTGATGCTATATTGGTTTCCCCTATAACAGTGGTTGTCCTACAGTATTTATATAGCAGCAACTGCAGCAAAAACAGAGATGTTTCAAACTCTCAAATTATCCAGCATGAGCTGAACAATGCTTTTAGAGATTCATTCAAGCCACACACCATTCTGCACAATTTTATAGGGACTCTAAATCTAGAAGCAATTTGGTGCTTTTGACAACAACAATACAGAAAGCAAACATTCCCCACCTCAGTAACTTGGCTGTTCTAAACTGTTTGTTCAATCTAAAGAGTTCCAAGTTTTGGTGTGGTTATAGCCAATCCTTTAATAAGACAAGGAAGATTAATGTATACTAAATCAAACAGGACCTTTGCTTTTCAGCATTACTGTTAAAATGTTTCCCCATATATTCTTAAAGTGGTTTGCTTAGCTATTGCAGTTGCAAGAATTGCTCTCTTCGTGTACTGGTGTCTTTTCAAATGTGTCAGTCTTGTTGCGAGGGTGGGGGTGTTTGTGTGTATCTGTGTGTGTGTGAGAGAGAGAGAGAGGTTGCAGATCTTGGAGTTTGACAGTGTGAAACAATGATGTGGTTTTCTTGGTTTGTTTTACTTCTGTTCACTAGGGTCATATGTCATATCCCCGTGCTATGAAAAATCAATTGTGTACAGAAGTCATTCAATATCAGTTATCGTCATGTCCACTAATATAATTTTAAAATTATATAGTGCAGTGTTTCCCTCTCAGAAACATTCGATATAAAGTCAGTGCTTTAGCATAATTTTATTCATTTGTTTTTTCTTTATTTTAATTTTGGTAGTGATGGTGTGTGTGTGTGTTGGTAGGTAAGTGGATTTCATAACTGAAAGCTTCTCCAATTTTCTTTCAGTTATCTGTACACAAATTCTTAATCTAGAGCACTTAGCTCTTCTAGTCAATTCATGATCAATTGGGCTATAAAAAAGAACAGTTGAGGATCTTTTCAAACTTGAAAATTGGTTGAGACCATTGGAGGATATGAACCATATGTACACCAAGTAAATCTTTATAAAAACTCAAGTGGAAGGAACAAAAACAACAGATCAGAATGAACACAAAATCTGTTTTATTGATTCAGCCAGCTTTATTAAGGAAGAACACAGTCTGTGATCAGTTGAGAAGATCTTTGAGCTCATCGTTGCTATTTCATAATGTTCTAGTGACACCAAGCAGACATTTTGCCTAGATAGCTTTAAGTTTTCCCTGGTCTGAATTGCTAGAAGAGTTCTATTTAGTGCTCAGCTAAAAGATGAGTAGTGTAGAAGAAAAAAAAATAGATGAAGATTGATATCACAGTCTAGAACAGAATGACCACTTACTTCGTTTGAAAGGAGCGGTACTTATTGGAATGTAATTGCTTTGCTCTTTGTCGCATTCTGAAAACGGTCAACATAGTAAATAGTCTGGTGGTGAATCACTCTTTACCTCATCCCTTTAGAGTGACCAAGCTGAGGTGACAGCAGGAGGCACCCTGAAAGAAAATGGGCTTCAAGCAACGTCTCATGAAGTGTATAAAACATTGTTATGGACAGAGTCAAAATTGGAGCCCTCCTTTTGCGAACAATTTCCCAGATCCTGAAAACAGGTCTAAGTAGCACCCATGCAGTGCTTTTTAAAGCAGAGACTGGTATACCATCTCTGGCTCTTCCTGAACAAAAATAACCTGGACACCAATATCTGTGCCCTGATGATGATGATGATGATGATGATGATGATGATGGTTTCTTCTTCCTCTTCCTCTTCCATCTGTGCCCTGGATTGCTCTGATGAGTCCTCCTCCTCCTCCTCCAACTCAATTGGCACAAAGAGCACCTGTGAGGGGCCTGACTGGCATGATTTTAAGTAACTTATAAACTGATTAAACACATCAGAAGTGCTTAAAAATGACACTAGTTGGTTGTCTTTTCCTGGAATCTGATAAAGTGTTGTTCTTTGCTAACCAAACTGCCAGCAGTTTGGGATCCAGCTACCTGAAGATCATCTTCTACCCAATACACCTGCCTGAGCACTTCAGAGATTCTTCTTTGAGCCCCCCTTGCCAGCAGTCAGTCATCCAAGAGAGGGCTTCTTTACCTGCAGTGCCTCTTATTCTGGATGCTCCTTTGATGAAACTCATCCAGTCCCAGTTTTATTTATGTAGCTTAAGCCCCTTTCATTTCAGTGACTGTGTTTGAAATAAGACTAACAGCTACAGATGTCATTTCTGAACTGGGTGAAGACTTTTTCTTAAGGGGAAAAATATCAAGCACAGCGACAGTAGAATATTTTAGCATTGCATGGTGTTTGTTTACATTTGATTTTACTTTCATTATTGGTAAGTATTTTTAAATGTATGCTGCTATAAGAGAGTTGTGCTGAAGGTTAACACACCCTTTCCCTTTCAGTATGCCCAAGGATGTGCTTGGATATTTTATTTATTAGTTTTTGGGGTTTTTTAAAACTACATTTTAGTGTCATGCTCACACAAGACAGCTTCCAACATATAAAACACAATACATCATCAAAATCAAAACTTAATATCATATAAAGCTTCAGCAAGTAAACCAGTAAAATTCGGCAAAACAAATTAATTAAATTATAGCAATCAAAAACCAGTGTGCTAATAGTAAGAAGAAGACCTTGGGGGCTGCTACAGCTGCATTTCTACCACACACACACACACATGACCATCTACCATCAACTACCCTGTGGAAAGATTACTAGACAAAGGGGCAGATGAAGGAAATGCCGGATCCCTGCTCCCAGAATCATAGAATCATAAACTAGTAGAGTTGGAAGGGCTCAAAATGCCATCGGATCCAACTCCTTTCTATTGCAGGACACCATCCCACCCAGATGGTGGGATCCAGTCACCATCCAGTCACTTTTGGATGTCTCCAGTGAGGAAGAACCCACTACTTCCACGGGTAATAGGGTCCATTGTCATACTTCTCCGACAGTGAGGAAATTCTTCCTGGTGTCTAGTCTAACTCTTGTTTCTTTTAATTTAAGTCCATCATTCTGTGCCTTTCAGTCTGGAATGGATGAGAAGAGATCTTGTCCTTCTGCTTTGTGACATAGTTTTTCAGGTACTTGTAGAGTGCTACCATATCACCTTTCATTCTTCTCTTCTTGTGATTGAACATGCCTAATTTTCTCAATTTTTCCT
Organism: Varanus komodoensis; assembly: GCF_004798865.1. NCBI lineage: Eukaryota > Metazoa > Chordata > Lepidosauria > Squamata > Varanidae > Varanus > Varanus komodoensis. The sequence goes on from NW_025336347.1 coordinate 5,294,158, forward strand.
CACAGGGATTTACCTCCAGTCCCTGAACAATCCTTGTTGTCCTCTGTGTCATTCCTAGCTTTTCTGCATATTTTTTAAACTCAGGTGCCCAGAACCGGACTCTAGCTAAGGTCTGACTAGTACTGAGTATAGGACAGTGAATACTTCATCTGTTTTGGAAGTGATGCTTTTGTTAATGCAGCCCAAAATAGCATTTGCCTTTTTTGCAGCTGCATCACATGGTTGCCTCATATTTAGCTTGTGATCTACAACAACCCCTGCTTCAGCTGTACTTTCTCTGCCTCACTCTAGACTTGTCTACCACTAGCTGCTCTGTAGGAGGGATACTGACAATTTTTTTTTGACATTGTGTACTGTGTTGTCATTACTTTTCTGTCATTGCCAGCTGCCCTGATAGGGTTTGCATCCGGAAAGGTGGCATGCACACACGCATTCACACTCATGGAGAAATTACTCTTGCTTCTGCAAGGGTCCCCGGAATGCCTGCTCTTACCATTCCTGCTTCATAGATAGCAGTATGACTGAACTTCAAATTCAGCTTTTAATGCAGGCCAGGACACAGGTATTTTAAAGACATTAAACACTTATTGTACATAGCAGGCCAACATCCACTCGTTCTTTCACTCATTCTTCTAGAACATATTTAAAACCACCGTGTACATGACTCAAAACCAAGGGTGAAAACAACGCGTAGCTGAAGCTTAAACTGAAGGCCTAAACTGATCACACTGCATTGCCCCGTCGGAACTGCAAGCAAGAGGCCACAGCCAAGAAGGCTTTGGCCACTCATACCATCCATCCCACTTTCTCATACTGGTGGGTTCAGGAGCAGCTCTCTAAGGCTCATCTCAAAGTGTGAACTTGTGCAGGTGAAGGCGGTTCTAAAGCAACCCACAGCACCACGACACGTTCTCCAGGGCCGCGGAAGATGGTGTGAACAATAAACCCATGAAGTGCTCCAGAGGCTGGGCAGAACGCGCGCATGGTGCGGCACGTTTTCCAGCTCATACAGCCCTACCCAGGTAGCATATATATCAATGCTGAGGTTTATTGGAATATAAAATGCCAAATATTCTGTCCTTAGGAAGTAAAGAGACAATGGTCTGGTCACCAATCCGTATGCTGCAGTATCAGCCTGGTCTACCTAGTGCTTTCTTTTCATATTGGTCTTGTTAGACTGCTATAGCTTGATTAATGATTTACTGAAAAGGCAATTTAACTTGTAACATATTACATAGGAAGGGTTTTCCATTGTTATGCCCTGTTCCCATAAACTCCAATAAATATGAATTTTTAGACAGTGCTTTCACTACTCTCTTACCTGGGAATAAGCCCCACTGAACTCAATGGCTGTTCCTTCTGAGTAGAATTCCGTGTGTGTTGGGTCATAAATTTGCTTGGATTCCCATTTGCTTGGATACCTTGGACTTCAGAGGTGGGAACTGGTGCTCCATCTCCTCCCCACCTCTCCCCGGCTGCTTGTAGCTGGCATGGCAGTTGCTCTCTGAGAGAAAGGAAGCAACCTCAGAGATGGTGGAAGGGGAGGAGACTGGGTATCTTAAGCACACCAACTACAGGTGCAAAAATGCCCTTCTAGCCAAAGTGAAGAGTAGGAGTGGGAAGGCTTAGATTGCACTGCATTGGATGCCTGCAACCCCTGAATTGGGCCTGTGTTTATTGCTTCAATAACAGAGGCCAAAGGAAGATTGCGTAGCAAATTATATAGTGAACGACAATCCATCGCTTATTATTAAAGCTGCAGATGGGGGAGGCATTGATTTATTTTTCCCACAAGGCAAGAACTTCATTCTTTTAAAGAGAGGATATCTTTAAAAAATAGAAGGTAAAGGAGGGATGCACACATATATAAATAGGCAAAAATGCTGTGAAAATAGAATGTGTTCTTGGGCCCTGCACTGGCTTCCCTTCTTAGCTGATGGGAAGTCTGCTGAGAAGGGGGTAGGGAAGCTGCAGAGCTTTGGAAGAACTGGCTGGGTCAGTGTCAGCATCCTCCCTAGTGTCCATTCTGGCTGGCACCCGGGTTACAGATGGAATGGAGCAGGTCCTGATGGAAATAGTTCCATAGGAAGGTGAGGTTTTGGGAACCCAGCCATTGTATCAGTCTGCTTTTGTGGTGTGGAATTCTAGCCTAAGAAAATAAAACATGGTCTGACAGATTGTTATTGGAGAGAGAGAGTGTGCTAGACTAGGTGTAACCTTTGTTTAATCCAGAGAACTTGAGTTCACAAGATAGCAGTTGGGTGCAGAGGTGATAGGATGTCAGGACTGAGTGGCCTGAAATCAACCAGCAGCAAGGATGTGTGAATCAGGCAAAACATGAACAGGCCAAAGTTCTCAGAATTCCATCTTGTTTTGACTGCAGCCTGTCTCAGATTGCAAGCTTGTTTTTCTTTTCCTTTTCTCTTGAAAATCTATCTATATTTTCATGGTATTTTTTCAAGAATGCCCATCTTTGAAATACACAAATTCTTGTCACATTGATTAAAACATATTTGTCTGCATTTTTCAAAAGTATGCATTTTTCCATGTGAAATTTTCAAATGCATGCATGATGCTGAACGTTCTCCCCCCCCCCCCGCCCCCATCCCTGAATAACATTGAAGGTTTGAAACTGTATGACTGTAGCTTGAGCCTGATTCCATGTTTAATCTGGATGGTGTGCAGGATAAATCCTAATCAAAAATCAGCTGAAAGAAATGTCTCATGCATCCTTGGTCAGGAGTTCTTAAATAGCATTATTGTTGAGGGATGAAGGTATAAGTCAGGTGTGGAAAGCAGGTAAGGTCTGAAGAACAATCTGGGAGGGAAAGCTAAGCAAGGAAGAAGCTACGAGTGGAAAAGAATACAAGAGGATGCCGAAGCTCTGGGAGACCATGTCATGCAGGAATTGCTCTACTCTAAAAGGAAGCCCTCTTAGTCCTCTGGGAAGGACTAATAGGTTGGAGGCCAGCAGAGATTGAGTCATCCTAAGACCTAATGATCATTTTCTCCCTAGATAGATACGGAAACCTGCCATTTAGTAGCTCACCACAAAGGGCAGTGGCATATAGATTGAGGCACATCTGAAATATTGTACAGTACTTGACATTTAATAGCTACTATGTACATGAAATTCATGTTGCTGTTGTAGGCAATTTTAAGGCAATGGGCATTTTAGGCATATCAAAGAGGCAGAGCTAAAATGACTGTCTGAATCAAAGCTTGCTTTTGACCCAATGCTGTCAGGAAGCTTGACCTGGGAAAATAGAGCATTACAAGAAACATACTTGATCAATAAGGTTCATGCCCAGGGCAAGTCAAATTCATAAAGGAGAAGTTGGGAAATTGCTGTGCAACTGCACAGGTTAGCATATCATGCCTTACAAATATGAATACTTATGAAGAAGATTAATTAGAGTTTGATTTTAAGTGTGAAACGAGGGAAGGAAGAAGAAGATACTGGGTGAGGTTGTTCCAGCAATCTGTGCTGGCGTGAATTTGGCAACGAGAGGAGGAGGAAGAAGAGAATTATGTAAGCTGCCCTGGGTTGCTTGAAAGGAAAAATAAATATCTGATTGTTCCCAATCACAACAGCCATCTGTCTAACATCTATTGAAGTTTCAGCGTAGTTGAGTGACCATGGGTTATGATTGCCATGGGGCAGCAATATCTCTCTCCCAACCTCACTCCTTTTCCGTTCTTAACAAGTCACAACCAGAGGTGCCTAACTAAAAGCTTTGTTATGTTAAAGTTGGCCAGTCAGCACTGGCTTTGTTATACAAAGAGAGTAATATAAAAGTTGCTAGAAGAGGCCTCCATCAAGTTTAAACCCTGTTATGTACTGTAAGCTGCCTAGGAAGGTCTCGGCAGTTGTAGACAGCCTATAAATGAATGAATGAATGAATGAATGAATGAATGAATGAATGAATGAGGAGTTCTTGCCCAACCCAGGAGTTGATTTCAAACTGAATTCCTCTCCTCCGTTTCCTGCCAAATGGATTTGGCTCCACCCTAAGGGAGGTTTGAGCTGCTTGTGGACCGGAAGGCGGGGACACTGAACAATACTTAATCAGTCCACTTGTTTGGCATGACAATGGACCATGGGCTGAGAAAGTCATGGCCTTCCTTCTCTGATGCTTCATGTTCTGAAGTGCCTGCCATGCCAAAGTCTGGTTCTCACTACCTGCTTGGCTTATCTCGAAGCTCATTAACCTGGGCATTTCAGCTAAGCATTCTGATTCTGCCTATTCTTCCAGTTCAGATTCAGAATCAGAAATGCCCACTTTAGATTGCTGTATTTTGGGAGAAAAGTGTGTACCTCTACAATGACTCTGACTTGTGATAAGGAAAACCTGAATTTGCATAACATTAACTAAACCATGGACCACGAGTTATTTAGGTGGGCACCATACCTCAGTGAACTGCCTCATTCACTAGCCCAATTAAATATTTGTGGGTTGTTATATGTGAGATGGGCCAGTGCATAATGAACAGAAAAAGGACAAGGGTTAGCACATTTCAATGACAGAAATCACTAGTTTACCTTTCATCTCTGTTGAACATGGAACAATGTAAATGCAGCTAAATAAAAGAGTAGATTGGCAGTTAATCAAGAATAACTTGCCTACTTTTTATTAACTTTTGAGTCATGCTGCTGCCTCTGTGGATAATGATAGCTTCTCTTGTTTGGTAGGATTAGTTTTTGTTTCTCTTAACTGTTGTTTTCCATCTTACTCAACAAGAATGCTGCCAAGAACAATGAACACTTTTCTGATGATCTTTCCCAATTTGACCCTTTAAAAAAACATGTTGCAGGCATATGTACCACTTGACTGGTTTCAGAAAGGCAGTATTAAAAAGAACCTAACATCAATGGCTAAAATAAATGCTATCTAGAAAGAAATGTATAGAATGTCCTTTAATCTTCCTGAAAACTGCAAAGATACTACAGTCTTTCTATCTACGATAAATTCATACATGTCCCACAGAACAAGTGGATAAAACCAACCTCCTCATAGAAAAGACTAAGCTATAGTACTAATGTCTTTACATGTATGTTCCCTCTGACATGAACCGATAGCTCATGACTGGACCAAAGTCACCCAGTGAGGTTCATGGCTGAGTGGGGACCAGAACTGAGATTTCCCAGGTCCTCAGTCCAACAATCTAACCAGCACTGGCTTTCATATAGGTTGTAGGTGGCTCTTTAAGATTTTTTTAATGTTGGGTTTTTTTTAAACAATGTTTGCTGCTTGTTGCTGCTGTTATTGTATTATTACCATTTTTACCGCCCCATCAGTTTTTATTATCTGCTTTATTGTTGCACACCACCTTGGGAAAGCTGCTGGCCTGTAAGGTGGCCAGGTGATATTTTAAATATGATAACTGAAAAGGCTGGAGCCACCAGAATTGAGCTGAGCTGGATTTCAATAGGACAGGAAATGCCTCTTCAGCACAGGGTCCCCACAACACTGAAAAATATGGGCCTGTTGCCCTGCAAGTGGTCTGATTTGATTCATATCAAATTCCATTTTTGAGCAAATCCTCATTTTCAGCAAAATCCATGAAGATTTCTTGCTGGAATGTTCAAGTTCAGAAAGCAAGTTGAGAAATGAGAGTTCTGAATGCTCTCTGGTGTCAAATGAAATTACCACATCCTGGGAGAGGGCGAAAGTAGAACTCTTGATTGCCTTTGCAGGTTTGTTGTACACACGGTTGCAACCCTTTGCCCTGCTCAAGGCAATTTTTCTGGCTCGGGCCTGCCTAACCAGGCAGCAGCATTGCACTGGAATGCACCTTCAAGCATGAAATGGTTAAAGGAGGGTTTAACCATTGAGCTTCTCTAAGCTCCACCTCAAAATTCAGTTCCCTCATTTCTGGCCCCTATTGTGAGCCTTTGTGGCTGTTGTTGGAATGCAAAAAGCATGCACAGCGCTCAGCTTAAGGCATGCACTCAAATTAGCCCCCACTTCATTTCTAAGGCTTGAAAATGTGCATTTTCTTACCTTGAAAGTGCAAACATTTTCAAAACTATGCATTTTGTAAATGTGATCCCAAACTCAAGAATATGCAAGGCTTGCTTGCAAAATGTGCTTGCAGTCAGGGCTGTGAATTGGGCGAACTGTGGTGTGAAATGAATGCAGATGAATTTGGGTATATCCCTAAGGAGAATCCACCAAAACATCTTGCAAAGTCAACTGCTCTGAGAAAGAGTGAATCACGTAGGACATGGCCGACTCACTGCCACACAAGACTTAAAAGGTTGTGGGTGGGCAATTGCCAGATATATTATTTCTTTGTGTAGACATGACCAGGGTAAAGAGGGTTTTGGCTAAGGATCTTTGAGAAATATACTCCAGTTTGTTTTTATCATGATTTACCCAGTTTATACTGAACATGGGCTTGGATGCAACCTGTAGTCCAGCTCTGTATATTTCTAGGCTTGTGATGTGATTTGTGGATAAAAACAAATGTGCACAAATATGTTTAAATAGATGGTAGAAGAAGGCAGACATCTCAAAGGTGCACAAAGCTGATGTATATGTGTGGAAAATGTGCATTTAAATTTGTAGGATTTCATGCAAAAATATAAAAATAGCACTTTCAATCTGATATTATCTTGATTTGGAATGAGCTTCTAGATGGAATTTGAAGAACTTAGTTGAACTTGCATTATCGTTGTCCCTTCTTTGAGAAGTAAGTTGCTGCAGCCACCAGGACTGGCTTTTCCCATGTGTATTTAGTAAGCAGGCTCTCTCCCTTTCTGGACAATATAGGCCTTTATTTCTTTAATTTATTTAAAACTTTTATATACCATCCCTTCACTGGTGTCTCGGGACAGTTTACAACAACACCAACAAAATAAGATAAAGATAAAAGTAGCACAGCATCCAATAATAAATATAAAAACCACAAATTCATTGACTATTAAAATAGTGGGAAAATAAAATGGTTTTAACCTGGCGCCAAAAGGAAAAAAGCGTTGGCGCCAAGCAAACCTCTCTGGGGAGCATGTTCTACAACTGGGGCGCCATCACAGAGAAGGCCCTCTTCCGGGTAGCCACCCTCCTAATCTCTTTCAAGGAGGGCTCCTGGAGGAAGACCTCGGCCTCAGATCTCAAGGGGCAAGAGGGCACAAAGGGAAGAAGGCGCTCCTCCGGTATCCAGGACCCAAGCCGTTTAGGGCCACACAGATCATCACCAGCACCTTGCCATGCTGATTCATTCTTTCATCACTTCTAAGAATTGATTGCTGCTACGTGTTCTCCATGGGACGTTCTTCCAAACATCTTTAATGGCTGTTGAGTACAGTTGTGCATCTTTGGAATGGACTTGGTAAACATGCTCTGTAAGCATACCATGCATCTTCACTGAACTCTACAGATTAGCTCCACCTCAATGTGACTTCTGCCTGCGTAAGTCAATTTGATGGCAGCAAAGGAGATGTCCCCCACTTTTGTGGTTCCCCTCTTTTGGAACTCTCTGATTGCTGCAGTGCAGCCCTGATTGGGCTATGACACCTCTTAAAAAGCCTACTTGCGCATTAAGATATTTGCTGGTTTCAATCATTGCATGGACAGTTTTTGGCTTTGACTGTGGCTAGTGCCTATTTTAACTGCTGTTTTAATGCATTCTTTAAGGCACTCTATGATTTCCTAATGAAGGTGGTATATAAATATTGTACATAAATATGCTTTTGGGTGCAATTCAGAAAGCTGATTTTAAACTTAAAGCCCTGCCTGCTTTTAATGGCCTGGATTTGCCATTGCCCAAAGCATCTGGCATGGCCTGCCAGATAAAGGGTGCTTTGTAAATCACCCTGTAGCTCTGCAGCATGAAGGAAAGAAGCAGCTTTCTGCAGCAATTAAAAAGGAAGTGAGGTGTTAAGTCTTCCATTAGTTTTGATGGCTGTGGTGGGGCAATTAATTTTACAGTACCTGAGCACACACTTTTGCTCTTCACAAAAACAAAACAAAACCCCAAGGGGAGGGGAAGCTGCTTTTTAATCATCCATCTCTGATCCATGAGGCACAAGCCCAGTGTGCTTAAAAGAGGTACAGATGAGAAGATAAAAGCCTTCCAGGAAGATAGAATAGGAAACTTAAGTAGCCCTTTTCAGGGAAGGTACCTAGAGCTGGACCTGAACAATACAGTGGAAGTTGAAGGGCTGAATGATCAATAAAAGGCTGCCTTTCAGTTGCAGAACTGCTAAGTAGGACCTGACATTGGGAGTATATTGCTCCAAAAGCTTGAAGAACAAGAGGATTCCTTTCCATTTCTGGGACTACTACTAGCAGATGGAAGAACTGGTCCAAGTTTGGACAGAAGGAATCACAGAATCACAGAATAGTTGGTCAGAAGGGTCCAGGAAGGCCATCAAGTCCAACCCACTGCTACTACAGGATGCCAGCTACACCATCCCACTCAGATAACTGTCTGGCTTCTTCCTGAATGCCTCTAGTGTGGGAGAGACACAACCACTCTTGGTAGCTGGCTCCACTGTTGCACTGCTCTCACAGTCAGGAACGTCTTCCTTGTACCTAGCCTGCCCCTGGCGTACTGTAGTTCATTGTTCCATGTCCTGCAGCCAGGGTGACTCCTCCAACTGCCAGCGTGCTCCATGCAGCCATGCTGGATAATACAGTGTAGATGGTTCCAATCACATCTGGGTAGCTAAATGGCTATTGGCATTGTTAATGAAAGACCTGCTCCTTCTTCCTGGCCCTTGGTTTTAATCCCCTAACTAGCAAACCGATCAAATCCTATGTTGTTTGATACATCATTTCTTCTTCACCAGGATGCGATCATTTCCCATGACTTCTCCCAGCAAATGGCCTGGTAAACAGCTGATCGCATGAGTAGTCCTGTACTGATAGAGTCAAACTTTATTGGACTGGAGAAGGAGGCATGGAAATCTTTATTTTCTATTTTGTGATCTAAAAAAAAGTTTAACGCAAGAGAAAAATGCAACACAGGTAGAAAGAACAGCAACAACAAAAAGAACCCAATATTATGGAGAAGAACACAACTTCAGAGTCTATTCTCATGTTAAAATGAGAACTCCAAGATGGAATAGGAATTCATGGTAGCTGAAACACTTTCACCTATGCCCTGCTAGGCTCAAGCCTGAAAGGACAAACTTGTTGTGAAAGTTTTCTCCTCCTATCTCTTCCATGTTCTCCCCCTCCATTACTACCACTTTTTCCCAGTTTGTCTCAGGAGTTCTAGAAGTGGAAGAATAAAGGTGGAAGAATTTCCTACTGCCTTGTGGTAGACATTTCAGAGCGGGGACTGCTTCCTCAGTCATGGACATTAGCTTGATGGGAGACAGAGAAGTCCCCTTACACCCAATGGCACCAGGACTGCAGAAGTGGTTTCTAAGGTACTATTAGAATAGAAAAGGTGGTGCAAATGAGTAGCTGGGAAGAAAGCATGATCAATTACTAAATAATACTATCAATATTGCTGGTCTTTTATAGGGACTGTGAATTTTTAGAATCAGTGAGTTTTTAGAGCTTCCCACTGTGGGGAGTAGGTTCTGCTTTCAGATATTTACAAACTCTGTTTGCACAATTCCACTTTAAAAAGCCCTGAAGTGCATTGTTTCTGGGGCCTTTTTGTAGCCCAGACACAACACTGCATCTGACAAGGCTTAATCTTTGTATAAAAGGACCTTGTTTGGCTGAATGTTTTCTGCAAGAGGTTACAATCAGCACAGCAATGGATTTTAGGCTTTGGCAACTACAGGTAACTTCAGATTGGATCTTTCCAGTGTCAACCTGCAATCAGCATTAGAATGCTTTGACCTATCAAAGTACAAGCAACAATATTTTCCCTAAATCACAATGTTTTCCCTGAACCAATGTTAGTGTTGAAATTTTAGTGAGTGGTGGTGATGGTTTTGTTGCTGCTGCTGCTGCTGCTGCTGCTGTTTAGGAAGCAGTTTGCTTCTCTTCCTGGTACACAAAATAGGCTAAAATGACCTGTAGTGAACCTCATTTTGTGCCTGTATGTTTGGGTTAAAACACTTACTTTTAACAGTCTTACCATCTCAATGACCTATTATTATGTTGATTTGAGATAGTGCTTTTTGCCTTAGGCATATCAGGTTTATAGAAGGAAAAACCATAAAAGCTGGAAAGATGGCTGGAATTTGGGGCTATGGTTTGCTGTTTTGCAAGTGACTATGTCCTAGAAGAAATAAGTTGTAGGTCTTTTCATGGGTAAATTAAATAACAAAATATAAGTCTGGGGTAGGAAATTCATCCCAGGATGCAGGGCTAGCCCAAACTGATGGTGATGGCGATATTTCCCCCTATTTGTGACATATCAATACCTCTCCATTTTAAGAGGAGAATTAATTCTCCTATTGTGTTCCTTTCCCCAGTGCTGTGTTCTTTTACTATTTCTCCCTGATTTGTGTTTTGTGTTCTGTCAAAGACAGCATGTAAAATATTCACAAAATAAGGAATGAACAGTGCCATCTTTCCACACCTCAAAATGTGGAAAAGGTGTTTCTCTATCAGTATGGGCATACTTGCGTGATAAGCTGTTCAGCAGGTTGGAATTATTGTTTTCTGGGAGAAGTCATGGGAAATAGTTGCATACGGGTAAGGGAGAGATAATTTATTAAAGAGCATGAGAGAACAGGATTTGACTGGTTTTATTAGTTAGGGAATTAAAAACCATGGGCCAGTGAGAAGGAGAAGTCTTTTATTAACAGTGCTAATACCCATTTCATTTATCCAAATGTGATTGGAAAAATCTACAATGTATAATCCTGCAAAGCTGAACTCATGCTGAAAACTCCCATTCATATATAATTAGGGATGGGCCATAAATCTGCACCAGTGGATTTTGTTTTATGGATTTCTCCAGTCCGTACCACCCAGAAATGGACACAGACAACAGTATCTGCACAGAACTGACTTGGAACACTTGGGAAAACATCCAGGAATTTAGATATGATAGATGTACCCACTTCTAGAATTAATCCAGTTCAACTAGCCAGTTTAGGATAATACAAGAAATTTTTATCGAGCAACATTTTTCCTTTAATAAATTCAAAAGAAAGTAATAGAAATTCTGGAAAATCAAATGTGGGACATGTAAATAGTCACACTGCTAGTTGTTGGTAGTTGCAATCCAAAATTTGTTTCACCTGAATAGTGGATTCCATGACATTGGAGAACTTTTTCTAATGACTATGCTTGCACTTTCTTTCAGTTGCTTTTCTTCAAGACAGAAGGAACCATTTAAGTTGGTTCCACTGTCTTTGACACCAGCTCACATGTAGTTGTGCTGGGAGAGGCAGAGGTTTAATCCTCAGTAGCTACGTATCTACAGCTGTTCTGTATGCCCAGGCCAAGATCCAGTTTTACCTCCTACCTCCTTGCTATGGCCTGGCTTTTCGGTTTTCTTCTAGCAACTGAGAGTGGGAGTCGGTCTCCCTGCTTCCATTTCTGACTTCCTCTATTTCCAAAATATGCACATGGAACCTGAGGGTCCCTTGGGAAAAGTATGGGGCAGGTGGCTGTACATGAAGAGCTGAGCTGTCAGAAAGCATCGTGTCCTATTCTATATGTGAAAAAGCAACTTAGTCTACATGTTCTTACTGACATGTGTGCCCCAGTGCAATGGTGCCATTCCCACAGGATTCCATAGGAACGGGTAGGTATCCGTATGGATTTAGTACACCCTGCTTGCCCCACCCCAGCCCAGGATCCCTTTGCACTTTTGCATCATTCGCTGAGTGGTGTTTTGACACTGATGACTGCTCACCTAGAAAGAGGTGGGCATCACATGAGTCCTAGACCACCGGTTCTCAGCCCCTCAACTTGAAGCCAGCTGCAAGAAGTTCATTTATTCCATGCACTTCTCTGCTTTTCTCTTTGCCGAGGAGGTAAGGGCAAAAACATACCTATTAGTAAAGCAATCAGATTCCATAAGGGCACAGTCTTATGAGTTTAGGCAGGAAAGACATGTCTCACAACTCCTCAAATTCCCCAGCCAGGCATGCTGGCTGGAGCTGAACAACGCTCAGTCTAAAATAGCTGGAGAGGACCAAATTGCTCACTGCTGATTAGGCAAGGTCCTCTGTACTGGGGCTCTTGCATTACTCCCAGTGGTACAGGAAATCAAGATTATTTATCCCACTGATTTGGATTGTTGATTAAGCACCGATATGCAGTCTATAAGAAGGCTAGTTCTTTAAAAAAAACTAATACAATGCCTTACACCTGGGGTCTCTGACACAGTGCTTATTGGCACCAATGTAGCTGCAAACACATACCTTTGCACCTCCGGGCATCCTGGTATTTTTTTAAAGCACACATAAACACCGACAAGAAAACTGGGGCACTGATGCTCTGTAGAGTAAAGCAACAGCTTTCAGTGCTGTTTGTCTCTTAGAATGCTTCTAAGCTCTGCTGAGCTCAAAGGTATTCTTAGAAAATAAAACACAGGCAGTACTTTTTTTGAAGCATGTTCAGCTGCCCAAGAACTAGAAATAGGTGAGTTGCACGGTAGTAGGGAGCATCCTGGGGCTGCCGGTGCCCCCACCTTTCATTCTTTTCCTTAACAGTTCTGGGCTCCTGCCCTTCTCTCTTATCCAGCTGCTTCTGCCAGTCAAAGAACACCGTTTTGACATCTGCCCTGTCTCTGTAGTCACAGTCTTCTCTTCACCATCCACCTCCAGCCTGCCAGATGACTCTTCCTTCCACAAGTTTCCTTTTCCAGCTGACTCAGTGTCTTGTGGCTACTGAGTGTGTTCAGTCCTCATTGAGCTGTTTTCTTCCCCTCACGTTTGAGTGATTTCTCCTTAAAGTTTGTTTTGCATAACTGCATGACTTGGGATACCACCAGTGTTGCTTCTATTCCTCTCTTGTGCATGGGTGATGCTATTTTTTTAAAAAAAAACTAAAGTCCTGAGCTTTAAAAGTAGAAGTAAAGCTGAGAACAGTTTTATGAAGAATAGAACATGAGTGGAAATAATTAGAGTACATGGGAAACAGAAGCTTATCACCCTCTTCCCTGGAATACTAGCTCATCCTTTCCCTTTCCCTTTCTGATTAGTCTTCCAGCACTGGATTGTGAACACCATTAAAAAATCCCCTCTCCCTTTTGGTCATCTCCTACCCATCACTTGACAGTACACCCAGCAAAGAGCCTGCAAAGTTGATCTCAAGGCCCAGTAGATGTGTGCAAGAAAAGGCATTATTTCATGGAAACTGGTCCCTTATGGGCTGAAGGTCAAAAATAGGACTTTAAACTGAGCCCTAGACAAAACCTGTCCTTGGCCTTTTCTGGAAGGTGGTGTTGGGAGCCTTCTGCTCATGCCCATGGCATTCGTGGTTCAGGGTCCCACAGAGCTCCTTCTGGTCCTTAACACCAACATAACACTGCCGAGTGAGGTCATTCAAAGATTTAGAGTGCTGTGTGATCAGTACGCTGAGGACACACAGCTCTGTCTCTCGGAGAGGCCGTGAAAGTGCTTAACTAGTGCCTGGCCATGGCAGCAGATGGGATGAGGGCCAGCAAACCTCAGCTCAGCTCAGTCCAGATCAGATACAGGCACTCTGTATCTATATGTTAAATATGTTTCTGGAAGCATTTGCATTCCCTATAAAACATCACATTCTCAATGTTGGTGCTCTTCGATCTCACGTTGGTCCCTAGGGCACAGCGGCTGTGGTGGCGTGGTGGGCCAGCTCAGGTGGATACACCAGCATGGACAGAGAAAGACGGAATGATGACCTGCTAACTTCTCAGTTACATTATTGCAATATGATGTATATGGAGCTGCCCTTGAAGATGCTTCACAAATTGCATTAGTTGGAACTAGGTGTTGGGATCGTATTATGCTGGTATTCTACCCACTCCACTGCCTTCCATTTTGTTTCTGGGTCAAATTCAAGGTGTCACTGTTAACCTCTAAAGCCCTTCCCAGCTTGGGCCCCTCTTCCCAGGTACGCCTGCCCATGCACTGAGGCCAGCATCTGGGGGCCTCCCTCCAACTGGTGTGGGTGTTCATGAGCAGGCTTTCTGTGTGCCAGCCCCCAAACTGTGGGACCTGAGGGGACCTGCTTCATGCCTACTTCTTTCACTTCTTAGCACCAGGCAAGCCCTGCTTATTTGTGGAGCCTTTATTTTTAATGCCATTTGTTTTATTTTTAATGATACATTTATAGCTGCATTGTAAAATCATCCTTTCCATGGTTTAGCGGTTTTCATATTTATTCTCCTTTACAGAATGATTTTCAGGGAGTTTTTTTGTTTGCTTTTTGCTCCTTTAAAATCCCTTGAATGTGCTTTCTTTATTGCATTTGTTTTATTCTGTATGCTGCCCTGAGACCTTCAGCAACAGGCGGCATTGCCAGCATCACCACCACTCCTCATGTCCCCAGGCAGGTCCAGGAATGATGACATCATTGGCTGTTGAGCCACCAGTTCCTCCCTCCCACCACAGCCCCACTCTTTAGAGGAACCCCTTGACTCTCTGGCAGAGGGTTTCTGGAGCTACAAGCGTTCGCAGGGGTAAGAAAGGGATCAAGTGTCGGAACTTCCCAAGCCACTGGATACAAGCCTCAGTGTAATAAACAGCTAGCAGTGGTGGACTTCATTTCAAAGCTCATATGGCATGTGCGTGCCCTGAACCCTGGCATAGAATTCCCCCAGTATCTGTGTGGAAGGAGAGTCCTGAAACACTCACACAGCACCACGGCCACTGGGCACCAAGGCAGGCACTGCCGCTTGTTGCTGATGAAGATCTATACTGGCTATGCTGACTTCATGCTCAGCATTCCAAGTAGGTGGATTTTGTCTCATTCTCTCCCTCCTCTCCCCTCCCCATCTCTAGTGGCTTGCTTCAGTTTCTCCCTTTTATCACCCTGCATGATGGGAATCTGATAAGGCTGTTAAAACTAAAGCATCTTTGAGGAGATAGCAAATTGACAAGTTATATTTTTCACTGACCACACGAGTAAATTAGGCAAAGAATGAGAGAGAGAGGGAGGAAGGAAGGAAGCAAGCAAGCCAGCCAGCCAGCCAGCCAGCCAGCCTTTATGGAAAGTTATTATATGGCAATAAAATATACTTTAAAATAAGTTTGCTCCTGCAAAACAAAAATGTGACAGCTCCATCAGTGCATCCACTGCTCCCTTCTTTATCCCATGCACATGTCAAATCTTTAGACTTCCTACATGCAAAAGTTAAATGTTCTTCAGTGCCAAATGAAGAGCACTTCTGAGCAGCATATGACCAATCACTTGTACCAGGTCAGCACTTCTGAATTCAGTGGGAACCACCGGATTGGCCTCTGATGGTTCACAGATTGTTACATCCTTCATAATGTGAAGTAACCACATACTGAATTTTGCATTGAGAAGGTCATCTTTAAAGTTGGCTTTTTTAAAGATGCAACAAATGTCTGAAACCACACAAGCCTGGAAAAAGCATAAGCAGGATACACTCCCACTTCTCCATCAAGCATTTTATGTTGTTTGCACATGCACCACTTATTCTACAATCATTCAGTTCTAGTTTCTTGAACTACAAGCTTTCCAAACTTTTCATGGTAGCACATGACAGAGTTTTTATTGCTGGTACACCATACGAATTAAATGACACACATGCAACTGTAATTTGTGGATTGTGCTCTAACCCTCCCCAAAAGGACCTCGGCACATTATAGTTTAACATTTTTTTCTACTCTGAATTTTAAAAAGTGGGGTGTAGAAATCCCTTGCCCACCCGCTAAGTGGAGAAACTTACTTTCCAAGCTGAAAATAGATGCTCCTTGTTTGGCAAAGCCTGGAACACTTGGAAAAGGAGATGAACCACCAGTGATCTTCCTTGCCTTTTCAACATGCAGTCCAAAGCCATGTGCCAGTGCCAAAATTAGCACTGTCATCCTCTGTATTGCTCATTAACTGCAACCCCCCCCCCCCCCCGCCATACCATCTTAAGAAATATGCCTGCACCTGAGTCTGGTGAGCAGAGGCATTTCATGAAAGATTTTGCTTTCCTGTGAACACAGATTCAACACACACATAAATATCTTTGAGAAATATAATAAATCACCAACACTTGTTAGAGGCACAGCATTAACAGGAGGGCTGTGACTTCCCTTTAGGTTCTCTATCTCTTTCACTAATGCAAAGCCCTTCAAGGTTGAGGTGGGGTGGGTGGGGGAAGACAAAAGAAATTGCAGCTTTCCCTCCAGCATTATTCACATTGCAACAGACAGCCCGACGTGGTACTTACAGATCTTAACAGGCAAACGTCTCAGGATCTTTGCAGTTTTCTGCCAAACTGCTACATGTTCTCAGAAAGCCACGCTGCTCATCCAGGCAAAGGCGAACCGTGCAGAATGTCTATGCAGCTGGGAGATAATGGAACTCTTTCCCCAGCTGGGACTACAAGCCTTTTATCCGCAGAGCATTCCGTGTCTCTTCGGTGGGATTAATGATGAAATGCATGGCTTTGCCACAGCGTCTACGCCAAGGACCCACACCAGTTAGGGCACATGGACAAAAAAGAGGCTGCTAAGGCTCGGGCTGCAGGCACTCAGACATCCTGCACGTTGCAAAATTAGTTCTCTACTTGGCTTCCTTATGCAATGCAAGAACAGAGAGAAACGGAGTGAGAGTGCACAAAGCTGTCTGTCACACCCTCAGCACGATAGATCAAATGTTCTTACGAATTCCAATCCCCCACACACCCCACTTACACATGTGAGTTCCTGCCAGGTATTAAAAGCTCCTTTTCCCCTCGAAATCTGGGTCACTAGCCAGCATATTAAATCTGTAACAGGAATGGTAAGGAATTTGTTGGTCCCTGTTTCTACAAATGCTCCATCTACCACATAAGATTAGATTCAGCAGGCAGTCATCTGAAAATATATGATGAACTACCTTCATTAAATATTGAACTAGCCCTACTATGTTCCTTATTTTTTTTAAAAAAAGCCACAACTCTAAAATATTACTGTTCATGACAAAAAATGCAGTAGCGTAATTGTTCCATATATCAGCTTGAGGGATGTCCTGTGTTTTCCTTATAGTTTTTCAGAAGGACCTCCCACCACTCTTCACTGGCTCATATGTCTTAATTTCTCAAAACAAGAAGTGATGAAATGGGAGGGGGGAGTACACAAAGCAGACTTTCTTCAAAAGTCCTTCAACTTACTTGAAAATGCCTGTTACCATTATTAATGTCACTACACTGCTTTTTATTTCACCTTTCTTCCTCTTGTGGGGAACCCAGGGTAGCTTACATGGCCCTCTTTGACTCCATTTTGTCCTCACAACGACAACTGGGGTAATTTAGGCTAAGGGCAAGTGACTGGCCCAAAGTCCCCCAGTGAAGTTCATGGCTAACTGGAGATGAAAATTCAGACTTCCCAGGTCCCTAGAAACAAGTCTCCCAGCTGTGTGGCCAGTTGACAATTGTGAGGTAATATTGGCATTTTTCATGCAACGTATTTAAATAACGAGGGCTAGTAATCAGTAGGGATAGAGAAACCTATTTAATTTCTTTCTCTCACATTTTATTTTATTTTTTAAATTATGTTATTTCAATTCCGTTTTTGAGGAAATTTGTTAATTTTGGCAAGTTTGCATCAAAAAACGGATCAAACAAAAATGCCACCCATCTTTACTAGCCAAATTGAAGAGACATAGCTATCCCCATCAAGGACAGGACAATGTTATATTGCTCTACCTTGTAGCTCCTAAAAATCAGGGAAAATAGAGAACATCAGGGAAAATAGAGAACAACTCTAGCTCTAAATGATGAGGAAATTTATTTGGTTTATATTTTAATGTAAAGTTATCTACAGTATAGGGCTGCTTGCCTGTTGTTGATGGGGATGAGAAGAAATGAACACGTCAGCCTGGTGCTGTATCATCTGCACTGACTGCGAATTGAAGTCAGGGCCCACTTTAAGGTGCTTATGCTAATGTATAATGTCTTAGATGGCTTAGGGCCTGGAAATCTAAAAGAGTGTCTCCTCCTGTATACATCTGCCCAGATCCTCGGATCATCTGTGGAGGTCCTTCTCCATGAACCACCTTTAAATGAAGTAAAGAGGATGGCTATGAGGGGTAGGGCCTTCTCCACTGTGGCACCCCATTTATGGAATTAGCTCCTTAGGGAAATAAGCCTGACACCAATGCTATATAAGTTTTAGCTCCAGGTTAAAAACTTTTAATTTTTACTCCATTTTAACTGTTCAATATATTATTTGGTTTTATACTGGCTTTTAAGAGTGTTATTGGTACATGTGGCATAGCTGCTAAATTGGTTATTAACTATTATTATGTACTGTTTTGTTTATTGTTCATTTTTATCTGCCTGTTGAACTTTATTGACAGCTGTGTTTGTTCTGACAGGCATGTTTATTCTAAATCTGTATTTAAACTGAATGTTATACTGTATATTGCTTTTAACAGGATTATGTACACCATTGTGAGAGCGTTGTGCTAATTGAATGGTGTAGAACGTATAAATAAATAAATAAAATGTTGCACTTCTGAACTAATTTGATGTTGTTGTGTGCAGTCAGGTTGTCTCTGTCTTGCGGTGAGCTTATGAATGAACAGCCTCCAGAGCTTCTACCCTGAAGGCCCTTGGTAAAGACAAGGCTGTGATTTCCTTTATGGAAATGAGCCATCCCTTTAATTTCCCTTAGCACTGTCCTCTCCATTGAGGCTCACCCACTAAGGATGTGCCAGAAGAAGGATTGCTTTTGTTCCATCTTTTTTGCTTCCAGGTAAAGTTCTGGCTTGATTTGGTCTTGACCACTTGCTCACCCACTCCAGGGTATTCACAAAGCTTTCCTCCAGCACCACCTTTTGAACACCTCAATGTTCTTCATGTCATCTTCCTTCACTATCAGCTTTCACTCCCATACACAATGATTAGCAGTGCATTAGCAGATATCATCCTGGCCTTCATCTTCAGTAAAACGTCCTTACACTTGATGACCTTTTCTAGTTCCTTCACTGCTGCCTTTCCAAGTTTCATTTGATTTGGCCTCAGCCAGTTTCTTGCCTGAGTTCGCCCTTTGAATTGATGATGGAGCCAATCATGAAAAAACTTTCAAAATTTCACTTTCTTTGGTGTTGACATTAAAGTTGCATAATTCTTCTGTAGTCACGATTTTTTGATCTCCTAATGTTCAGCCGCAGCTCTGCTTTTGCACTTTCTTCTTCCACTTTCATCGGTAGTTGTTTCAACCTATTGCTGCTTTCTACCAGTAATATGATATCAACTGCATATCTTAAATTGACATAGCTTCCACTGATTTAATCTCCTTTTATCCTAATGCATTTATGGTACATTCTACATAAATACTGAACAGGTAAGGTGATGGAATGAATCCTTTTCTGATGCCTTTACCTATAGGAAACCATTCTGTTCGTTCTGTTCAAACAACAACTTCTTGTCCACGATACAGGTTGAGCATCAGGATGATCTAGGGCTGAGAAACACCCATTTCTTTTAGGTCCATCCATAACTTGTCATGATGCACATATTCAAAGACTTTGCTGCAGTCCATAAAGCATAAACTGATCTTTTTCTGAAATCCTTTGGTCTGCTTCAGTAACCATTGTGTATTTGCAGTATGATCTTGAATGCCTCTTTCTTTTCAGAATCTGTATTGTATTGAATCTCAAATGCTTCTTGATACATCTATGGTAGTATTCTTTGTTCCAATTCCTTGAATATCATCTTTCTTGCACAGGAAATTAGTGCAATGGTCATATAGTTGCTACATCTCCTTCCTTGGGGCATGGAATTGAATATTCTGTGTGCCATTGTTTCACTTTCCATTTTGTTGGCATGTTCTTGTTAGGTTTTTGATCTGCAGCTTGGTATAATTCTATTAGTACACTATCAATGCTGGGTTGTGTTACTCCTTTCAAGTGTTTTTAGAGTAGTTATCACTTTATAATATCCCACGTCTTTCCTCATAGAATTCCTTTTTGAAAGCATATGGTTCTTTAAACTCGTCTATAAAGTTCTTTTGTATAGTGTTTCCACCTTCTCTTTATTTTCTCCTGGTAGGGCAGAATGCTTTTTCCTTAGTCTTTCAGCAATCATATTCTAAGCTTGACTTTATTTTTGATTTCATGGATCTTATTCTTTCTCTTTTGTTGCTTTCTTCTATTTCTTTGCACTGGTAATTGTAATCTTTCTCTCTACATAATAGTTGCTGAAAAATTGCACTCAGAATTCTGAGCCTATTCCTGGCATCTTTGCTTTTGGTTTTCACATTTCCTTAGCAATTATGTATGTCTCCTCTCCTCTCCTCTCCTCTCCCATTCTTCTCTTTATCCTTCAAATTTTGTTATATTCTGAATTTAAGTATTTCCAATAATAACTTCAATATGCACACAAAGTGGCATATATCAGTAACAATGACAGTCAAAATGTGTACATAGGTTAAACTGAATGTAAACTGCATGGTCTGAAGAAATGCACATGCAATGCATACAAATTGCAATGTGAACAAAAAGTTTATCAAAGTCAATGACAAATTAAGCATGTGATTGGAAAAATAGTGAAGGTTCCACATGTACCAAACTTAAGACTGAAAAGATGGGAAACTGAGAGAAGCCAGAATTGATGATCCATCCATTCCTATTCATTACTATAAATGTGGTTGATTACATATGGCCTCAGACCCAGACATCTAAGAGCTAAGCTTGAAAAGCCCTTGTGTTGATAGTTTCATTTTGTTCCACAATCATTTTTAACTCTTAAATTCTTTGCATCCTGTTTATGGGTAAATTTTTGAATCTTGATAATTTTTTTAATCAGAAAAAAAAATGAACAAATCAAATTTTCAACCTTCCCCAGTATGGCAACACCATGCTACTTTGGAATACTTCTTGTTTTGTGGCTTGACAAAGCAAAATCTGGAAGTCTTTAAGGGAGTTATGCAAGAGACTGGCTTTCATACTGGCATGAATTTGATAGACAGCACATGATCTGTATCCATATAATGGGCAGTATCCAGTGCTGCACTGCTGCAAATGAAAATTATATTACACCAGCACCAATGACTTCTAGGACAATACCAGTAACACTAATATTAGATTATTATTTATACAATATCAATACAATATTACGTATTAAATTAAATTACAATTAAATTACAGACATCAGCAATGAATACTAATACTGCTTTTGCACTAAAGGTCATTTTACATTAGCAGCACTATTGCACATATTTTATGTTATATATAGATTTGAAATATATTCTCTCTATCATATATTGGGGGATAGGATAGGTTAAAATGCAAAATGAGTAAGTGAAGGAATCCATACACACTGCTAAGAATATTCATGTCTCTTCTGTTCCCCACCTGCAGGAAAATAAAATATGATGTCCAGCCAGTACAAAAGGCAAGTCTTCAGTTTTAGAGGAAATAATTTCCACGCACACGGAAGGGAAACAAAAAATAACCATCCCCAAAAATAGTTCTGCTAAAAAGTAAACCCTTGTTTTGAACCAGTTCACTCACTAAACATTTTAATGCGATCCCAGTGTCAATACATTACTATGCAATGGAATTAATTGCACGCATGTCTGAACAATAAGATACGGAGAAGAAATGGAGTACTGGCAA
This sequence comes from Varanus komodoensis, assembly GCF_004798865.1. Classification (NCBI taxonomy): domain Eukaryota; kingdom Metazoa; phylum Chordata; class Lepidosauria; order Squamata; family Varanidae; genus Varanus; species Varanus komodoensis. Next base: position 5,315,796 of record NW_025336347.1, read on the forward strand.
CAAGAGAAGCATGTTGCCTTTCAGACACAAAATGACATGCATGGCAAATGGAACACAGGAAACATGATATATTATGCAAGCTGAACAGACTTATTCCAGTCAAGCAGAACCGACTTACTCCAGAAAGAATACTTGTTGAAGGCGAAGACCTGTAGAACATGGGGTATTCAATTTTCTTCTGATGTAGATCCAAACATATAATAGAAAGTGCTCTGGAAATGCTAGAATTTCATGTTTCAGTGTAAGATCATTTTCTAACCCTCTGCTTTCAACTGATTTTATAAAATGTACTTCTCAAACAGCACATATTTGTAGACAAGATTAACCTCTGGTATATAATTATTTGTTAGAGCTAGTTAGGATAGATAAATCTGGAAAGATCAATTTCCTGTGGGTTTTCATTTGTTTTTCATTTCACATTTTTCCCAACTTGTTTGCTCATGGAAAAAAGAACTCTGTATAAAATGTGTGTGTACAATGCACACATTTTAACACATTTTTGTATTTATTTCACTTTTATACCACACTGCAGCCATGGTTCTTTGTAAGATTCACACGCACACACTAATTTAACACAACAAAACCACAGTCGCAACTGCAGTTGCAATTGAATCAGCACAGAAGCATAGCAGTGGTACAGAATAAAACACAATATTAAAAATAAAGTTAAACTGTTAAAATGCTGGGGAAGCTTACACCTTTTTAATTGCATTTCATGGCAAACAATTGTGAATGCACAAATTGTTCTAGGTGCTTTATCACTGAATAATGCACATTTGTGTTCATTTTGTGCACATTTTTTGAAATTTGTGGTTTTGTGTGTATGCTTTAAAATTAACTGTCGCTTTTTCCTCCAAACTCCTCCTGTAGACATTAGAAATGATTATTATTATTATGAATGGGTCTTATCAGTTAACTGCATTCTCCTTCATTCTTAGGTTTGGGAAGCACAGATTTTGGACATTCTCATCCTTAGAGTATGGTGTTGCATGCACGCATACAACCTGGATATAAAGTTTCACATGTTTAAAAGATGCCGTTGAAATGTACTCATACTAACTGGGGAAATGTTTGAATGCTTTTAATGGATAACAGAAGGCAGGAAAGATCCACTTAAACACGGACAGGGCATGCAAGAAATGGAGTTTTTACATTTGCAATTACAGGAAGCAAATACCTGCTTAAGCTGTCTGACGTGAAGAAATGGGGGGGGGGGAGATTTCACATCAGAGCATGGAGAGTTGCTTCTCCTCTGGACCCCCCTCCCACAGGTCTCTTTTCTCCAGCTGCTTTGAGAAGATGGCTTCCTCAGCAGTGTGTTCCTGTCCACAACATATGCCGACTCCCAGAAGCCCCTGCCAGCATGGCCAGTCACTGGGAAGGTTGTGGGCTGAAGGCTAGAACATTTGGAAAGTGACCTTCTGCCTTTCCCTGGCGTATGTCATGCATGAACTCCAGAATTCCACAGCCTTCCAACAATCCCAGGCTGCACTCTGTTCTGAAAGCCCATGGGAGGTGTCACCATTTTTGTTCCCAGACAATGATAAGCTGCTTGCCATTCTCTCCCCACATCCTTCCTGCACAAACACAGAAACATAGAAACAGAGTGAATCAGAAGGGGTCTCCCGGGCCATCTAGTCTGACCTCCGGCACCAGCCGGCTCCGCTCACGACATGTCCACCATGTGCACATCCAGCCTATCCTTGAACACCCGCACCGATGGGGCCTCAACAATCTCTTGTGGAAGCCCATTCCACACCCTCGGGGTCCTAAGCTTTGCATGTGAGAATGGCCACAAGCACGGAAGGCAATCTCATTTTACCCACACATTTGCCAGTTGGTCCTGTTCAAACTATTCTCACTTACCTTAAATTTCCCATCTGTGGTGGGCTTACCTATGTCTCGCTTACCTTAAATTTCCCATCTGTCTGTGCATGTATAATGGCAACCTACTTTACAGGACAGGCAAGAGAAGCAGCCAGATTTTTTCTTTAAAATGCTGAAATATTAACTGAAGTCTATACATGATTACTCATCATCATGTGCTCATTTGATTATGGTGCTTTTGAGAGTCTTCCTTAGCAGAAGGTTTATGGTGTAGGAAGGCTTTAATACCAGGAACAGTCATCATTTTCTAAAGATAAACTGCTTTTTGCCGCCAACATCCACAACAAGTACAACCTTTCTGTGGTGCTAAAATGAGGAGCCCTTTTTGTCTCAGTCTATATTTATGACCTGCCTCCTGAAGCAATGCTTTTAACTTCTATGTTATCTTCTATCTTAAATCTGAAGCGCTTTTCAAAGGACTTATGAGAAGGAAAGCCATCAGTCATCTTGGCCATGCAGGAATATTTATAGCTTGATTGCATGCGTATTATAATGAACAAGCACCTACAGGATATCTCTTTCAGGAAAAATGACTAATCAATGTGACACCTGATGTGGAAGTCCTTCAAAATATCTTTGAGTGGACTAAGTATCTGGGGACCAGAAAACAAACAAATAATAAAAGCAGTTATCGCTCTCTTTCTTTTTAAAAAACTTATTTATTGAAAGAAACATTTTGTTATATTAAATTCTGAAATATAAACACTAGTAAACAAGAATTTTAAAAACTTTTACAGCTGTGGAGAGGGCAATCAAAAGAGAGTGATTTGGGAAATGATGATGAGAAGAAAGAAAAGGGGGGTACAAATGCAGAGTAACTCCACAGCAGAAAATTATGTGACACTGGGGGAAACGGAGGGGTCTGAGAGGGCCCAGGTTGGCTCATATACCTGTTCTAAAGGGAGCACTCAGGTGTGGCTATGCCCTAGGCCTTGTGATGTTCAGCATTTTTATTAATGGCCTGGATGTCTACCAGATTTTCACATGACACAAATGTGTGTTGGTGTTTGCTAAAAGGGACTGGAAATGCTGAAACACTGGGCTGAAATGAAGAAGAAGAAATTCATCAGATAAACACAAAGCTTTGAGTTTAAGTTAGATCTACATTTTAAAAAGCATGGATATGTATGCATGTATGTGTGTGTATATATATGTATTTATTTATTTAAAACTTTTATAGACCCATTAGTAGCATCTCGGGACGGTTTACAGCAAGCACAGGATAGGATGGAGACCTGCCCTATCGGCAATATTTATGCAAAGGACCTAAGTATATTTGTGGATCACAGACTGAATATGATCCAGTTAGTCAATGGAGCTGCTAAAAAAGCCAATGCAATATTAGGCTGGATTAATGAAAACAGAATGTCCAGTTCATGGATGTAATGGCTTCTCTCCATTCTGTCTTTGCCAGGTCACATTTGGAATGTTGCATCCAAGTGTCACATTTTAAGAGGGACATTGACGAACTGGAGCACATCCAGAGAAGAGGAACCAGGATGGTTAGGGTCTGGAAATCAATTACTTTGGGCATCAGTTGAAAAAAGCTGTCTACATGTGGCCTGCAGAAGAGAGGAGTCAGAGAAAGCACGCCATACAAATCTCTGAATTGCAGCTATGCAGAAGATGGAGAACTGTTCTTATTTATTTATTTATTTATTAAAACATTTTTATGCCGCCCCATTCGCCGAAGCCTCGGGGCGGCTTACAACATAGATAAAACAAGTTAAAATCCATATAAAATAATCTTAATTAAAACACACATTATAAAATAAGCCGCCCTGGCCAGATAAAATTCAATTGTATTTAGCATTTAAAATGTTGCTTAAATAAAAAGGTCTTAGCCTGGCGCCGAAAAACAAATAACGACGGCACCAGGCGGACCTCTCTGGGGAGCGCATTCCATAACTTTGGAACTTCTTTGTTCCAAACTTCTTTGTTGCGCCAGATGGTGGGATCAGAACCAAATGATTGTAAGTTTCAGGGAAGCAGATTTTGGATAAGAGTTAGAAGAACACTTTCAGCAGTGAGCTCTGCTTGGTGGTGGAGCAATGCCTGAGGAAGTGGTGTGGTCTCTTTCACTGACGGAATTGAGACAGGAGCTAGACAGCCATCTGCCAGGAATACTGTAGCTCTAGCTTCCTCCTGCATAATAGATCCTCTCCTGATCAAAGGGTTGGACTAGATGATCTCCAAGATACCTTACAGGTCTACGTTCAGTTATTCTATACTGAAAGGCTCAGGAACATCCAGTTTTCTTTTTCTTTTTTTAATGCATTTCAAGACTATTGTAAAAATTAGAAATCCAAAGACCTGTCCTGTGCTGCCATTGTTCATATTGCCTATTATTGTGAAAAATAATAAAGTGTGTAATGTTATGGACCAAATTATTTCAAAATGAACACAAGATAATGTTTATCCCATCAAAATCACCTGCTCCAAATGTCTTTCTTGGCTCATGCATTTCACACAGCTCTTTGTTCCAATTCACCTGTACTTTATTGCAGCAGTCTATGACTCATTAACTCTAGGGCAGTCCTATTAAAGTCAGTGAGACTACCACAGAGTAATGGGATTGGAGATTGTACAGCCCGTTTAGGGAAACTTTGGAGATGTGAAGCTCAGAGACACAACTGCCGTGACAACCAAACAGCTTCATAAATGCTTCCTCCCTCATTGCTTTTGTCTACCTATTCTCCAAATGGCCGAGCCTATGGAAAGACGTGAGTCATGCAGCACCAGTGGGGTGATACGGTTTAAGGGTATTACTAGCTCCACAGTCTTTGTAGGATTAGCTGGTTGCTTGAGAACATATGCAAACACACAAAAATGCATCCTCCCATGGATTTTCAAGGATTTCTTCTATTGCATCATTCGATATACAGGTGGGGACATGCTCTCCTACATGCAAAGCATGACGATTGTTCCAACAAGAAAGAAATGTGGTGAAAATATGTTGATGATTCATATGATTGTGGCTTATTTATAGCTATATTCTGCCTTAGTTGTTCACAGCAGGTATCTGAAGCAGAAGATACTAAAATTAAGAACAAACCAGTACCCAGCCGTCATAGCCAAGAGCAAGAACAGCAAAGTAGGCCAGCCTTACTTAGTGCTTGCTTGGAGGTCTCTTGGTGCTGAGAGTTCTTTTGGACAATGAAAGGGGAGAGCAAACACACTTCAGCTCATCCTTTGTTGGCCAATGGATACAGCCAGGTGGTTGCCACTGCTATGTCATCCTTCCTCAAAGCCATGGTGCAAGACCGTTCACTGGATCTGGATTCCTTGGATGACAGCACAGGCCTTTGCTACTCTACAGCCCCAGGCAAACTCAGAGATAGTGTGACAGGAATATGATCCCACAAGCTGAAAATTGACCAGCCAGGACATTGGCCAGCCAGATATGTGAACCAGTGCAGTGTGGGGCTTAGATTGCAACTTGGAGGTCTATTTCTATTTCTATTTATTTATTTATTTATTTATTTATTATTATTTGCATTTATATTTCACCCTAGTAGCCACAGGGTTCTCTGGGTGGTTTACAAACTCTAGTCCCCAGTTTGCCATTAAGTGCACTGAGTGACTTTGGGCTTGTGACTAACCTCCAGCCTAAACTACCTCAGAAGGTTGCTGTAAGGATAACATGTAGAGGAATTGCCATAGATTCCTTGCAGGATGCAAAGTGGGATATAAGATTATAAAAGGACTAGCCATGGCACTGAAGCACCCTCCTGTGATTGGTGAGAGTTCTCTGAAGACGGCCAAAGCCAAACATGGATGAGGCCACCTGTAGTACATCATACATGTTGGAGAGCAGGCTGTTTGGCTTGATGGCTCACATAAATTGTGTGACCTTGACCATCTCTGAAAAAGAGAAAGGAGTCCTTAGCAAAGGAACCAAAGGACTCTCAACATGTCTAATCAAGCCGACTTCCAATATTTTCTGTGGATCTGCATTGGCTGCTTCTGCTATTGCAAGCCTATCACACTGAGATGCAGTATTTGGGAACTTTCTGCCCTCCGCAGATAGCTAGTTGTGACTGAAAAGAGATGTGGGGGGAGCAAAGCCCACTCAAATCAATATCCCTGAGCTTATCTATAATGAAACTGCAAGCTCTTTAACCCTAGAAATGAACTCTTGGGCCTGATTGGAGATAATTGGGCAAGGAAGTTCCAAAAGTCTTCATAGACATAATCCGAGTTGCTTTTTTATTATTCCAGATATTTTTAAAACAGCTGTGGGTGTTATATCGAATGTGGCTTCTGTTTCAAGTGCCTGTGCAGCTGCAATTTATTGCCAAGCAGGCTTTAGGCATGAAGACAATTACAACATTCTTAGCAAGCCTTCCTTTAGTGCCCTCAGGATAGCTTTGTGGCATTGCCAAGTCAATTTCTCATTCATATCATGCACCTTAACAAGTTGTTTTTTATTAGCAATCAACAAGGTGACAAAGCTGTAGTTGTCCTTTTTTTAGTTTTCTCAGAGGTTTTCTTCCTTCCTTTCTTCATTTATGGCTGAGGTTTCCAAGAAGTGAAGATATCAGATAAGTGGGTCAGTACTCCAATTGATTTTCCTTATGGGAGAGAAAACTAGAAGAATAGAGCATGGCAATTACAATGAACCTGGAATGATGCACTTTGTGAGCTTGCTAAATGCTCATCAGATCAATGTTCCCCATCTGTGCTGCGTGAGGAGAAACCTACAAAGACATCAGATTGGCTATAAATGTGGGGTGCAGGGTGGCAGTTAATGCGCGTCAGCTGGAAATGGTTAATCAACAGGGAGCAAAAAGAGCAGGAGGGTAAAATTGGTTCGTTTACCAAAGATATAAGAACTTGCTGTGGTCTTTGAAGATTTCTCTTGAATTGCAGGCTGAAATGAACCGGGACTATTAACATCCTTATCTGCAGAAAAATTCTTCTTTGAAAGTTAGGCATCAACAATGGAGACAAGAAGATCTACCTGTTTAAAAAAATAAGGGGTGGTAAATCAGAACTATGTTCAAAAGATTGAAATTAGAAATGCTAGAATTTACTTTTCTCAAATCAGCGAACAGGCTACTTGATTGCTTCCAACTCTCCTTTCCATTAAAGGTGGTCACAATACAAGGTTCAAACCAACATGCATGAGTGTGGTTAGCCAGGCACCAGCATGAAGTCAGGCAGTAGCAAGGATTCTTCAGATTCAAGCAGGACCTTGGAGAGTTCCAGGTGCTGCTTGGGGGAAGTCAGGCTCCATTGCTAAGCCCCAAGCAGGATAAACTCGAATGTTGCCTCAGTGGTAGTCGGGAAGTCACCATAGCTTGAACTAGACTGCTGCCCAGTTGAGATGACTAATGTCACCCAGGTCAGGGTAATACTTTTGCATCTAAATAGGCCTCACCAGATTTTGCAAGGGCTGATCCTGCCAGCTTTTGAAAGATCATGACTCAACTGCAATTTGTGGGATGGTGTCTTTGAAGTACCAGGATAATAGTAACATGATTGCTTGGGCTAGTAGATGAGTTTCAAGGGTCACCTTAGCGACTCATAATGCTTGGGTTGTTTTCAACATAAGCAGCAGCAGGCAATCCTGGAGGAGAACTTCTCCCTCCTACTTATTTATCTTGATCTAGTTGTGATGACAACTGTGGTGGCAGAAGGAAGGGAACTTGGACTGTCTCTTCCTTTCCTTCTCTTCTACTTTATCCTGTCTCATTTGAAGTTATGTGGGATCTGGTAGATGGTATCTTCTGGAAGCAGGCCTGCTTCAAAGTGAGGTTGAGCACCTGCCAATAGCCTCTACACCAGCAAGGTCCCATGGACAATAGAAACCTGGACTTGCTTCTCTCCATTGTAATCGCAACTGCTTTATTCATCTTCCTGTTGTTCTGGCCCAGACGGTGGTCCTGGTGGTGGTCAGGAGGAGCGTGGATGCCCCCACCATTCTTCTCCCTGGCTCTCTGCCTGGCAGGCAAGCAAGTGGTAGCAAAGATGGGGAAGAACATGAGGAATGATGGTGCTGGTGGCAATGGTGGTGAGGAGGCAGATTCACTGTGGGAGGTGGCTCATGGAGGGTTCCTTTGTCAACAGTCTTCAGCAACCTGGATTTGACCCTGCTGTGGGTGTCGGGATGGTTCCTAACACAGCTAGTTTCCATGGGTGTGCATCTTTGCCTCTATCTCCTCTGTGAGTCAAAACAACCCAAATGGAATGCCTACATTTGGCAATGTAACAAGGGCAGTCCATTGATTTCTTTCAATAAAATACTAAATTTCGCATCATTCCCAAGTCCCCTTTCTTTCTGCACAGGTTTTCAGTATGTGTGACCACAAAGTTCAGAAAATGGGGCAGAGTCAGAACCACATCCGAGCTCTTGCAAGAGAACTGGCTTGTGCTCTCAGCTGTGTTGAGCACCTGTGGCGTGGTTTGAAAAGCTCAGCTACTTATTCCCTTTGCCTTGAGGACTCAATCTCAGTTCCACCTGGCAGCTTGGACAGTCGTACTTTATCAAACCACAGGGGTCTGATTGTCCCATTTAGAGCAAATACGCATGCAGAAGAAAAGGATATACTCAGCAATCTGTCATTGCAGGGCAGTATTTACTGACTTCATTTCATCAGGACACGCGTGCACAATATCAATAACATTTTGTCAAAATGAAAAGGATTGAAGAAAAAAGAACTTTCATAAACTCCTCTGATGCACAACTCACTTCTGTTTTTAGGGCAGAGAAAAAGTTAGGGGAAGAAAAGCTCCTAACATTTTGTTTTTTTGCTGATGCATGACAGGTGATAATTTTGTTTCAGTTTAGTTTTGATGACCTACTAAAATTCAGAAGGTTCACCATATTTGGGACACAAAGAATTTGAGAATTATTTAACAAATGTAGGACTGGCAGATGTATTCAACAATGGAGTTTAATGTTCATCCATGAAAGGTATGGGTTTGAATCCCTTCATGTTGAACCATATAGTACTTCATTATGGTTGTCTTGTTTTGTTTGTATGTTTACACACTCCTCATCTTTACACCTACATAGCAGACAGGTATATTATGGGGTTCTTCATGCCAGACAGCTCAAGCTGTCTCCAGAAAGGATAGCACCCTGTTAGTCCCATACATCAGTTACATTAATCCAAATGTATTTCGATTTCCTTTCCATGCTCACCTTCAAGTCAAACCAAGTTGGAGCAACAGCTAGATTCCCCTCATCCGTGTTTAGAAGGAAACCTCCAAGGGTCACAAGGGCCACTTGCCCTACTTGTCTCCTGGAATTGGCTGGCAATTAAACCCTACTTCAGAAATGTTCCTCTGGGTTTTATCTAAGGCATCCTATTCCACTAAATTCCCTTTCCCTGCTAGATACGATCCATTAGAACAGCTTGTTACTCAAATTAAGCTATCACATATTCAGGTTAACAAAAAAGTTAACTACCACCAGTTACATTTGGGGTCATTATTTACCCCAAATGGAAGTGACTCAATCTAGGAAAATGCTGCTTATGGAAATCCTTTATTCTAGCTGAAAAATTTATCCAGAATGGATTTCAGGTCCAGCTCTCAGCAAGTACAGGTAATTTAAGCTTTAATCTTTCCTAAGGCTATGGAAAACAAGAAAATCTGCATGACAGTATTTGACTCACTGATTTTTTTCTGCATAAAAGTACTTTGGCCTACTAAGTTAAAAAAACAAAGCTTTTCCTCAATGGTTTTTAATTTTGTTTTCTGGAGGGTTTAGCTAAAAAAGAAAAGCAAATGATGTGTACTCATCCTTCTCTTGTTGCTTTGTTTGACACCTATTTTTGTATAAAAGTCCTCCACTGTGGTCTTTTGGTTGTGCTAATGGTGTGGGAGGTTGTATTGGGCCTTGGCTGTAAAATCCAGACCTGAGTCTCTAGCTCCTAGGCCTGCTTGGCATACTTGCTGTGTTGCAAGATAGTAACCTGGTTTACCTAATCAAAATAGTTATTATTTCCAGGTCCTGAGGAAGATGGTCAAACGACTAAACAAGCAACTGTGGGGAACCCACATTATCGGACAAGTTAACAAACTTCTGCTTGGTGTTATGATTAGTTTAATGAGCTTACACCTTGTTGTATGCTTGACTTAATTAATTTATGGTAGTACATCCTATCATGATAACACATGGGATGAAAACACTTGGATTGGGAAGATGGGAAACAGCCACTGTTATGGCTTGTCATACTCTAACGAGATGGGAATCTTGAGGTCCTATGGAGTCCAATGATGGAAAGCTTCCTATGGTATACATTTTCAGTCTGCTAACAAGGTGAACACCAATCAGTCACCGCCTTTGTGTAACCGCCAGCCCCTTTCTGTGTGAACAGAACGCTGGACCAGATGGACCCTTGGTCTGATCCAGCATGGCTGGTCTTATGTTCTAAAATGCCACTCCCAGTAAAGCGATCAGGTAACTTGCGCTTTTCAGAAGGTGTATGAAAAATGATCAGAAAATAGATAACAGTGGTGAAATAATCAGTAGGCAAAGTCCAGGTATCACGTATCGCCAAGCCAGGATGATGTGTTTCCTGTAGGCAAGATCTTGTAAACAAGGATGAAATGGCTCAGATTAATATAAGGGAGCATTTGGGGGGACAAAAGGAGAATGATTGGACCCCATTAAGTGAATTTGATTGGAATATGCCAAAGCCTGTCACGTTTGCTCACAACATCATCACCATGTCATTCCACATGGGCAATGCACAACAAGGAACACAGCCAGGATTATACATATTGACTATGAAATTGTATATTTTGGTTTTGCAATTAGAAAGGCAGATAGCACAGCCTTCTGCAGAATATGGAGGCATGCATGGTTTCTTACTTCATTTAGTTTCTTTTCACCTAATCTGAAGGGTTTTTGTTTTAAAGCACATTTATTTATTTATTTATTTATTTGTTTGTTTGTTTGTTTGTTTGTTTGGAACAGATTTAGATTTTAAACCTTCAGACAGAGACTGTCTTCCTGCTATCAATTTTGTGTAAGCCAGTTGGGGAGGCTTTCTGCCTGAAGAGCCGGTAAAAATGCTTGAAATAAATAAATAAACAAATAAATTGGCGTGCGGACAGCACACGCACAGTTAAACTATGTGCCATTCATCTTCCTGAGAAAGAGCCATCAAGTGATTGTGGCTTTGATTTCCATCATTTGGGAGGGAAATCCTGCTGGAAAACTTAATACGTCTTTAATGCTATGCACAAACTGCAGTGAGACAGGATCTATCACCAGTAATGTAGTCGCTAGGGCAGCTGTTTGCTTTCTCTCCCATCTGGATCACAAGTGCAGGGAAGCAGATAATTGTTGATTAGGGAGACACAGGTTGGAGAATTAAGAAATGAAATGAGGAAGCACTGTGGCCAGCAATGGGTGGTGGTGGTGGTGCGGAAATGGAATTTCTCCTGAGACACTAAATGATACAAATTTTCATATACCAGGAGACTGGGCAAAAGTGTCTGCACAAAGCAGCCAAAACAAGGAGAGGCTGTGTGAATCCACAGGCCAGTGAAGAGGCTTGTGCATGTAAGGAGGGATCTATGAACCTGGTAAAATCCATTCTGTCTACATTTTGTGGATTGCAGGCAGCTTTTGATCCGGCACCTGCTCATCAATGGAATTGGATTTTGTGTAATCCTGTTCATAGAGAACTAAAGAAATCCCCCAAATGTGTAAATCCCAGAATGTGTAAAACACCTAAATCCCAGATGAATATCTATTTTCACACGTTAGCCTATGGGTGAAATGTTCATTTTAAAAATTCTGTATTTTCTATGATCAAATTGCATAACATTATGGATTTTTTTAAAGCTGGTTTGTAGGTCTGTGGATCTGTCTGGCTTGGGAACAGCCTGAGTGCTGCAGATGCTACAGGTGTGATTCTTAGAAATTCAAACCTGTTTGAATCTATTTTGGATATTTCATATAAAGGAGAGCTGGCTCAGAGAGGGCATGGGGACTGATGTAACCTGAGCAGCAGCAGCAACTAAGGACAATATTTTAGAAAAGAGGGAACCCAAAGCATTACAAAATGACTTATTCATCCCTAGGATAAATTTTGTATGCATCCCAAACATTGGTGTGGATCGCCTAGCATTTTTAGAAGGTGTTTTATGAGCATTGTGACTAACGATCTGCCCAGGGAAATCATGTCGCCTCCAGAACCAGACATTACACTAGACAGTCTGAAAACTTGTGAGTGATAATAAGTTCATATCATTTCACTTATTGTATGGTAGATTCAGCTTTTCTCTCTTTTATTCCCCCCAGATGCTGGGCTGCTCGAAAAGCTCTGAACTAGTGCCTGCAAGGAGCTGTGGTGTGCTAGATGGAGGCCAACTAGGTGAAGCTTAAGCCAGCCATGATAGTAAAGGAAAGACCATTCAGCAATGAGCATCCAACCTTTACTGGATAGGAGAGCATCCTCTCCGAATGGCAGTGTGTACCAGGGATGGCGCTGATCAGGAATGCTTCTGGAAGAGCTTCTAGAATGCGCCAAGAGTCCCTTCCTAGAAAAGGTACCACAGCACATTCTTTGTGAGCATCCTGGTGCTTCTGTGGCTGCAGGTTGTGCCTGGGAGCGAGTCTGCCCTTCTCATGCGTCATGTCAGGAATGTTGCAGATAGGGAGCGAGGAGAGAATGCAAGCTCAGAGAGGGTGGAGAGAGAATGAGAGAGAAACTATTCTCGTGAACTGGAGAGGTGGAGTTCTCACAAGTGTCCAAAATGCAGTCAAATCCGATACATTTCAGAAATCAACATGTCTTTCCTGAGGACAATTTAAAAGTGAAAGTGCATGAAATATATGTAAGCATGCACTTTGAAAAGGGAAACTCAACTATTTTAAATTTTTCATTTAAAACAAAGGAGCAAAAGAATTTCTGATAGGTATCCTGAGGCATTGTTATGACTGAGAGCTAAACTAGCTCCTCACATTAGGAGATTTGGAGCAGGGACTGCAGGGGTGGGTATGGCAGGAATCAGGAGGAGGCAGGAGCAGAAGCAAAAACTGTGGTTGTGAAATACCAAAAACGGAGTGCTTTTAATCTTAAAGCTCTTGTTGCTTGTATAAGGAGCTACTCCAACCATTCAGAGGTCACCAAAGAGGTGATGGTTGAAGAATATGGGTAGTGCCAGAACAATATAGTATAGCCACCTGGTATGCCTTGAAGGCTGGATTAGGATTTGAGGACTTGGGCCCTGGACCTGAGGTTCTGCATCCTTGGTGAAGACTTATTGATCTCCTTGCTCCCTTGGAACCTGGCTTTGCAATTGCATCCAAGTCTGTCTCATCAGGGTGCATCAGATGCCATCTCAGTATGCCTTGCAAGTAAGGAAGAGAAAGCAGTTATCCCTGGGGAATAGACTGGAGCCAGTGTGGAGTTCTCCATACAAATAGTCAGTGGAAAAGGCCTGTAGCCAGTTGTCACTTTAAGGCTGAAGTGCCCACACAACAGGGATAAATTAACTAGCTACTAGCCTATTTTTCTTGCAGGAAATCCTTGTGAGTCAATAAAGGCCATGGGACATTTTTCTGATATGCTGCCTCATGATTTCATCCTGCTGTGGTGGGTATGATGTTCTATGTGGGGCAGCCTTTGCAGCAAATCTAGAAATTACAGATAGTTTACACTGTCTTACCAAGGCATTACTTGCATTACCAGGATATTACTTGTTTGATGACTCCAAAATTATTTGAGCTGTGCTGAGCTTTTCTACCTGAGCTGTTTTTCTACTGTATCTAGAATTCACCAGAGAATTGAGTTCCTAGCACCATCCTGTTTTTCTACTATATAACCACTAGGTGTCACTGTAGTATAGAAGAAATATGTATGTTTTCTTTCACTTTCACAAATAATACCCTATTTCTATACAGGATTCCAAAGAATCCTATGGCGTCCCTGCTTCCTGTCAGGAGACCTTAAGATTGCACTGTTAGACACTTGAGGATCAACATTAGATTAAAAACGTACTTTTGGGAGCATCTAACCTCTTATTCAGCCCAAAGTTAGCTCCTTACAGATACATTTTGGCTTCTGTATAAGTCATCCAGAAGTTTATCCACTGAGCCTATTAAGATATAAGGATGCCCAAATAAGCAAAACTTGAGCTCACTGAAGTTTTCCAGATTCCATCTGGAAGCTCATTCTGACTCGATTCAATATCAGATCATGAACTTTTTCCTCTCTTTCTTTATGAAAATCCATATGTATTTTTATTCATGATTCTCCCAAGCTATGCATCAATTATGCACATCTTCTTCCATTTATTAATGTGTGTGTGTGTACTTTTTGAGAGTATCATTTCTTCCATGCACATTTTTCAAATGTTTGCAAGCTGCTGAATGCATTTTTAGCAGGGATTTCCTATTTCTGCTGCAGGCTTGGAAATGTATAGACTTCAGATTACATCTGGGTGTGTGTTTGATCCAGAGGCTTTGTCTGATTTAAATCTGATTAAAAATGAATGGAAAGAATGGATTTTTCATACATCCTTAGTAAGACCATCCCTGATGTTTTTTATACTTTCAAAGAGCTACAACAAGCCCACTGAATCTTGCTTACTCTCGTATTTGGTCTTTCTCCAAGGAAACAGCACATAAAACCCACTTATTATGGACACATCTGTGATACCAGTAACTGAAATTTTATAGTTTTGGTTTTACTGTAGAAAATGTAGTTATTTTGAGATCTCAACAGCAATAAACCCATATACAGATTTTTTTTCTCTGTGCTGAGTAAGCGGGTGTAAAATTAAAACATAAAATCTTTCCTGCTTGCTTCTTTGGGAAGACTGTTCATTCAGATAGCTGTATTTTCAGTCACAAGTATGCAGAATCATATCCCTTTCTAGAGAAAGCCAAAATTAATGAAATACATCTTTTATGTAGAAAAGAATAATTGGACAGATTTTTTGTACAGGAATATTATAATTTGAGGTCCTGATTTCTTATTTTCTGACAGGTGTGCAAATTGCTGTAATCAATACTCAAATATTTCACATACATTCCAGCAAAGGGAATGCATTTTCTAAATTATATCATACTTCATTATGAAAATAACTCGTTTTTATACAGTTACATTGACCTCCCTTTTGGAGGGAGATTTAATTAAAACTAATAACTCTTGAATGAGATCTTCATTTGAGAGTTTTAATGAAGATACGTAGCTAACCTTTAATATTCCATCGTGCAATCTTTCCCTCTTGTTTGTGAATAGAGGGACATTTTAATTAAAGGTTGTTGTTTGCTTAATCTCTTATTCTTGCAATGGAGGAGTTATTAATCCATGAAAACAAATCCCCACTAGTCCAACATTTCAATACTTTATAAATTCATCATCTGCTTGGCGAACACACATAGGAGATCTGCATACAGAAAGCCTGTTGTGCTGCCATTCTTTGGCAATAGCCTTCCTTAGATCTGGATCCAACCCAGGAAAGTCAACCTTTATTTCAACAGGGTCCTTTCTGTTTTCTTGTCATGCATCCTCTCTGCCTTCCTGAGTAGGTAATCAGGGATGACATTTAGCTTACTCCTGCCAACTTCCTAATGAAGAATAGGCTACTCCGTTTCAAAGGCAAAACTATATAAATGCTTGACCAAGTGATATGCAAGGTGCCTTCAGTTGACCTTTGTTGGGAAGGCCACTTAAACCCCATGGTGCCCAAATACAGAGGGATAGAAAGGCTTTCTCATCCGGGTCCACCCATACTTGCAGCACATGAGGAAAAAACACCCACGTAGAGTATTTGTTTGTTTTCATTTATGGTACTTTTAAGCAATCCAATGACCCAAGTTATTAGGGCAGTGTACAATATTTTGGAAAATCCAAACTAAAAATAAAGCACAATATTAAAGCAAAGCAGAATAATGCCAACTTAGAACCTGCAGCAAAGCACTGATAGAGTTCAAAACAGATCTTAAAATGCCTGGGACAATGCCCGATAGAACTCCATTTGTGGAAGGCTGTGATTGGAGATGTTCACCTGGCAGAGGAAACACTGTAACATAGACACTAGCTGAGTGTCTCCAGTAGGACCATTCCACAAATGGGTTCCATAATTGGAAAGGCCTTCTATTGTGCAGCCAGCTGCTTTACTGCATTTGGCTGGGGAGCAACCTTATTTGATTATCTTAATAATTGGGGAGGTCAGAAGAAGTTCGATAGTTAGAAAAGCATTTCTTGTTTACATGAACTGACTTTTCTGAATTTCATAGAATCAACCTTTGTAGAAAAGCTGAAATGTCTCAGATGAAGAACATCACTGAACATTTTAATTTCTCTGAATGCTAAGTGCTGATAACCTAAATCAACTTGACTGCAGTTTCAGCCAGTGAACAACATACATTACCTACTGTATATTGCTGTTAAAGGCTCATATGTAACCCTCAAGGCTATATGTATTCTTCCAATAATTAATTTATTAAAATTATTCCTGCTGGGGTAGCAGTAGCAATCAGATGGTTCCAGAAAAAGATGAAATCCGAGACAGTATAATTCATCCTG
Source organism: Varanus komodoensis (assembly GCF_004798865.1). Taxonomy (NCBI): domain Eukaryota; kingdom Metazoa; phylum Chordata; class Lepidosauria; order Squamata; family Varanidae; genus Varanus; species Varanus komodoensis. The sequence goes on from NW_025336347.1 coordinate 5,332,187, forward strand.
TGTACCAAAGATCCTTCCTTAAGAGAACATCAGACTCCAATAATTGAGCTCAGGGGAAAACCATTGCTGCATTCATGCGTGTCCTATCAGGACACTTAGGACTTTTGCTTCCTCACGCAGAATACAGTGAACTAATTTGACTTGCTAAAAATAATGAAATGCAACCTGCGTATTAAAATGGAGATGCTCTGTAGAAGTCTAGCCATGCCTTCCTCGCTTGTAAAAGGAGAAGCCATTTCAAACACTTATGCAAATATATGCAGGAAAATATCCAGCCCCTGTGATCACCCCCTGCTGTAACCCAGGACTTCCTAGAACAGCCACCAGAGGTAAGCATTCATTCTTCTTCTTAGATTATGAACTTGGGACCACTTATTTAAAGTCATGAAAAAGGATGCTTAATGCCTTCTTTTCCAATGTTGTCATTTACTGCTGATGTTTTCCTCTCCAGACAAGCATCAGTGCTGACGAAAGGCCCAGATGGATCTTTAAGAGGCAACTTTAGCTGAAGTTCTGAGTATACCTGTGTAACTAGAGAGAAAGCCCCATTAGGCACAATCTTGGCAGAGGATTGCACTTTTCAGATCTTCTGAAGTGGTTTACTGAGATGTACTGAGGGCCAAACTCGATGTTACTTTAAATCTTTGTGTAGCAGTTCTATCTTTAAAAATAGGAACGGGGCCCTATGCTATCAAAAAATGAGAATAAGTGTTGTACTTCTGAAAAATATAAACAAATGCAATTCCATGGGTGATCTGGATTGGGCCCCCAGGATGTTGAAACGTGAGCTGAGGGTGGGTGGGGGGATCTTTCAAGATATGGATTAGCTGCTCCTACTCAAGTGTAAAAATTGGAACAGGATGCAGTTTATTTATTTACTTATTTAGAGCATTTGTATGCCATCCCATCGCATAGCCTCGGGACGTCTTACATAAATAAAATAAAACATAATACAGATAAAATCCAGATTCACGCTGACTGCATATTAAAACCTACAAACTGGTATTAAACATTATTAAAATATCATTGAAATAAAAAGGTTGCTAGATATGGATTGGAAGTAATGTCTGTTTGGCGCCTCAAACAAAAGTTCAGGAATTATTTGGGTAGTTGACAGGCTTAAGCTGAGAATAATATCAGACACCAGCCTCCACCAACCCAGTGATTTGAGTATCAGCAAGTATCGCCAGGGGTTGGGAATGCTGGGAGTTGTAGTATGAAGGATCTGACGGGTACTAGCTTGATGTGGGCTGTTTCACATTGTGTGTGTTGGGAAGATTTGGCAATATGGTATAGGAAAGGAGCAATGCCCTCTTTGGATGAGTACCCATAGATGGGATTGTAACTTGCACATGCTTGTCCCAAAGCTGAAGGGTCTGGTTCGAGAATGTCTTTATGCAGGGTTTTAAAATACTGCATGCAGCATAGCTCTGAGCACATGGGAAGCTGCATTGTGCAGGAGATCTACATGAAACGAATCTGCATTCATGGTGTCATGGGACTTTAATATGACTTGGTCCAATCCTGGGTACTGGGTGACCTATAAACAGGTTTGTGTTTATGGCTACAACCCAAACTGTATGGCAGTCTAGGAATTTATGACAAATCCTTTCCAGTTTATTTTTGACTAGAATGTATCCAGTTTCACATTTTGGCATTAAATGTGATCCTGAATAAGATTTGCTATTACAGCCTGTACGTTTCTGGGCTTGCAATGTAATTCACAGAACAACCGAAAATATGTGGTTGAAAAGGGTGTGCTATTTAAATATGTGCATTAAAAATGCATATTTTTGCAAATTCATTTATTTCTTTCATATGGTTCAGAGCAATTAAACACACACATGCATGTACGTGCACACACACACTAAATGAAAACAGCATAAAATTCCAATATGCAAAATTTAAAACAATTTAAGCAACTGAAACAGCTTTTTCCCTCCCATTTGACTAGACCAACATCAAAGCCCTGCTGCCATGGACTATTAAATGCCATCGAATGCTTCAATGAAAATGTCTGTCCTAATTCACATAAACACACTGTAGTCAATGGAAGAAAATTGTGTGTATTAATAGTACAATTAATGAGTACTATTCTGTAGTGTCCCCCTAGTAGCGGAATAAGCAACTTCCTGAAAAAAATGTAAGCTAGTGGCAACATGACATCTGGAACAGGCCACCTTGGCAGTTGGCAAACCCCCCAGAAGGGAGATCATCATCATCATCACCAAATTTGTATTCCACAACCAATTAGTCCAGCCAGAGCAACCGTCCCCTAGCACCACCTTCTGAACATGGTCAATCAGGAATGGAACCACCACAACATGGTGCCCCAACTCCTACCAGAAGGACACCATGGTGAATGGTATTGAAAGCTTCTGAGAGGTCCAGGAGAACCAACAGGGTTTTAGCAGATTCTTTTTTTAATAGGCATTATCACTCATTTCCATATTTATTTTAGGAGCTGCAAGTTTGTTGTACTAGCAGTCTATTTGATTAGCTCAATAGAACAGTAGAATAGGATATTGCCCAAGGTGTGCATGTGAAAAGAAGAACCACAAGAAAGCTCACAATTTCTTTTGAACATGAGTTGGAATGTGGAATTCAGTGAATAACTGGATGCTGATGATGTCCAGTCTACAATGACATATAAAGCTGTTAACTTTAGGGCCTGGATAGCTAACAGAACATCTCCTTCCATCTACTCCTGCCTGGACCTTAAGATAATCACCAGAGGTCCTTCATTGAGAGCCTTCCTTGAAGGTTGTGAGGAGGACAATTACTAGGAGAAGGGCTTCTTCAGCAGTAGCACCCTGATTGTGAGAGGTTCACCTGGTACCGACTCTATTATTTCCTGTACCAGGCCAAAACCATTTATTTACCCAGTTTTTGAAATGTTAGGTTTAATAGATAAATTGTCTATTATATTTTAAATCAAATACTGTTTGCCTGGTTTTAATTCTTTAATTCATTTGTACTTGAGATTTTTTTAAAATAGAAGACTGTATAGACAAACTTTAAAAAAATAAATATCAGTCAGCCCAGCTTTGGCTGATTCACACATTCCTATGAAGACTGCATTCTAGATTGGGTAGTTCTAATGGGATTCTGTCCAAATTACCTACATTTATTAGTTATAATAAATATTCCAATGATAGTTTTAACCATCACATTTTATAGAATTTTTAACAAGTGAAAAGCTCAGTGATTGTGCAGAACTTCTTGTGTGTATCATGACTACAGAAAGCCAGTGTTTCCAGTTATGAGGTTGTCTTCCAAAGACTATACTTCAGGGCCATAGAACTGAGAACCAAACAGATGCCTGGTTTTGTTTTCCTACCAGATCCCTTCCAGTCAAAACCTCTCCCCCCCCCGCCCCCGTGTGTGTGTGTGTGTGTGTGTGTGTAAGAGAGAGAGGGAGATGGAGATGGGGCTACCACTTTTGAATCCTTACTCAATTGAATCAGGAAGAAGATGAATACCAGGATAAATTACAGGGGAAAACTTGGCAACCCTGGAAAACTGTTAAATTTGCTTTAATTAGAAAGCAGGTGGAAATGTCTCATCCTCATTCTTCTGTTCAGGGAAATAGATCTATTATACCATGCCAACTAGTAAGATACAAGCTTTGGATATTTGTGCTGTCCAGCTCCATGATTAATACTATGCTGTGCTGAAAAATCGCATAGAATTCCATTAAGGATGCATAATGTAGCCTTTTGTGAGTAAGAGTGCTTGACAGATCTGCAGCTGCAGCTGAGACAAAGAGGGTGTTTACATATGGAATCATATTGTTCTTGAAGAACCCTTGGTGAATAACCCCTATCATTCTCACTTCCATTGTAAGAGGAGGGGAAGATAAAGACAGAATGAAGTTCTCATCACAGCTGTGCTGCTCGAAAAGATACTGTCTAGACTAATAGATAACCCTCTTCCTGGCCAGTCAACTTTGATGAAGAGAAAAGTGTGCTTCAAGAAATACCCTCAGTTTTCTTCAGCTTTGTATGAGCCAGGCCTGCTCAGCTGGTCACTGATAGACTGACCCAACACCCAAAACTCATGAAGGTGCTTGGTTCTTCAGTTCTGAAGCCTTTCAGCACTGCTAGACCGGGACACTTTGGTGGCTGGAGTAGACCAAGCAGTGCTCTCTTCTAAGGCCAGGACTTTAAAAAGACATATTGCAATGCTGGGACACCAGTTCTTGCCTCCAATTATCCCTTGGGCATGGAGTGGCTTGAAGCAGGACACTCCGTCCTGCTGTATGTGACTCTGTCCCTGTATATGGAAGACTGAGCAAGCATAGCAAGTCCCCACCAAACCTGGCTTCTGAGCTTCATTAGACTTACAGCAGGGCAATTTAATTTTGGTCTGCCACTGCTCCCATCTCTCCCAATAACTGGTTAAGCCTCATGGGAGTTGTAGGCCGAACTATCTGTAGGCCAGAAGTTTCCCATCCCTATGTAACCTAGGTGGAAGCAAGCTGCACTTCTGCACTAATGAACTATGGTTTTAATAGTGTAATAGTTTTAATAGAGCAATACAACAGTGGATCCAGCTGCCTAGAGAGGTGGTGGGCTCTCCCACACTACAGATATTAAAAAAGAAACTGGAGAGCCCTCTGAGTGGGACAGTGTAACATGGTTTCCTGCAACAGCAGGGGTTTGGAGCCAATCGCCTTCATGGCCCCTTCCAACTCTACTATTCTATGATAATCACGAAGAAACAAATTAATGATGCCTGTTTCATTCATGATCCTTTGAGCTCAGTAGCAGAGACACTATGAGAAAACCCATAGCACACACATCAGATAAGATTACTGTTCTGCTCCTTCACATAGGGTGAAGTGGGCTCACATCTTTAGACACACTGCCAGATTTGCATCACTTCTCTCACCCTCACCATCCTTCTTGCTGTGCTCAGCATACCTTCTGACCTTCTGAAGCACTGGTGGCGAGCTGCTTTCATCCTGTTATCCTGTGGCACCCAGAATAACAAACTGGCTTTTATTTATTTATTTATTTATTTATTTATTTATTTATCATTTATTTATTTATTATAACAAATAATAAAGCTAACACAACATGGCAGTGCAATACCTGATGGAATGCCTCTCCTGGCCTGAATCTACCTGGATATCAAGGTCAACACAGGGGACCTTTTTCTGAGTGCCACCTCGGAGGGAGGAGCAGAGGATGGCCACAAAGGAGAGGGTCTTCTCACTGTTGGCCCCCAGATTATGGAGTGATCTCCTCACTGAGCTCACCTAGCATGAATTCTGTGCATGCTTTCCCGTGCCTGCTTCACACTGCTCTCTTCCCCCAGGTGCCAAGTGACACAACATGGTACTTGATTGTATGATGACACATTTATATCATAATGTTTAACAGGCCTATTTTGCTTTAGTAGTTACATTTTAGATATTGCAAGTTGATAACCCTAACCTTATTGTATTTTTGATCTGTGTTTTTGTGAATTGCTGTGAACTGCCAGGGAGCTTCATCTATTGGACAGTAGAGAAATTAAATAAATAGTAATCTATAATAATAATGAGGTCTCCTGGGGGATAACAGAGAAAGAAAAACCACCCTGCATCAGGCTTCCTAATTATGCCAGAGGCTTCACAAGGATGGCAGTTTCAGCGCTTCTGATCTTACGCTCACCAGGACAAGCCTGACGAGAGTGACAGAAGCAGTGGCAAAGCTCTGGGGACCAGCTAAATGCCCCTTTCAGTACAATTTCCCTATTCATGCAAGGGGAGTAGAGAGCGAAAAAAGGATATCACAGTGGTTAGGTTGTTTTTTCTTATACAGAACATGTTGAGCTCTTAGAATAGAATCAGTAAGACTGAGGAGAGGAACAGACGAGTGAGTTATAAAATCATGAGTGGAATGTAGGGATGAATAGAGTAAAATGAGTCATTCTTTCTTGGCATCTTTCACAGAAAGCATCACTTGGCATCACTCTTAATGAACAAAAAACTTTTTATTCTTAAAAAGGTTGATGAACAAAATGAAGCACTTAGGCATTCACACAATTCACAATCAGCCCATGGAATGGCTTGTAACAGGACTGTTTGCTTCACTTTCTGTATGCAACGTCCAATTCAGATGGAGAGAGATTACCAAAAACAGCATCAGGAATGTTCAGAGAAGAAGCCAAGGAGCAAGAAGTCCAAGATGCCACTTCAAAACATAGAACAAAAAGAGGGGAACAAATAGGCAGCATAATTTGCAAATCACTTGAACTGATTTCCCATTCTCATTTCCCATTCCACATCACCCATTTTTAAAGTTACTTTATTGGAAAGAAGTGTGTGTGGTTTCTGAGCCACCTTTGTGTGCAGTGTGTATTTGGACCCCCTGAAGACTAAGAAAACATTAAGACAAAGGATGATATCCAATGGCTCCTTCCCAGGAACAGAACAGATTTCCTCATCCCCACTAAATCCCCCTGCATGTCCCCCTCTCTGCTCCTGCCTTGTCACATGATCTGCATGAACAAACTTCCTCTTGACTTAGCTCCAACTCATTTATCTGCTGTAAGAAACCCGTGATTACAGTCCCCTGCAGGGTTGAAAGTAAGTCTCATTAAACAAAGTGGACCTTACTTCCCTTAAAAATCTGTCCCTTACTTACCTGTCCCTATGCATGGGCAATTCTTGGTACATTATGTTCTGTATGTTGACACCTTTTTAAAGCAACACTTTATTTAACACTTTTCGGTGGCATTTGTATTAAACCTCTGATCATGATACTTGAAATAATCTCTCTCACTCTCTCCCTCTTTGTCTACCTCCATCATTCTGATGAAAGTAAAAGAAGAGAGTGCAAAAGCAGGACTGTGGCTGAACATTATGGAAAACAATAATGGCTACAGATGAATCGCAAGGTTTTAATGTCAACAAATAAGAAATTGAAATTGTGAAACGTTTTGCATACCTTGGCTTAATCATCAATTTGAATGAAGACTGAAGTCAAGAAATTAGGAAAAGACTGAGACGTAGAAGTACATCAAAGATGGAACTAGAAAATATCATCAAGCATGAGGCTGTTTCACTGAATACCAATGCCAAGCCACCCATACGTTTGTTTTCCTGATCATTATGTATGAGTGTGAAAGCTAAAAGGAAGAAAATTGTTGCATTTGAAGCTTGGTGCTGGATGAGAGCTTTCTGAATACCCGGACTGAAAAAAACGATGAGCAAGTGGGTCTTACACCAAATCAAGCCAGTGCTTCCCCTGAAAGAAAAAATTACAAAATGGAGGCTTCCGTACTTCAAGCATCTCAAGAGAAGGCAATTTTTGTGGGAGAAAACAATCATTCTAGGGAAAGTTGAAGGCAGGGGAAATAGACTAACTATGAGAAGGATCCATTCTATGAAGGAAGAGCTAGCATGTGAAGGTGCGGCAGGAATCCAGCTCTTGAGCTTACTGTTCTTTCCCATGCTTGGCCCTGGCCAGCAAGCAAGCCAAGCTGAGAGCAAGTCAGGTGAACACTCAGGAATGCTGGTGGCTTCTCTGTGCATAGTACACACATTACATAATTCTTTGCCCAAAGCATGTATAGTATACACCCATAAGCCTCATGTGTGGAAGCAGAATTCCGCTAGCTGATCTCAGAATTCTGCTAGTGGTGTGTGCACAAGCTGGTCGCAGGGACTCGCTTCCTGCTGGATGGCCACGCAAATACTTGGCACAAGATGTCCTTGGGACAGAGAGAAAGCAGGCTGGAATCCACAAAGCTGAGCCTAGGAAATCCTATGTATTCCTACTCCCAAAACAGATTCCTCCTAACCTAGGGTGTACAAGTGCTAAGCAGGACTGTCAAGGACAGGAGATTTTGGAATGCATTCAAGTTGGAGACCTATGGCCCCTTCAATTTGACCAGCTGCATCCCTGGCTCTTTGTGGGAGAAATGGAACTGATGATTGCCACAGAGTTAGGAAAAACATGAGTGAGACACTGCATGGGTTAATGGTGGGCTAGATCAAACAATGAGCCAATACTGTGAGCTGAAATACAACGTGTATGAGGCTAGAGGAAGGCTAGTAGGGCATTTGCAGGCAACTGAGTGCTAGGTTTAGGCTGAGAGGGGTCTTAGACTGGACAATTGCACTACACTGACCTTTAATGTAATATAAAGATAGGGCTATCTGTATTAAATCCATTTTTCTGTGTTGCTTATTTTCTTCCATGGGTTGGAAAGCAAAACATTACTTGATTCATATAAGATGACATTTCCTAAAAAAGAAAAAAAGAAGCAAAGAAAGACAGAACATTTAGTATACAATGCTGAAATGTATGTAGGGTTGGCATGCACCAAAGGTTTCCCTATATATTCCATCCATGAAGTGGAAAGAAGGGGACTTCTATGGCTGATTGGATTTAGTTTAAAGTTTTTATCTGTCCCTGCCTTCCCACCTCTTCTGGATTGGTAATACATATGGTAACGCAGTCTACTTTCAGACTAACAAATTTCTACAACAGAATATTTATGGATTATTTTCTTAATTTCATCAGATCAACGAAGTACCATCCAAATGGCAAGAAAAGTGAAAAGTACAATCTTTGACAGTTCTGTGTTAAACACAAGATCAGTAAAGTGATCCTTCACAACACCAGTAATTTGTGACAGAAACGCAAGCTATGTTAATTAGCACCTGAATCAGACAGGAAATTATTGTCTGTATTCATGTCAGACAGAGTTATCCTATTGTTTGCACAAAGGAGTTCCAATGTGGAAACCGCCAATGAATCCAAACTCCTGACAAGCTCATGCCTGCAGGCTGATGATGGGGAAGACTGGGGTCTTTTAATCCTTAGAAATCTGAACTCATTTAAGTCTCTTATGAATTTCTCTAACATGCCTAGCTCTCAGTGTGATGCATCTCTCTCTCTCTCCCCCCTTCTCTCTGGAAAATGCAGGGGAATGTAAGTTACAAAGAAAGTCTTCATAGAATCCCACTAGTTTCATCCCCTCTTCTCCCTAGCATGCAGGAAACTGCCAAGTGTTGAGTATAATACAGATCGGTCCATCTTGCTATCCATCTAGTGTGCGACTAGCTGGATACACTTCATATGCAAAAACCTCTGTGCTGTTTGTGGATTGTACAGTCAGATGTTCATGAGGTTACCTGGCAGTGCAGTTTTCATGCTGCCAGCTCCATCCTCCCTGGGTCACCATGCATCCCAGCAGCACCCACGAATGAGATCCCTGTCCTTTTCCTATTCTTTTCTATAGAACTCAGCAGCCTCCTCCTGATTGGTCCACTGCAGTTCCTCTTCCTGAGTGTACCTGAATGTCTAGGATAACCCTTCCAAGGCCAGACAACCAGTGAAGCTGAGGTGAAATGTGGGAACTTCATAGCCAACTGCCACTTCTCTCTGTGGAGCAATCATATCATGCAGAAACTTCAGAATTTGGAATGGACAGCCCAACAGAATTGCCATGGTAGGATTTCACCATTGCTTATTGTTTCTATTTGCCTTCTTCCGTAAAAATACTCTTGATGACATTTAAAACTTTGAAAAGCCCTTTCCCTCAACGCAAATCATATAATTTTATGTTTGTGTGCACACATGCGCAGTTTTATCACATGGTGCAGTAGACTGAAGAAATATGTGACCCAGCTTTCTCCAGTTCATACTTTTGTATTCTGAGTTTCATAATCTAAAATATGTATTTTGGCTTAACTTTATATACCCCAACAGTGTTCATTGGCCTATGTGAATGAGGAGGTTTCTAGTCATTTAAAACTAGGCAGATGGACAAAGAACCCCTATGGAAAGGGACTCCTTTAATATTAGGGTTCACGAACCACATGGTACTGGCTCCAAATATTGTAGACTGCTCTATGGATTTTATAGCTGACTTGTTTCTTTTGGAGACTGGTGATCCACAAGATGGCACAAGAAGTTATTAGAATATTCATAGTTCTATTATTTGCATTTTCACTGGCTCCACTTGCCTGGCAAGGTACCACTGTACAAAAATATGTTTTCAAAGGACATCCTCCAAAAAGCATGTACTGACTAATATTCTAGAACATATTATCTACATTTCTATCTTAGGATGTGTGTCATGACTATAACTATTTTTATGTGTCTTTTTTGGGGATTTGTGTTTTTGGCTTTGACAAGAATAAGCCATGTCAGGCTAAAATATGTATGTTTTGTGATAAAGAGGCTACAGAGTGTTTCCTGACTTCTTATTTCAATACCAAAGAATATTAGATTCAATATTTAAATGGGATCCTGGGAAGCAAGGGTGGAGATGGAGATTTTGACAACTGATTCTAGCCTTGAGTTCATAATGAATCCTCTTTCAAACGGCAGGAGTCCTTTATTTAAAAATAGTCAAGAATAATACCCCCCAAATAAGCCAAGTCCTGGAATTCATTTCTGTTGATAATACCAGGTCTCAATTTGGTCCAAGTGAGCAGGTTTTTCTAGCAGTGATCTAGATATCGCATGCAATCAAGCATGCTCACTCTGGAACAAATCCATTTGTAGTGTGAGATGTTCATTTCAGCACAACTTGTCTTAAATGCAAAAGAGATGCCATTGAATTGAATGTTCCCCTCCTCTTCTCCATCCTGTAATCCTTTCTGCCTGAGTTTGTTCTGGGACCCCTACCCTCTGAAGTAGATTTTGAGTGTATATGTACAATAGGGGAAAGAAAATTGTATTCCTCCCCCACTGTACCAATGGAAGTCATTTCGTCAATGGGACAGATTAATCAGATAACATCTATAGGTTCTAGATAGTTTTGACCTCTAACAAAATCCGAATTTTGGCATAGTTATTGCTATATAAGAAAAGCTGACATTTTGATTTGGTATTGAGTAAGAAGTAAGAACAATTTCTGTTTTTCTGAAAGATTATATCTGCTTGCCTAGAGTTTTATAGCCTTAATATCATTTTCTGTTTATGATGGCTCCTCAAATTTTGCTCTGCACACCTTTTTTCACAGAAACCCATGATGCTGTAACTAAGGAGTCATTGGCAGGGTGATATTTCTGTTTAATGAAATATATTTTCCCCACAAGGCTTCAAGAAATGGGCATCAAATATCATCTATCTATCTATCTATCTATCTATCTATCTATCTATCTATCTAATTTTAATACAAACATATGAGCCACAAACACTTTTTGAGCAATTATAGGGTGACGTGTTATCTAGAGGCCTTTAAAACCCCAACTTTTGATAATTCCTTCTTCTGAATCATGTGCTTGCTTTTGCACTTCATACCATTCTTGAATATCACTTCAGATGAATCTGGAAACTATGGATCAAAAGAGCCCCTGGACTGAAACTCATCAAACAGGCAACACACAAACAATTTATATTTTTTTCTGTGTGTGAAAGTTATTCTAACGTATCTGATGTATTCTGTGGGCTGATGTAATCACTGTAGCCCCTTGTATAACTTCAAAGACTTTTCCAGGGCGGTGGGGAACCCTCTAGAGGAGACTGAAGGGCAGCTCTGATGGAGAAGGAAGGAGGCTGCATGGAGCAGGAGAGAGTAGAAAAATCCCGCAGTATCTATTCTGCAGGTAGACAAGTAAATTGCCTTTAACCTCTGGAGTGCACCAAACTGGGTAAGACTGTGCCTTTGCTTTACAAAAAAGTCCATCTAAAGAAATTGGTCTGTTTATTGTTGAAGCTGTAGAAATACTGATATGGGAACAAAAGAAACAAAAAGAACACTGTAAATTCTTTTAGAAATCCATTGTTTTCTTTGGTCCTTCCTGAATTTTGCTGCTTGTTATATTAAAGTCTCATGTGTAGAACATTGCCATCCTATGTGCAGCTAAGCAGAAGTAACTTCCATTGAATTCAGTGGTGTTTATTCCTTATTATTTTAGCTTCACATAGGAGTGTCTTTACAAAATTAAGAGTAGTGTTATGTCCCCTGCTTTCTTAGAGGACCAATTGTAATTCTAAATGTAATTTAAGAACATTCATGGGTGTTTCATAAAAATGCCTTTGGACATTTTGTCCATGATGTTACTTGATGTCCTCTCTATAAGCATCCAAGGTGAAAAGCATTGGCTGAATTCCAAAGGGACAGTTTTGTTGCACCTCTTAAATATGTATGTTTTCTGTTTTTGATAATAATAATAATGACAACATTAATAATAATTGTGCTGATGAGAAATAACTGACAGCTGGGTATTTTTCCTTTGGTTTCTCCGTTTTGTTTTGGTTTTGATCAACTCTAAATGCTCATTCTTCTCTATTGATTATGGGTGTGCAGTAAAATCGCTATGCCCCCCCCCCCCGGAAGGGGGGGGTAAATGCATATAAGATTTCAGCCTAAATGACTCTAATACAATGGAGCTGTAAATGGCACTATATTTCCAAAATCACTGCATTTGTATGTATACCACCTGTGAATGGCTGCATTATCAAGGGTTTAACATCACTCTGTCAGCCTTTGAAATGACCTTTGGTCCTACATGTCCCTCAAGCAATGATAATCGTGTTTGAGTTCTGAAACCCTTTCTCTGAGCACAGCAAAGAAATGGGATTGTCAAAAATTGTCCAATACTCAAGACCTGACCTCATTTATGCCACTGACATGCTTGCTGAATTAAGAGGTTTTCAAGGTCAGGCTATTGAACAAATGCCTAACTATATCCCCCAAATATATTGGACAGTCCTTTCTTCTCCCACCCCTCAAGCAGTCTGTAAAAGCAAATCTGCACTAGTTTATCAGATCCCATCAAGGGTGACTGGGATGACCTTAATGAAGGGCAGACATAAGAAGAAAAGTCAGTTGATTAATTACTTGATTAAATGGGAAGTCAGTTGATATTCTTAAATATTCAACTATGTATATATTTTTATAGATTTAAATACTTTAGCTAACCACAATTGGCTTTTTATTCACTAAATCCATGAGTGGAAACATGAAAAATAGTTATGTCATCACTCAGAATGTCACCAAACACATCTGCAGACAACTTCTTCCTGTAAGGAAGAAACAGGAGAAATTTAGCTCAAATGTTGGTGTAGGACACTAGATTGATGCCGGTCAGTAGAGCGTCGTCCAAATAGTGTACTAACCCAAATCACACAGGAGCCAAGAATGGGTGTTTAATCATGATCATTTAATGGGAGAGTTCCAAACATTAGACAGGAAGAACCAAAAACAACTAATGAAAACTAATGACTTGATCAGGGCATCCAGTGATGCAGGAGGGGAGCTCAGAGGAGGTGTGGCATGCTGGTCAATTTTAGAATTGGGTGGATATGACAGATTCCCACTCTCCAGACAGATTCCTTACACATCCCTAGCATCAGTATATATGGCCTAGCATGAACTATGAAATGGAACAGCCTGGCAACCTGGTGTCCTACAGATGTATTGGACTATAGCTCCCAGGTATTCCAGCCAGTCGTTCCCTTTCCTGAGGCATTCTGGTAGCTGTAGTCCAGCACATCTAGAAGCCCCAAGCTGAGGAAGGCTGGTGTGGTGTGGAAGGGGCAGTCGCTCCTGCAGAACAGTGTAAAGACTGACACGAATGGGGAAGCTGCTGAGCATCCTCCAGTGTATGTTCTAAGCATCTCAGAGCCTGTTTTTCCACAAGTTTAAGCTCAGAATGCAAAGGCATCCATATAAATAATTTGATCATGTGACTGAACCAACCGCCTTGATCTTTTCCATCCATGCATCTCTTCCTCATGGATGCATTTCTTCAAAGCGTGCCATTGCAGCAGGACTATATGGAATTCTAGTTCATATACTGCTGGGAATCAGTGCCTGATGTAAGTTATCGGGCACTTACATAATTATGAGCACAGCCTTTTAGCCTCAGCAATAGTCTCAAAGTCACTTTCTGAGGAGACATGATAAAAAGCAGTGACAGCAAGTTACTGACATTCAATTTCCTGTCTTTCCCTTAGTCTTTTGTAAAAATACGTAAAGTCATGATGATGGATAATTTATATGTCTGATGCAGACTCTGGCATTCCTTTGTCCTACCATAAGATACATTCCTGTTTAAATGTCTGATGAATATTTAACCAAATGTGGAGCCAAACCTATGACTGATCACCAGCAAATAGATTCCTATGGACATTGAGAAACTGATTTAGATAGTCATGTTTCTCCAGTGGCTCGGCACGCTCCCCTTTCAATATTGTTAAATAATGTATGTGTACATCAAAATGTCTGAGGGAAAGAAATAGAGGAACGGAGGCAGTCAAAAAGAATCTCTCTTCTTGTTACTGCAAATGGGCAAGCGCAAATTTGTAAAAATGCTGGCAGACAAGAATCGATTTCTGTTCTTTTATTACAGATCCAAATTTACTTTTAAAAATGCTGTTGCATTTCAGGGTGTTTTTACTTTCTGTGAAATTCTAAGCATGTCTGCTCAAAAGAAATCCCATGGAGTTCAGTAGGACTTCATTCCAGCTAAGTGCAAGTAGGGTTGTGGCCTTAACCACTTAATGCTGTAAAAGAAGTGACCATGGGTACTCCTTCAATATCTTGGATTATAAATGCCACTAAATATCTTTTATAACTCCATCACAAGTTTTTCTCCCCACTCCACTCATAATTCGAGGATCCAAATAGAGCTACAGAAACATTCTAGAAAAACATCCTTTTTATATCTCACATGGGACTGCATAGATATATAAAAGAATGTTTAAGAGGTTTGAACTACGAAAAGAACTTTTCTTTGAACAACTATGGCCAAATTTTAGAGTTTATTTTCTAAATTAGCTGAAAAACCTCTTCCATAGCAGTAACTTTATTCATACTCTATATAGAAATAGAAATTGCTTAGGGTTTAGCTTGATTTTACAGTAGAATCCCCTGTATGTCTACTATGAGGTAAATTCCATTGAGTTCTTCAGATAAATGCATAAAAATAATAGATCTTAACCATGGAATTGCTGGATGACTTGAGGCAAGCAACTATCTTTTGGAGTCTTCATTTATTAAGCTTTTCTATACAGTTCATGACATGCCTACTGTGTGCATGTCCAGTCCATCCTTGAAGAAGGAAGGCTAAGCATGGGAGCAGGAAAGAAATGGCAAGGAAAGGGGTCAGGTGGAGAGAGATAGCAAGGATGGTGCCTGGGAGTGGAGAGGGAGTACAAGGGGTTTGCAATGATGAAAGAAGATGGGCTAGAAGTGATTCTTCCTTCTGTTCCTGCCCTTCTATCAGTCGCAGGTGCAGGACCAGGAAGGAGAACCTGGCCTTCACACTGCAACTACTGGTTTTAAAGGTAAAGGTAAAGGTTTCCCCTTGACGTTACGTCCAGTCATGCCTGACTCTAGGGAGCGGTGCTCATCTCCGTTTCCTAGCCAAGGGAGCCAGCATTTGTCCACAGGCAGTCTCCGTGGTCATGTGGCCGGCATGACTAAACATGGAACACTGTTACCTGCCCACCGAAGTGGTACCTTTTTATCTACTTGCATTTGCATGCTTTCGAACTGCAAGGTTGGCAGGAGCTGGGACAGAGCAACGGGAGCTCACCCCCTTGTGCAGATTCGAACCGGCAATCTTTCAATCAACCAGCCCAGCAGCACAGCAGTTTAAACCACTGCGCCACCTGCAGTCCCTGATTTTAGGCGCCCTCAAATTTTAAGTGATTTCCTTTTCCTGCCAGGATGGTTGTGCAGGAGATTTCCTGCTACAGGTGTCAAAGTATCTGATTCACCTTCAGTACTCTGCCTTTTAACTAGATAGTGGGAACACAATTTGGAAAGAGGGACTTAATTTGCTGTTCTGCTTCGGGCAGCAAAATATCATCAAGGAGATCTGGACACCATCACTGGCATATTTCGTGAGCTGCCTAGTTTGGCTCTAAGGCTGACGGAAGTCAGCAGGCCTGGGAATTTTTTATCAGCCCTTATCCCTTGAAGGCCAAGTGATTTTCCAGGCCAGGAGGATCACGGCTTGTGGAGTGAATCTCCCAGCTTGGTATCCCAGTTCCTGCCCAGTAATTCAGCAAGAGGGTGTTTGATGTGCAGGCCGTGGGTGAAGCTCTATTGCTTCAGCAGGACCGCAGACATAAGCAGCATGCCGCTTTAAATGCGAGAATACTTTCCTTATATAAGTCTAGCCAGCCTCGAGAAAATATTCCACCTGGGTTAAATGTTTGGAAATCATGCCCCAATTTAGAAGATATAAATAATTTTTCTTCTTTAGCAAACACATTTTTCCAAAGAGCTCCTAAAAACATGAATATCTCATGCTTGTAGCCTGCTGATTGAAGTTATTTGCTCGTGGTTATTACCGAGCATTTCTGAAGAAGAGGGATTGATTTGATGGAAATGCTGGCACTTTGTTCTGCTCCTCATGCTGTGATGACATGTTTTTGTCAGCTCTGCCATGTTACTCCTTCTATATTAAGGACTAATCGCAGATATGGAAACCGCAGCTCCCACCTACAAATAGAAGACGCTCTCCCTATGGGGCAGGAGCTTTCCTTAAGCAATTTTTCACCTTCACACAGATTTTCAGCTTCTCACCATCTGCCTTGCAATTAAGTTATTTTAAAAGTGTGCACATCAAAGCAGAGTTCTGACTTTTCTCAAAGAGAAGCAATACTGTACTAAAACAGTAGAAAAGGAAATAAATAAATCTATCCATTTACTTAGCCCACGGCAGAGAAACAAATATTTTTTTCTCCCAGTCCTCCTTATTGACAAGAAGACACAGCACATTCTGAAAATGGTTTATAAATAAAATATTTTCTGCTAACACAAACCTCTGCCAAACAATGAAGATCACTTCAGCACTCATTCTCCTTTCCCAGTAAGCAAACTTTTTTGAAAAATAAACACTACTGTAACATTGAAAACTGCTGTAAAATTGAATTGCTGTAAAACCCTACAGTCCCTGGAAAGGATCCCTGAGACCATGCAACACATCAGATTCCCCCTCTGTAAGACTGTAGACATTTCTATGACACTGAGAAGGGGGATACAAGGTTGGTCTAGTCCCTCTCCTGATCCAACGCCCCTGTATTCACCATGAAAATCAACATGGGAGCTACTCTTCCAAGGTCTGAGCTCAGAAGACCTCAGAGAAGGAATGAAGGAAATGATTCTGGCTCCAAAGTTTGAGTCTGGATTTTAATTTTTATTTAATTTTATTTTTTGGAGAAATGAGAGATAAAAATCAATGACAGTATATGCTAGTGGGAATCTGAATAGGGAAACTTGGATAGTTCTTTGCCTGGCATGGAAAGGTGACAGCATTAGCACCAGATGGACTCTGTGTCTTGGGGCAGTGTTCCACAAATATGGGACTATCACAGAAAAGGCCTTGGAGCAGGCTCAGTGGGAAGGTTCTCCAAAGGTGACTTGCACAGGACTGCTCTGCTACTGCTTCTTCTGAGGGATCTGGAAAGGAAGCCCACACAGAAACACCTGCTCAGCTCCCCTCACAGGTGGCGGTTGTCTCCAAGGATGCTCAGGGCCACCGCAGAAGCTAAAGTTCTCGTCTCTTCCATCCCTTCCATGTCTGCACGTTTCCTGATTGGGTTGAAAGTTTGTGCTACACTAGTAACGGAACCTTCTAAACAGCGGCCCAGTTTGGACGTCACAACAAGAAAGAGGTATGTGTGGGGTGGGGTGCAGGGTAGGGATTGCTATGATTGGTGGTAACTTATCTCATCTTCCCTGACAGAGAATCACAGAGCCCATCCGAGTCTAACATTTGATTCCATCCCCGCTCCCTGCATCTCCCCACTTTTGCTACACATCCCAGGAGCCACTGTGAGCACAATCTCTGCATTACTACATTTCTCTCTAGCTACCTCAACTGCCTGTTCCCATGTGGTCCACAGAGATTTTAAGGCAGGTTCTTTCTCTTCCCCCTCCTGACTGCACCTCCATCTCTTTAACACTTGCTGACAAATCCAGCCTTCAAAGGGGTTTTTTTTGTAATATTGTTAGAATTGTTTTACATTAAAATAAATGCTTTTGCTATGATTCCCCTCCCTCGTCCCTCTGTGGATGTACATGCTTTCTCTCTATTTCAGAAAGTAATAGAGCACAGCATTCTGCCAACAGGAACAAAGGAGGTGATGAGGTATGTGTGTCGCTAACAAATGATGGACAGTAGAGATCTGCTGCCTAGAGTGGCCCCTTGCATTGCAGCCCTTTCCATGGGACTCTATTGTCTTTGTTTTTCCCACTACACACATGAGAGGCAATTGCAGTAAGCAGAAACCATTCAAAAGACTACTGCTTTTTGTCTTGGTTTTTAGGCTCAAGAAAAGCTGTGGCAATATACCTCAGCTGTGTCCAAAAGAACACAGCAAGTGTAGAATGGTAACAAAAACCATGACTGCTTGTCATGACATGTGAACCCACTCAGTGCTTGCAGTGGTCTAAAAGGGATACTCTAAATCACATTATGTACCCAAAGCAGAAAATGGAGATTAGTCATAATGTTACACTAGGAAGCTGTCTTTCACCAAGTGGCAAACATGCTTAAAAAGGAATAATAGAGAAGAATACAACTACACAATTTTGGAAAAAAATGAAAAGATTATTTTTATTTATTTTGTACTTAACAGCTCGTGTGCGAGCAAGTATGTGGGCAAATTCATGGTTACAGGTAGAGACATTCTGAGCCTTTCCAGAATCTGGTTCACATGTGCGTCAGACTTCTTCCAGTGCTCATATCTCTCTAAGGGAGTGAACTGAGCCTGGAAGAAGTCCATGAGAATGCACAGGCCCTTGATTACACATCTGGCAATGTGCCCCAGCTGCCACTCCTGGTAGCTAACCTTCTTTCCCACCTCTGCCACCAGCTGCAGCAGCAAGGCAGCTGTGGGGGAACAGATACAGTGAGCCGGTATTCCATCTACCTTTCTTGGCTGCCAACCTTCCTCTTTGCTTGTGGCTGCCAGAAGCAGCGGTAAATGTGGAAGAATGATGCTGCCTGTGCAGCACATGGGACCTGATTCCCGGTGAGCTCCTTGCAGTCTCTGGTTGTGCTCACCAGAAACCTGGACTCTGGGCTGCTACAAACTGGGTCTGAGAAGTCAAGACCAGGAAATCTGGCAGATTTCCACCCAAGCAGATTTCTTTTACATCCCTAGTTACTCATCTTTTTATTTTTAAATGGTTTATTCAGAATGATGTAGTTATAGTTTACTTATTTACTTATGCACTTTGTTTATTCCATTTTTACCAATTCACCAGTGAAAAGGTTCCTGGAAAAGCTTACAATAATCAGTGGAAGCCTTCCTCCTTCTTAGGGAAAGCTTTTAGTAAATACATGTTGAAACAACAAAGATCATTTTCAGCACAGCTAATTGTCAAGGTAAGAACCACAACCTCTCAAGTGTCACCCCTCATACAACATCCAGTAGATGTAACACATCACACCTACATTCAACACAAGCAAAGGTAAGATGAGAGCAAAGAGGCTGTATTTCTCACAACTAGCTACACAACGAAGTCACTTAGTGGCCTACCTTTCAACTGCTAGACTTCAGCACATGCAAACACACACACGTGCACAGATCTTACAAAATAGGGCTCTATACAGTTCAATATCTTTTCTCTCCAGATTTTTCCTTTTATGGGAGTAGCCTTGAACATCGTTCCTCAAACAAAGGAAACTCGAAGCAGAACCGAGGCTAAATAAAACATTCATAAGACCATGCTGCTTATCATTAGACAACCCACTCATTGTTGGTGAGTAACCTGACTTTGCATTGCAGCTAAAGCAACCATTTTCTATCAGTCAAGAGCACCAGAAGTACCCTGGAAAGCCACTCTCTCAAACCTTAAGTGGATGCAGATGTATAAATACACAATGGTTAAATGCTGTTATACCGTATTTTTCGCTCTATAACACGCGCCTGACTGTAAGACGCACCTGGTTTTTAGAGGAGGAAAACAAGAAAAAAAATATTCTTAATCAAATGGGCACATAATCACAGGCACATTCCCCATCACTTCCCCATGGGCTGCACATCTGACAGACTTACTGCACCCACACATTCGCTCTATAAGACGCACAGGCATTTCCCTTTACTTTTGGGAGGGGGGAAGTGCGTCTTATAGAGCAAAAAATATGGTATGTGCTGGAAATATTGATGAGGTTTCACATTCAAATGACTTGCAGTATTACCCATTCAAGCACTTGCAAAAGAATGAAAGGGAATGGAATATGATTGCTGCATGAAGATAGGTCTCTTAGGTTTCACTAAATAAAGCCTTATGATTCATATTTTCCCAAAACACTTGAGATTCAGGTCCTTTTATATATAAATATTAACTAACAAATACAGCCATGGACGAATACTTGAGATAACGCTTAGGTTTTCGAACTAAGGGGTAAGGTTCCCCAACTCTGAACATCACCAGGGCTTCCAGCCAGGTGATTTAGATTCCACTCTATGAATGGCGGCTGAGACAGACAACAGCCTTCAAAATAAACCTGGATAGTTCTTTGCCTGGCATGGAAAGTATAAACTACTATATTATACAATATTATAACTATTATAAAATAAAATGGCAGTACAAACTATTTTGAATTGTTTCAAATATGGGGATGTGAGGTGGCCTTGCAGGTTAAACCGTTGAGCTGCTGAACTTGCTGATCGGAAAGCCAGCAGTCTGAATCCAAGGGGCTGGGCGATCTCCCTTTGCCTTGTCCCGGCTTCCGCCTACCCAGCAGCTCAAAACTGTAAAAGCGCAAGTAGATAAACGGGTAACCCACCTTGGTGGGAAGCTAGTGACTTGCGTGGAAATGTGAGGGCCACTTCCATGTCGGACCTGCAGTGCTGGACCTGCAGACCCAACACCGGCATTGGGAAGAGGCTGGAGGCTGCCAGCACTTCTGCAGACCAGCGATAGCTGCTCTGCGTGCAAAGCTGGCTCACCTCTTGGGGTGCACCATGGACAGCATGTGAGCGTGAAGGGAGGAGCTAGCAATCATGGACAGCCAAACTACTCTGCATTAGCACTGTAGACTTCCTGGCTAATTGTACCAATGCCATACCAAATAAATAAATAGATTTCAAATATGACGATTCAGTCATCATAAATGCTATATCACAACTACCGGTCTTGTCCCTGGTTGCAAGAAGACCCACACAAAGAGAGGACACCATTTTTCCCCTTTAAATGTTACATGTATATCCTGCTTTTCCTCTAAGGAGCCATGGGGGTCCACCTGATCCTCCCCTTCTCCATTTCATGCTTCTAACAACCATGCGAGGTCAGTTAAGCTCAGAGCAAGTGACTAAAGACACACAGTGAACTTTACAGCAGTGGGGGCAGAATCTGGGGTTCCCCAGTGCTGCACACCAGTGGATTTTACAGAGAACTAAAAGGGGCATTTAAAAAAAAAGTCCGTAGGTTATAGTCCTATTGCAATGTCTGTAAGCCCCCAGACCTGTAAGCATGGAAACCATGTTTCCATGGGAACCACACAATCATCTGACCAGTTCGTTTGGGCAAAGATCCATGTATTGTGGAAACTGCACGGGGTTGTTTGCCATGACACGCAAACCTAGCCAGCGTCTCTAACTGGTAACCATCTAGCCCTGTTCTCTTTCCACTGAAGCACAGAGCTAGCTAGGTAGTGGACAGGTTGTAGGGATGGAATGCAGTTTTGGCATCTGGAAGTGCTTTGTTCTCATCTACCTCACCCTGTGCTTAGGGCTGTGTGAGAGTTTTATCTTAGTTCATAAACATCAGAATTGCTCTGTGTGTACCCTCAACTGGGGGCATTTTGGTGGGGAGGGGAGGGTCAAAGTTCACAGATTCCTCAGCTTTTATCAAAAACCAAAACTGACACCTGTGTTTGTTGGAAACATGCATCTTTTGAGAAAATATTTCATGCTTTAGCCAGTGTGTACATTAGTGTGTAGGGGAACTATGGCTTAAGTGTACATTAAAAACAAAAATGCATTGCAACACTTTATCTTTATGTGCCAGAAATAACAAGCTTGCACTCGGCAACAGACCTGAGATGTACTGTGCTTGGAGGTGGAAAACCCCAATGAGCTCAGCCTCACCATTTCTGCCATCACTACTTGATTGTTTGGATGCCTTTCTTGCCAATTAGCACTTCCTTGATTGGTACAGCTGGCAAGTACAGTGCAAAGAGAGAGGGTGAAAACTGAACCTGCCCTCAACCTGAGGAGCAACTTGAGGGTGAAGGACAATTTATCCAACTGACCTTTTTCAGAAAGACAATATGAAAGGGGAGTTAGCCTTAGGTTTTGGCAATCTCATAATTTCTAGGCATTCTTTCTATGCAGATTCTCCTGGAGCAAGTGGCAGGTGGATGAAAGCCATGTCGGCCAGGAAAGTGGCTGGCACCGCTTTTCCACAAACTAGCCAAGCCCAAAAGTATTCCTTAGATCCAAGCATTTGGGTCTGATCAGTCTTCTGAAGAGCTGCCCTGGCTGATGTGGCTCTTCAGAGTAGTCACCCAATAATTCGGGTGGCAGGAGCAACTGTAATAAGGCTGGGAGAGAGAAGAAATCTGGTGGTAATGGTGGTAAAGAGTAAATGGTCCAATGGTACACAGTTTTGGTCGGTCTTCCTTCAGGCCCAGGTCCATGCAGTTGGCTGCCTTTCCACCTGGGACACAGGAAGCTCTGTGCCCAAAAAGAGGGCCAGCCTTAAAGGATGTACAGCCCTAAAGTTGTACAAACATCTGATGGTCTGGTGCTCCCTGCACATTCATTTTGTGAGCAGGTAAAATCAAGGGCAGATCACTGTGTTAGTGCTTGGAGCCAGGAAGGAATTGCCCATGTTGAGCCAAAATGGGTGGTATGGAAACAAGGAATGGGAGAGATGTGTTGAGAGCGAAGAGAGGCTGCAAGTTCTCAGAGGAGAGAGCTTTGGTCTGATGGAAAGCTGTTCATGGACCAGCAGGTCTTAATGTACTTCCCTCAACAGGCAGGGCTGGTGAGTATTTTGTTTGAATCTGGCTATGGTAAGATTTTGCTAAAAAGTGCCTACTTCTGCTTATTTGGGACAAAAAGAATGTATGTGAATGTGAGCGTCTGGGGAGAACAGATGTAGATAGATTCATCCATCCAGGGCAGAGCTTCTCACAGGTTAGTCCTCATTCAGGCAAGAGGTTGCCCTGAACCCAGGGTGGTCCTGGCCCTTCAGAGCTGATGCTTCAGTTCTGCCTCCTCAAAAGGCAGCACATTCAGCTTCTGATGCAGAGAGGGATGCCAAGCAGACCAGGAAGACCTCAAAAGGCAGACCAGGAAGGCTCATTGAAGAAATGCTTAACCAAGGAAGACACACAAGGAGGAAGGGACTTCTTGGGGTGAGGCCTGTAATAAAATACAGCCAAGCCCTCAGTAGGGCTGCGGTCACTCTTGCCCAGTCAGCATTCACCTGTATCTTGAAAGGCGCTGGCAATTGTATCTGATATCTAGGACTCTGCATTAGGATTGTGTTATTACATGGCTTAGCTCTGACTTTGGCTCTTGGCAGTGCCTCAGAGCTCCCTCTCATGGGATACAAAGCCTGCTAAGTCTGGTAAAACTGTTCATGACCATTTGTTTGCTGAACGTACCACTGTATTCTACATGCCCTGTGTCTGCAGCCTTCCACATAGTCTTGCTCAGTACTCTCATTCCATAATTAAATCATACTTGTACACCATTTAAGACTGGGCACATCTTGAAGGACATGCATTTCTGAAGGTGTTCATTCTTCTTCCATGATGATGGTGTGTTCATGCTCACTTTGAAATATACACCAAGGTCTGCATGCTGCTCAATGCACCTTATATTTTCTTCCATTTGTGAATCACATTCCAAGTTCAGAAATGCATGTGCTTTGGCTGTGCATCATGTCCATGTTCAGCTGGAAATGTGTGCATTGGATAAAATCCTGATAAAAAGGAATGGAAAAGAACTTCCTATACATTCCTGAAAATGCCTAAGTTCCATTTTCCTGGAATTTTGCCCTAAGAAGTCTCAGCTGAGTCCTGCAATGTTCAGACAGAATGCCTGTAGTTAGGATCCACTGCCGGACAGCACAGAATAGAAAGCAAAGCTCATTTATTAGCTGGTTGCTTTATTTTCTTACTCATGATCTGAGGCTCCGTCTATTCTTGCTGCCCATGTTCATGTTTAACAGCTCTCAAACACTCTTTCCCCTTCAAGGACAGCAGTAATTCTACCTCTAGTATTAACTACGGGGAGAAACAAGAGGCCACGTGCGCTTAGTGCACATCACAGGGGAAGGAGGCCACAGATGTTTTATCCAGGAGCACGATATTTAAAAGGAAAGCAATGAGATGCCCTCTGCATGCCGCTGCATCATACTCTTCTGTGTCGCACACTTCAGAAGCGACTCTGAGGACAGCCTTGGCAATATTAAGCGAGTGGAATGTTAACCGAAAATAATTTTTATTTTTGTTTGCTAAAAATGATATTTCCCTCTTCCTCCCTCCCCAAACTCGTTGCGGCACTCAATTATTATGAAAGACCGTGAGCGAGACAAGCTGGTTGTGATGCTTTTGAACTTCACCTGAGTGGCATCCCTCCCCAAGGGGGATTCTTCTTGAAAGGCAATGAAAAGGAAGCAAAGGTTAAAATAAAAGTTGCAGAAAAAGCATAGCAAAGCCACAAGGAACAGGACAAAAAGCAGCAATTCCCTCTAGACTTTTAAACAAGAAAAAGCCCTTCGTAATTCATAAACTAAAGGTGTTCGGGTTTGAAAAGCCAGAGGCTTACAGCAGCTGTAGCTTCCATTACTCTAGCTTTATTAACCATCCGTGATGCTGTAGGCACAGAAATCGCAAAGGCTGCCATTCACCCCATGCCACAGTTATACTCTAACATACCTGCTAACACTTTGAAATGGCAGCATTATGCGCGACAGCTTCCTCTGGCAAAGTCTTGCTTCTGTTGCGAGTTGGAGGAAGAAGAAAGAATTGTGCTAGTGAAGTAACGTGTGTGAGGACAGGAGGAGGCCACCTGGGCCTATGGCGGGCTGAGCACAGCCCTGGCACTGTCATTTTTTTCTTTATGCTTATTGCTTGTGTCTGACATCTGACGGAAGGAAAGCATCACTTTAATTTTAAAAGAATAAAAGCTCTGTAAGAAGAGGGAGAAAGAGAAATGAAACGGTGACATGTCCACCCCCAGAGTGTTTGAAATGTGAACAACTTCTAAAGGTCTTCCAGCATCTTAGCAAGCTGGATGTTCAAAAACTTCATTTCATTTTGTTCAATGTCAGAAATTATCTGTCCGCCCCTCTGAGCAGAGGAGTAGCATTTAGGAGAATCACAGATATTTCAGAGCTTGTGGGTTTGTTTCCAAAATACATTCATTGGAAATGTGTCCACTTTAACTCTTTTTATTATTGGCTAGAGAAACAGGACTTCGTATAGATTTAAATATGTTTCTATGTTACCATAAATTGAAAAAAAATGTGGGGGCTGACCCAGCAGGCTCGATGTTTTTGATGATTGATGTTGTTTTTAGTTTTTTGTTGTTTTTAGGACTAAAATTTTGAATAAAACGTATTATTAAAAAAAATAAAGGAAATGTGTCCACTTTAAACATGACGATATTTTGAGGGTGGGGGATTATGCATTTTCAGTGTGAGCTGTGTGTGAACAAAGCTGGGTGTGTGCTTTTTTATGTTTGCACAAATGGGCATTTCTCCCGTTCAAACAGCAGCAACAAAAAGTTACCATTAAGAATGGAAATGAGGCGAGCATGCGTCAAGGTCCCCCTCTTGGATGTACAACATGGTGAGGATGTTTGAGAGTGTCAGAGGAGCTGAGAGCATTGCTGCCAGGAGGCCATGTTCTCTTACTAGGCTGAACTCCTAGTAGGGTCACTCAAGGTAGAAAGGTCAGCGCTGAGACACCAAAGTTTTCAGGATCGATAGTCACATCAGCAGACGAGAATGGATCTCTCTAGTGCTGATGGGGGCAGAGGAACTCTGGAAGGGTAGCTACTGGGCAGCAACAGTAGTTGAAGGCAATGCTGCAGAGGGTCATTTGCAGACAACAGCAGTGATGCTCAAGCTCTGATGAGCTCTGCACAGCAGAAAGCTATGGTAAACCACTTCTGAATATTTCTTACTATGGAAACTCTGTGATGAAATGATCCAAAATGAAACAGGAGAAGATGAGACTCCTAGGCTGGAAGGCACTCAACCAGCCACTGAGGAAGAGAGAAGTTTGAACAGTGCTGTTGCCAATGATGCAACAAGATCAAAGCCAAATGAGGTTTGGCGGCTGAGATGCACGGAGGTGAAAGGAAAAGTCTGATGCTGCATAACACAAGGAACCGGAACATGGAATGTGAGAACTCGAGTCAAGAGAAACTGACAACTGTAAAAGGGAAAGTGGGATGGTTAAGCATCATAGTACTTGAAAAGAGTGAGTAAAGTGAACTAAAATGAGACATTTTCATTCACTTGCAAAGTGATTTACTCTTGAAATGACAAACTGAGAAGAAATGGAGTGAATCTACTACTGGGACAAGGTGTAGCACAGACAGTAAGAAGCTACATGCAAAGTCAGACCAAATATCAATCAGAATTATTGAAAAACCTATCACATAACTGTCATTTTAGCCTTTGCTCCAACAAGTGACGCTGAAGAAGAAAAAGACACTGAAAACTTTTAAACCTTGTCCAACCTGGTGGCCTTCAGGGGCATTTGGACCTCAACTCCCAGAATTCCCACTCAGCAGGGCCGTTGACTCAGAATTCTGGGTGTTGTAGTTCAAATATGTCTGGAAGGTGCAAGGTTGGGAAAGGCTGCTCTTAATCATACCTGCCTGGAGTGCAAAAGTAGAGAACAAAACAGAATCAAACGTGGGAGAATTTGCTCTAGGCGTGGGAAACAAAGCAGGAGAATGACTCATAGAATTCTGTGAAGCCAACAGTCTTTACTATAAATACATACTTTGGGCAACCAATCAGATCACCATACACATGACTATCACCAGATGGTCCATACAAAAACCAGGCAGAAACAGGAGAGAAAGAAACTGTATTATCACTGCCAAATGAGACTGGGAGTGGATAGCGCTAGTGACCATGCACTCTTAATAGAGTAAATCAGAGTAAAGCTGAAAATGATCACTAAAGGAAGCACATACCAAATGCAACTTCAATAACATCTCTGAGAAATGTAAAGTCCACATAAAGAACAGATTTGCATTACTGAACTCAACTGACCATGAAACAGAAGAACTGTGGACTGAAACTGGGGACAGTATTAGGGAAGGATGCCAAAAGACAATCTCTGTTGAAAAAAGGAGAAATTCTAGATAGATGACAGAAGAAATTCTCACAATTGCTAAGGACAGACAAGAGTCAAAAGCAAAAGATGACAGAAATAAGGTCAGAATCCTGAGTACAACTTTTCAGTGACTCACACAGAAACAAAAGGACCCATTACAATGGCCAGTGAAGAGGAATAGAAGAAAATTAGAACAGGGGAAAAATAAAAGACCTTCTTCAGCATGGAAAATTCAAACCTACATTAGGAATGCTGAAAGGGCAACAAGGGAAAAAACTGTCTAACCAGGGAAAATAAAGAGAAGGTGGAAACAACATACAGAAGAACTATATAGAAGAGATGAAAGGATGACAGATGCCTTCAAAGAGGAATCCTATAAGGAAGAACCTGCAATATTAGAAAGTGAAGTGAAAGCTGTTTTGAAAACTCTTGGAGGAGTAGAGGAGTAGATGAAGTACCAGTAGAACTATTCCAAGCTGAAGAAACTGAATCAGTCCAACTCCTAACAATATACCAGCAAATAGAGAAAACAAAGCAATGGTCCAGGAGTGAAAATGTTCTTTATATGTTCCACTCCCCAAGAAAGGAGATACAAAGGAGCGCAACAGTTATGGAACCGTTGCATTAATGTCTCATGCAAGCAAAGTGATAATTATGGTATTGCAATAAATAATTTTATGATATATGGAGTGAGAAATGCCAGACATTCAAGTTGGATTTCAAAAAAGAAGAGGCACTCATGGTAATATTGCAAATGTGCATACTGGAGTGCACCAAAAAAAAATTAGGAAAAGATCAGTCTGTGCTTTATAGACTACAGCACAGACTTTGGCTGTGAGATGCTATGGATGGTCCTGAAAGAAATGGGTGTGCTCCATTGATCATCCTGATGACTCACCTATGTTATGGACCAGTGGCTGCTGTTAGCACAGAATATGGAGGAACAGTGTGGTTTCTTATAGACAAAAATATGAGAAAATGATGCATAGAAACATAGAAAACAGAGCGAGTCAGAAGGGGCCTCCTGGGCCATCTAGTCTGACCTCCGGCACCAGCCGGCTCCACTCATGACATGCCCACCATGTTTACGGCCAGCCTATCCTTGAACACCCGCACTGATGGGGCCTCAATGACCTCTCGTGGAAGCCCATTCCACACCCTTGGGGTCCTGACTGTCAGGAAGTGCTTCCTGGCATCCAAACGAAACCTTGGCTCCCTGAGCTTTGCTCCGTTGGAGTGTGTTCTGCCTTCCTCTGCAGGGGAGAACAGGTCTCTACCCATCTCCATGTGACTTCCCGTCACATACCTGTATGTCGCCAACATATCCCCTCTGAGTCTCCTCTTCTCCAGGCTGAAGAGACCCAGTTCCCTCAGTCTCGCCTCATACAGCCTCCCCTGCAAACTGGCCACCAACCTTGTGGCCCTACGCTGCACTGACTCCAACCTGGCTATATCCTTTCTGTAATGAGGGGCCCAAAACTGAACACAATACTCCAGTTGCGGGCGCACTAGAGTCGTGTACAGTGGTAGTAATACCTCTCTTGATCTAGAAGCCACACTTCTGGCTATGCAACCAAGGCTGGCATTCACCCTCTTGACCACTGCATCACACTGCTGACTCATGTTTAGCCTGCAGTCAACCAGTACCCCGAGGTCCCTTTCACAAGTGCTTCTCTCCAGCCACTTATCACCTAACCTGTACTTATGACACCTATTCCTATGCCCCAAGTGCAAGACCTTGCACTTATCCACATTGAACACCATCCTGTTGTCTCCTGCCCACTTCCATAGTCTGTCCAGATCCAAAAGGATCTGGACA